>NC_090364.1:11781040-12381040 GCF_035084215.1 Heptranchias perlo | reverse complement strand
TTTATAGACTCCGCACCCCACCAAAACCATGTGATCTCCTTAAAAACACAGGCCAATTTGGGAAATTCCTCTCTGACCTAGTTTAGGTTATCAAAACTAGTCCAGGAGATCGCTCTGGTCCTAATGTTATGCATTACCTACCTTTTTTGTACAAGGTGGCCTCTGTCCCAGCCAGAAACAGGTCCAGCTCTCGCTTAATGGAATCAGTGAGTCAGCGTCCACTGCACGAGCTAGCAGCCTGTTCCAGAGGTCCGCTATTCTCTGGGAAAAGAACCACCTCCTGACATCTAATTTAGATCTGGTGTGAAAAACTTAACATTGTGACCCTCTGGTCCTCCCTAATCTAGTTGGAGTAAACTGTCTGCCCTATCACAATCTATTCCCTTCATCTTTATAAAACTCCATCAAATCACCTCAAAGTCTACTCCTGTCAGCTTCACTTATAAGCCCGGTCAGGCTCGTGCTTTGTTGTGTTTACCTTTTTTTGGTCGCATTCAGCTGCATGGCATCTTCCAAGATTTCAGACTCCTCGGGGCTCGATTTTTCAAGCTGAAGTTCGGGGAAATCTTGAGTGGGTAAAGACGCTGGCTCCAACCCGCCGACTTCCGGGTTTCCCAGACATGTCGATGTGTGCACCTCACTAATGCGGAACTCCCACCGGCAATTAAAGCCGGCGGGATGATAAATTATCTAAATAACCTAAGTATTTGAAGTAGTTTCATGGTGATTGAGGCAGGGGTCCGATTTTTTTTTTTCCATTCAGCCCCAGTGTGTTTCCCGTACTGTGGGAAACACTCCATGTTTTAGGAGACGTGTTGCAGCCAGTTGGACATTGAAATGCTTGTTTTGACAGGGATAAAAGGTGAGTTATTGCAGCAGGGTACTCAGTTCTTTCAGACAAAAGATTTTTGGCTGGAAGATCTTGTTTACACTGAATTCTTTGTTTCCACTCAATTGTTCTGTTCACACATTTACCAACTTTTCGGACCTCCTCAAACTGACCTCATCAGGATGAGGGGCACCATGGCCGCATTCAGCACTGCGTCTAACAACGAGCAACACCATCCTCACCAGGCACGGTGTGTACTTCTGCCACTTGCAGCCTTAAAGTGCTGCGCCGCAGGCACCTGCACAAGAGCACAGGACAACAGCAGAGTGTGATGTCGCAGGAGGCACTACCCTCGCCAGAAGGTCTGCAGACCAAGGATCAGCTTCCTGGACCTCAGGAGCAGTGCATACGGAGGCTCAGTGAGTCGCCAGATGGTCGTAGACGTCTGCAGCCTCCTTCATGCCGAGCTGCTCCTGGCTGGGCCGAGCGGCATCTCGTTACCTGTCGCTGTCAGTCACCACTGCCCTCAACTACTTCGCCCCCGGATTATTCCAGAGTACCACCAGGGACGTGGCGATCTCAGTCATCTGCACACAAGTGTGAAGAGTCCAGTCCTTAGACCACCTAGAAATAGCCGTGCCAACACCAGCCCCCCTCTCTTTCCACCCCTCGCCTCCCTGCACAAAACAGTCCTGCAACTAAACATACACCCACTGTAAAGTGATCCAATGGGTGGCATCAAGTGTCGCCGTTCAAGGTGGAGCTCATGGAAGGGCCTATCACACAAGCCAGTCAAGAATGGGCAAGATGTGGCAGTAATGGTGATAATCATAACATTTAATGTGATTATAACAAAAACCAAATCTAAATGGAAACCAAGACGGTCTGTCAAACACCCTTCTGCATACCCTTCGTGATCACATCCGTAGCCTTTCTCTTCTTACTACTTCTACGTCGTGCATCCCCTGTGGCTGCAGCAGAGGTAGTGGCAGGTTGCTCATGTTCATGCCCTGACTGCTTTTGGCCTATGCCCTCTCTGTTTGGAGCACGTGAGGGGCCCCTCCAAAGACTGCTCCACCTGCACCTTTCTAGGGGCAGACTCGGCCACCTGGAGAGGAGGCAGCATTGCAGGTACTGGTTGAGGGGAGGCAATGGGTGAGATGTGGGAGCACTTTGAGTGGCGTCCCTGCTTCCATGTCCCCTTTCGCCATCATCCCTCTCCTGGACCAGGCCCACGTCATTCCTACCACCCTCCTGGAGAACAGTTTGGAAGATACGTCTGATGCCTTGGAAGGCCACTTCTAAAGTATCTGTCCGCCTGTTTAAGGCGGCAGAATGTGAACCGTAGTCAGGGCCTGAATGGACTCGTTTGTGAGTCTTGCTTGAAGCTCAACGGAGGCTGCCATTCTCTCCATCGCAGACATTCGCACACTTAACTGTGCCACCATTGCACTCATGAAGGAGTTGGACGACTCCATTCACTGCGCTATTGTGGAGAGTGTGCATGGCACATGTTCCAGTATCTTGCAAATGTGCTGCTGTCTCTCGATCATTCTCCTTTTTAAAGGATAGTCCCCGGGGTTCAGCATCTGCGTCCAGCTGTGCAGAGCCTGGAGAGGTGTGTGCCCACCGACACAGTTTCTCTGCTACTGCCCCTTCTACCAGTGTCTGCTCGTGCTCACGTGAGTGTGGTGACTCACCAGGTGCCAACCCAACGAACTCATTACTAGGACCCACCGAGGTGTGAGCATCTGCGCTGGTGGATGGCTTGCTATGATGTGACAGTGATATATTTCCAAGTCAGGATGGTGTGACTTGGAGGGTAACTTGCAGGTGGTTTTCCCACCCGCCGACTGCTCTTGTCCTTCGAGGTGGTAGAGGTCACTGGTTTGGGAGCTGTTGTCGAGGAAGCCTTGGCGAATTGCTGCAGTGCATCCTGTAGATAGGTAGTACACGCTGCAGCCATGGTGCACCAGTGGTGTATGGGATGCCAATCAAGCTGGCTGCTTTATCCTGGATGGTGTTGAGCTTGCGTGTTGTTGGAGCTGCACCCATCCAGGCAAGTGGAGGAGAGTATTCCATCATACTCCTGACTTGTGCCTTGTAGATGGTGGAAAGGCTTTGGGAAGCCAGGAGGTGAGTCACTCACTGCAGAATACCTAGCCTCTGACCTGCTCTTGTAGCCACAGTATTTATGTGGCTGGTCCAGTTAAGTTCCTGGTCATTGGTGACCCCCAGGATGTTGATGGGGGATTTGGTGATGGTAATATCATTGAATGTCAAGGGGAGATAGTTAGACTCTCTTGTTGGACATGGTCATTGCCTAGTACTAAGTGGCAAGTAATATTCGTGCCACATAAGCCCAAGCCTGGATGTTGTCCAGGTCTTGCTGCATGCGGGCACGGACTGCTTTATTATGAGGGGTTGCGAATGGAGCTGAACACTGTGCAATCTTCAGTAAACAGCCCAACTTCTGACCTTTTTATGGAGGGAAGGTGTGGTGCTTTTCCCTGAAGAATTTGTTAAGCATTCACCCTGCCCACATGCACAACGCTGCATTTTTAATGCCGATTACATAGAATTAAATAGAATTTACAGCAGACAGGCCATTCGGCCCATCTGGTCTGTGTTTATACTTAACGAGTCTCCTCCCGCCTTACTTCATCTCACCCTATCAGCATATTCTATTCCTTTCCCCCTCGTGTTTATCTAGCTTCTCCTTAAATGCGTCTATGCTATTCGCCTCAACTACTCCACGTGGTAGTGAGTTCCACATTCTCGCCACTCTGGGTAAAGAAGTTTCTCCTGAATTCCTTATTGGATTTATTTGTGACTTATATTTACGGCCCCCAGCTTTGGACACCCCAACAAGTGGAAACATCTTCTCTATGTCTAATCTATCAAACCTCGTCATAATTTTGAAGACCTCTATAAGGTCACCCCTCAGCCTTTTTTCTAGAGAAAAGATCCCCAGCTTCTTCAGCCATTCCTGATGGTTAATGGTCCAGGATTTACTGTCGATTAACATCAACCATGTTAATGTCACAACTGTTTCCAAAGTAGAAAATGACTAATTTCCTCTTTTTATTTGGGATCCCCCACCTCGTTCATTTTGCACTGGCATCTCGTCTGCCTGGTTAAGGGTCAGTCCTTCCCACAGGGCAAAGTTGTGCAACGTGCAGCATACCACCACCAACCCTCGACACTTTGACAGCTGAGTACTGCAAGGTACACCCCGCACCCACAACCTCTCCAGGCACCAGAAGCATGATTTCAGCACCCCTGTTGTCCTCTCCACTACTTGGCGTGCGTGCATGGTTGTACCTTTCCTGTGCTGCACTATTGGCCCTGTGGTAGGGTGTCATCAGCCACGGCTTTAGCGGGTACACCTTGTCACCTAAGCCATCCAGATCCTTGCCAGCGAAGGAATCGTGCCGAAGGACAAAGGCATCATGAGCACTTCCCCTTGTGATCTGCTTTGACGTTCACGATTCCAAGTTGGGCATTACAAAAGATCATCACATTTAACAAAACGGTACCCTTTCCGGCTGTATGTGACTGGTGCATCAATGGCATCGACGGTCCCCTGCACTCTGGAGAAGCCACAATGCTGTGGAATGCCACGGACCTCTCCCTTAGCTGCGCTGGGGACATGCCAAGGCTGATGAACTCGAACTCAAAAGCCCTGCGGAATATTGCATCCGTGACCTGAATGTAGACTCCCGCAGCGCCGCGTGATGTTGCACATGTCGCTGGTGCCTGACTGAAATGCTTCAAGGTCCTCTAACATTTCACGAGGCAGCCAATTGCTTCCTTACTCAACAACTTGCCTTTTAATGTCCCAAAGCGTTTCACAGGAGCGTAAGCAGTCAAAATTTGACACCGAGCCACATAAGAAGGTATTAGGATGGGTGACCAAAAGCTTGGTCAAAGAGGTAGGTTTTAAGGAGGGTAGAGGCGGAGAGGTTTAAGGAGGGAATTCCAGAGCTTAGAGCCTAGGCAGCTGAAGGCACGGCCATCAGTGGTGGAGCGATTAAAATTGGGGATGTGCAAGAGGCAAGAATTGGAGGGTTGTACCATAGTCTCCTCACACACCTTCTCTGACATCATCTCGTAAGACAGCCTCCCCTGCACACTCTCTGGGGTGGGGAATAGTTGATGCACTATTTCCGTTAAACTCTGCAGTGTTAAATCTGTTAACCCCTGAAACCGGGCGCAGGTATTGCAATCCATGATTAACCCGCTATGAGTTTCGTGCTGCCTGATCATTAACGTGATTCCTCCCTGCAGCCAGCGCTGCTGAGGTTGCACAGGAGAAGCAGGAAGCCTGAAATGGGGCATGGCCAGCGCTTGTCACAGGCAGCCTGCACCCCTTAAAGGGGGAGGTGCAGAGTCTACTACAGTCTTCACCTGCCATTGTTACCCTACTGCCATTGACTGCCAGCTTGGGGGGAGCCGAGTGTCGGGCCTGGCAGTTTTCTGCTTCATCATTTTCTTGCTCCTTGTCTTCCAGGCTTCGGGGTCTTCTCACCGAGGGTTTTTGGTCTTTTTGGGCAGCCTCGTTTGCTGTTCTCTCCGACTGTGTCGTCTCGCTCTTGGCCACCTGCGTGTAGCTGAAGTTGCGTTTGGGGCAGGCCCTGTAGAGATGGCCAGCCTCCCCGCACAGGCTGCAGCACTTGCTCTCCTTGCAGTCCTTAGTCTGGTGCCGTTCCTGCTTGCAGTTCCTGCAGATGATTGCAGTGCAGGAGGCCGCCAAGTGGCCGGATTTGCTGCAGGTGCAACACTCTTGGTTGCCCTCGTACACCATGTACCCTCGACTTCCTCCGATGGCAAAGCTGGGGGTGGGGGGAAGGATGTTTCTGTGGGTGTCCACACTCGGGGTCACCATGATGTCCCTTTTACTGGTCCAGAACCTGAACCAATCCTCAAACAATGCTGTTTTCAGCCCCGACGGCGAGAAACATCAGCACATCAATCACCAGAACATGTGGTTTGTACGTGTGTACCATCACTGTCCGCTTCCTCTGCATCAGGAAGGTGAGATGCCGGTGATGGACTGGGGTGGACAAATGTAAGGAGTCGCACAACACCAGGTTATAGTCCAACAGCTTTATTTGAAATCACAAGCTTTCAGAGCTTTGCTCCTTCGTCAGGTGAAGTGAAGAGATGCATCAGAACAATGCTTGGTGATTAGTTAATCTTTCTAACTGCCCTTTATCACACCTCGGCAGAGAGATAATCAAAGGAGTGAATGGTGTTCAAACAGGTTAGTCAGGGAAACATTACATCCAAGAATACTGAGGTGGGGTCACAAGGGGTCAAATGTAGCAGATGCTGGGGTTTGTATTAAAAACAAATAACTTTTTTTGCTGGAAATCGCAGCAAGTCTGGCTGCATCTGTGTATGGAGAACAAGCCAACTACGACTTGAGTCTGGATGACTCTACGTCAGGTGGGGTTACATGTAGCGTGACATGAACCCAAGATCCCGGTTGAGGCCGTCCTCATGGGTGCGGAACTTGGCTATCAATTTCTGCTCGACGATTTTGCGTTGTGTGTCTCGAAGGCCGCCTTGGAGAACGCTTACCCGAAGATCGGAGGCTGAATGTCCTTGACTGCTAAAGTGTTCCCTGACTGGGAGGGAACCCTCCTGCTTGGCGATTGTTGCGCGGTGTCCGTTCATCCGTTGTCGCAGTGTCTGCATGGTCTCGCCAATGTACCATGCTTTGGGGCATCGTTTCCTGCAACGTATGAGGTAGACAACGTTGGCAGTCACAGAAGTATGAACCATGTACCTGGTGGGTGGTGTCCTCTCGTGTGATGGTGGTGGTATCTCTGTCGATCTGGCATGTCTTGCAGAGGTTACCGTGGCAGGGTTGTGTGGTGTCATGGATGCTGTTCTCCTGAAAGCTGGGTAATTTGCTGTGAACGATGGTCTGTTTGAGGTTAGGCAGCTGTTTGAAGGCGAGTAGTGGAGGCGTAGGGATGGCCTTAGTGAGGTGTTAGTCATCGATGACATGTTGAAGGCTGCCAAGAACATGGCGTAGTTTCTCCGCTCCGGGGAAGTACTGGACAATGAAGGGTACTCTGTTGGTTCTGTCCCGTGTTTGTCTTCTGAGGAGGCCTATGCGATTTTTCGCTGTGGCCCATCGGAACTGTCGATCGACGAGTCATAACGTATGAAATAGGAACAGGAGTAGGCCAATCGGCCCCTCGAGCCTGCTCCATCATTCAATAAGATCATGGCTGATCTGATCCTAGCCTCAAATTTAAATTCATGTCCAATTTCCTGCCCGCTCCCCGTAACCCCTAATTCCCTTTAGTCATAGAGTTATACAGCACGGATAGAGGCCCTTCGGCCCATCGTGTCCGCGCCGGCCATCAAGCCCTGTCTAATCTAATCCCATATTCCAGCATTTGGTCCGTAGCCTTGTATGCTATGGCATTTCAAATGCTCATCCAAATGCTTCTTGAATGTTGTGAGGGTTCCTGCCTCCACAACCCTTTCAGGCAGTGAGTTCCAGACTCCAACCACCCTCTGGGTGAAAAAGTTCTTTCTCAAATCCCCTCTAAACCTCCCGCCTTTTACCTTGAATCTATGCCCCCTTGTTATAGAACCCTCAACGAAGGGAAAACGCTCCTTAGTATCCATCCTATCTGTGCCCCTCATAATTTTGTACACCTCAATCATGTCCCCCCTCAGCCTCCTCTGCTCCAAGGAAAACAAACCCAATCTTCCCAGTCTCTCTTCATAGCTGAAGCGCTCCAGCCCTGGTAACATCCTGGTGAATCTCCTCTGCACCCTCTCCAAAGCGATCACATCCTTCCTGTAGTGTGGCGACCAGAACTGCACACAGTACTCCAGCTGTGGCCTAACCAGTGTTTTATACAGCTCCATCATAACCTCCTTGCTCTTATATTCTATGCCTCGGCTAATAAAGGCAAGTATCCCATATGCCTTCTTTACCACCTTATCTACCTGTTCCGCCGCCTTCAGGGATCTGTGAACTTGCACACCAAGATCCCTCTGACCCTCTGTCTTGCCTAGGGTCCTCCCATTCATTGTGTATTCCCTTGCCTTGTTAGTCCCTCCAAAGTGCATCACCTCGCACTTTTCCGGGTTAAATTCCATTTGCCACTGTTCCGCCCATCTGACCAACCCATCTATATCGTCCTGCAGACTGAGGCTATCCTCCTTGCTATTTACCACCCTACCAATTTTTGTATCATCAGTGAACTTACTGATCATACCTTTTACATTCATATCCAAGTTATTAATGTAGACCACAAACAGCAAGGGACCCAGCACCGATCCCTGTGGTACCCCACTGGCCACAGGCTTCCAGTCACAAAAACAACCTTCGACTATCACCCTCTGCCTTCTGCCACTAAGCCAGTTTTGTATCCAAAGTGCCAAGGCACCCTGGATTCCATGGGCTCGTACCTTCTTGACCAGTCTCCTGTGGGGGACTTTATCGAAGGCCTTACTGAAATCCATGTATACCACATCCACTGCGTTACCCTCATCCACACGCCTAGTCACCCCCTCAAAAAATTCAATCAAATTAGTCAGACATGATCTTCCCTTGACAAAGCCATGTTGACTATCCCTGATTAATCCTTGCTTCTCCAAGTGGAGACTAATTTTGTCCTTCAGAATTTTTTCCTATAATTTTCCTACCACTGATGTTAGGCTCACTGGCCTGTAGTTCCCCGGTTTTTCCCTACTCCCCTTGAATAATGGAACTACATTAACGGTTCTCCAGTCCTCTGGCACATCCCCTGTGGCCAGAGAGGTTCTGAATATATGTGTTAGAGCCCCCACAATCTCCTCCTTTGCCTCTCACAGTAGCCTGGGATACATTTCGTCCGGGCCTGGGGATTTATCCATTTTTAGGCCTGCTAAAACCGCCAATACCTCCTCCCGCTCGATGTTAATATGTTCGAGTATATCACAGTCCCCCTGCCGTATTTCTATGTCTACATCGTCCTTCTCCATAGTGAAAACAGATGCAAAAAATTCATTTAGAACCCCTCCTACATCTGCCGGCTCCACACACAGATTGCCATTTTTGTCCCTAATGTGCCCTATTTTTTCCCTTACCCTTAATATACTTATAAAACATCTTAGGATTTTCCTTTATTTTGCTCGCCAGTGTTATTTCATGGCCCCTCCTTGATCTCCTAATTTCTTTTTTAAGTATCCCCCTGCACTTTTTGTACTCCTCTAGGGCTTCCTCCGTCTTTAGCCTTTTGTATCTGCCAAAAGCCCTCCTTTTTTTCCTAATCCATTCTCGTATATCCCCTGACATCCAAGGTTCCCTGGAGTTCTTGGAACCACCCTTGACCTTTACGGGAACATGTTGCCATTGTATGGTCTCAATCTCCCTTCTGAAAGACTCCCATTGCTCCGATGCGGATTTTCCTACAAGCAGCTGATCCCAGTCCATTTTGGCCAGATCCTGCCTTATCCTATTAAAATCGGCCTTCCCCCAATTTGGAACCTTTATTTCCGGCCCCTCCCTGTCCTTTTCCATGACCACCTTAAATCTCACCGAATTATGGTCACTGTCACCAAAGTGCTCACCTACTAGCACTTCTTCCACTTGGCCGGCCACATTCCCTAGAATTAGGTCCAGTACCGCCCCCTCTCTCTTGTAGGACTTTCTACATGCTGGCTCAAAAAGCTCTCCTGGATGCACGTTAAGAATTTTGTACCCTCTAAGCCTTTTACACTGAGTATCCCAGTTAATATTGGGGAAGTTGAAATCCCCCACTATTATTACCCTATTTGCACAATTTTCTGAGATTTGCCTACATATCTGTTCCTCTATCTCCCCCTGACTGTTTGGGGGCCTATAGTACACTCCCATCAAAGTGCTTGCCCCCTTTTTGTTTTTAAGTTCCACCCATATGGCCTCATTAGAGGAACCTGCTAATATATCATCCCTCCTTATGGCAGTAATTGATTCTTTTAATTAATATTGCGACCTCCCCCTCTGTCTCGCCTGAAGATTCTGTACCCCGGAATATTGAGCTGCCAGTCTTGCCCCTCCCTCAACCATGTCTCTGTGACAGCAACAATATCCTACTCCCATGTGTTTATCAACACCTTCAGTTCATCCACCTTATTCGCAAGACTCCTTGCATTAAAATAGATGCCATCCAGCCTTGCCCTTACATATTTGCCCTGTCTTCCAAGCTGACTCGTTTTTTTCTCTATATTTGGCTGCACATCACCCCCTATTGTAGCTCCACTCTGTATCCCATCCCCCTGCCAAGTTAGTTTAAATCCCCCCCAACAGTGCTAGCAAACGTCCCCGCAAGGATATTTGTCCCGCTCTGGTTCAGGTGCAACCCGTCCGACTTGTACAAGTCCCACCTTCCCCAGAAGCAGACCCAGTGATCCAGGAAACTGAAACCCTCCCTCCTGCACCAACTTTTTAGCCACGCATTCATCTGTTCTATCCTCCTATTTCTATACTCACTAGCCCGTGGCACTGGGAGTAATCCAGAGATTACAACCTTTGAGGTCCTGCTCTTTAATCTGCTACCTAGCTCCCTAAATTCTTGATGCAGGACCTCATCTCCCTTCCTACCTATGTCGTTGTGGACCTTGACCTCTGCCTGCTCACCCTCCCCCTTGAGAATGCCCTGTAGCCGCTCAGTGACATCCATGACCCTGGCACCAGGGAGGCAACAAACCATCCTGGAGTCACGTTTACGGCCACAGAAACGCCTGTCTGTTCCCCTTACGATAGAATCCCCTACCACTATAGCTCTTCCACTCTTTTTCCTCCCAGCCTGTGCAGCAGAGCTACCCCTGGTGCCAGGAAGTTGGCTGCTGCTGCCTTCCCCTGATAAGTCATCCCCCTCAACAATATCCAAAGTGGTATATTTGTTTGAGGGGGAAGGCCACAGGGGGGACCCCTGCACTGCCTGCCTGCTCCTCTTACTCTGCCTGGTGGTCACCCAATTACTTCCTGCCTGTACAACCTTTACCTGCGGTGTGACCATCTCACTAAACGTGCTATCCACGACGTTCTCAGCATCGCGAATGCTCCATAATGAATCCATCCGCAGCTCCAGCGCCGCAATGCGGTTTGTCAGTAGCTGCAGCTGGATACATTTCCCGCACACATGGTCGTCAGGGACACCGGAAGGGTCCCTGATTTCCCACATAGAGCAGGAAGAGCATAACACGGGGCTGGGCTGTCCTGACGTGACTTACCCTTTAACTAATTAATTCAAATTAAATGAATCCCACCAATTTCACTTCAATTAAAAGGTAGACTCAAGGGCCCTTGCTGAACAGCAGTCCCCCACGACACAACAGAGACCCGAGAATCCACAAACTCTAACTTTAGACAAATTCAGCAGGATAATACTCACCAGCCAATCACTTACCTCTTCCTTGGTGACGTCCCACTTGGATTGCTTTTTGCTTCTTATTTATCTTAGGTCCAGGAGTTAAGTCCCTCAGGCCTCCGCTGCTCCCTTTATCGACTCGCCGCCTCTCCAACCAGGAAACTGTCTATTTCTGTTTTAAATTTATTTAATGATGTAGCTTCCACAGCTTCCTGGGGCAGCAAATTCCACAGACCTACTACCCTCTGAGTGAAGTTTCTCCTCATCTCAGTTTTGAAAGAGCAGCCCCTTATTCTAAGATTATGCCCCCTAGTTCTAGTTTCACCCATACTTGGGAACATCCTCACCGCATCCACCCGATCAAGCCCCTTCACAATCTTATGTTTCAATAAGATCGCCTCTCAATCTTCTGAACTCCAATGAGTAGAGTCCCAATCTACTCAACCTCTCCTCATATGTCCACCCCCTCATCCCCGGGATTAACCGAGTGAACCTTCCTTGTACTGCCTCGAGAGCAAGTATGTCTTTTCTTAAGTATGGACACCAAAACTGTATGCAGTATTCCAGGTGCGGTCTCACCAATACCTTATATAACTGCAGCAATACCTCCCTGTTTTTATATTCTATCCCCCTAGCAATAAAAGCCAACATTCCGTTGGCCTTCTTGATCACCTGCTGCGCCTGCATACAAACTTTTTGATTTTCTTGCACTAGGACCCCCAGATCCCTTTGTACTGCAGTACTTTCCAGTTTCTTGCCATTAAGATAATAACTTGCTCTCTGATATTTTCCTGCTAATGTGCATAACCTCACATTTTCCAATATTGTATTGCATCTGCCAAATCTCCGCCCACTCACCCAGCCTGTCTATATCCCCTTGCAGGTTTTTTATGTCCTCCTCACTCTCTACTTTCCCTCCCATCCTTGTATCATCTGCAAACTTTGATATGTTACACTCGGTCCCCTCCAAATCGTTTATAATCTATATTAAGAGTTGGGGACCCAGCACCGACCCCTGCGTAACACCACTGGCTACTGGTTTCCAGTCGAGCATCATATCCCGTTCTTATGAGGGCGTCTTTCAGCATCTGTAGGTGTCGATCGCGTTCCTCCTCGTCTGAGCAGATCCTGTGTATTCGCAGGGCCTGTCCATAGGGGATGGCCTCTTTGACGTGGTTAGGGTGGAAGCTGGAGAAGTGGAGCAGCGTGAGGTTGTCCGTGGGCTTGCCGTAGAGTGAAGTGCTGAGGTGCCCGTCTTTGATGGACATTCGTGTGTCCAAGAATGAAACCGATTCTGAGGAGTAGTCCATGGTGAGTTTGATGGGGTGGAATTTGTGTTATCGTGTAGTCTCTTCAATGATTCTTCGCCGTGGGTCCATAGGAAGAAAATGTCGTCTATATATCTGGTGTATAGCGTTGGTTGGAGGTCCTGTGCAGTGAAGAAGTCGTGCTCAAACTTGTGCATGAAAATGTTGGTGTATTGGGGTGCGAAATTGGTCCCCATGGCTGTTCCGTGTGTTTGGGTAAAGAACTGGTTGTCGAAGGTGAAGACATTGTGATCCAGGATGAAGCGGATGAGTTGTAGGATGGCGTCTGGAGATTGGCTGTTGTTGGTGTTGAGTACTGAGGCTGTTGCAGCGATGCTGTCATCGTGGGGGATACTGGTGTAGAGTGCCGAGACATCCATCGTGGTGAGAAGTGTTCCTGGTTCAACTGGTCCGTGGGTGCTGAGTTTTTGTAGGAAGTCTGTAGTGTCGCGACAGAAGCTGGGGGTTCCCTGTACGATGGGTTTCAGGATGCCCTCGGCGTATCCAGAGAGGTTCTCACACAGGGTTCCGTTGCCTGATACGATAGGACGTCCGGGTGTGTTGGCTTTGTGTATCTTTGGGAGGCAGTCGAGGTCTCCTACGTGGGATGAGAGCACGTAGGATGCTTTGAAGGTCTGGATCGAAGGTCTTGATCAGTTTGTTGAGCTGGCGGGTGTGTTCTTTGGTCGGATCTGCGGGTAACCGTCTGTAGCGTTCCTGGTTGTCCAGTTGTCAGTATGCCTCTTTGCAATAGTCCGTTCTGTTCTGTATAACGATGGCTCCTCCTTTGTCCGCTGGTTTGATGACTAGGGGCCCGATTTTAGCACCGGGTTTCGGGTGCGTTCTCGGCGGGGGGGGCTCTCGAAAATCCCGATATCCAGGTGCGTGACCGGATCGCGCCTCGATCCCGGCCACTTCCGGGCTCCGTGCTGACGTGCGGGGCTGCGTGCGCAGCCCCCGCTGGTGGGAATCCCGCAAGCAATTAAAGCCAGTGGGATGCCACTTGAGTGTATTTACTTTGCTTGTTCAGGTCATTAAATGACCTGATTCAGCTGTCTTATCAGGAAGTGTGGGATTTTACCTTCAACTCAGACTGTTTCACATACTGGGGGAAACAGTCTCACTCCAAACAGACGTGTTGCAGCCAGCAGCCTGTGGCAGCTGCCAAGGTGCACTCCACAGGGTGGGGTGGGGGGGGGAGACCCCTCACCAACGCAGGAGGCCACTCCGTCACGTAGGGCAACGCCTTCCTCTCCACCACCCCCCTCCAAGCCAGAAGAAACACCGACGTGGAACCGCAGCCCCAGTGCGAGGAAACACCAACCTACCGTGCACAACCCCTCAGACCAACACCTGCCAGATGGGGGACCCTTCGACATCCTCGGAGGACGAACAGCATCACCAGCCCCAGCAGTCCGTGCCGTCCGCCTCATCGACGTGGAGCCCCCCAACACGGTGCTGCGGCACACCCACCTGCACAGCAGGAGGGAGGGCAACCGCAGAGAGAGCTGCGTCGCAGGAGGCACTACCCTCCGCACAGGGTGTACAGACCGAGGCTCAGCTTCATGGACCTCTCCGAGGAGCAGTGCATACAGAGGCTCAGAGTCAATCGCCAGGTCGTCGCCGACATCTGCAGCCTCCTTAATGACGAGCTGCACCCGGATGGACCAAGAAGCATCTTCCTACCCGTCGCCATCAAAGTCACCACTGCCCTCAACTTCGCATCCGGATCCTTCCAGGGTGCCACCAGGGACATCATCGGGGTCTGCCAGTCCTCTGCACACAAGTGCATAAGGCAGGTCACCGATGGGTTGTTCCACAGGGCCTCGCACTACATCAACTTCGCCATGGACGAGCGCAGCCAGATGGAGAGGGCGGTTGGATTCCATGCCATGGCTGGCTTCCCACGGGTGCAGGGTGTAATCGACTGCACCCATATCGCAATACGGGCACCTCCGCATGAGCCAGGGCTGTTCATCAACAGGAAGGGGTATCACTCCATGAACGCCCAGCTCATCTGTGACCACCGCCAGAGATTCCTACACGTGTGCGCCAGATACCCCGGCAGCTGCCACGATGTCTTCGTCCTCTGAGTCCACCGTCCCGCCCCTCTTCCACGCACTCAACACCGGCAACGGCTGGCTCCTCGGCAACAAGGGGTATCCCCTGCACACGTGGCTCATGACACCTCTGAGGAACCCCATTACCGAGCTGCAGCGTCGATTTAATGACAGCCACATTGCTACCAGGTCTACAATTGAGCAGACCATAGGGCTGCTCAAGATGCGCTTCAGGTGCCTTGATCGTTCTGGGGGAGCGCTGCAATACACACCATTCAGAGTGGGACGAATCATAGTTGCCTGCTGTGCCCTGCACAACATGGCCCAACAGAGAGGGGTGCCGCTGGAGGAGGCCCCATCCACACCCACCACCCACATTGAGGACGGCGAGGAGGAGGAGGCCGCACGGGAGGATGATGAACGACCCATGTGCCGAACACCGGCTCACCGGGATGCTCGCTGGGCCAGGGAGGCACTCATACGTCAACGGTTCTCCTGGAGTCAGACAGTCTGAGGCGTTCACATCTCCTCACCTGCACATACGAGGGGCCATACCAGCCCCCTCCACTGAAGACTGTTGCCAGTACTCCTGCACCCACAGCAGTGCGCCCAATGGGCGGCAGCAGGTGTTCGTCGTCCTGATGGGCCGCACGGAACGCACCTATTGCACAGGCCGCGGAAGAATGGACGAGAGGTGGCAGGAGTGGTGAGAATAGAGTATTTAATATGTACAATGTGAGATAATATAAACAAAAAGTGTACAAATGAACAGACACCCTGGTGCATTCCCTTTGTGCTTATAACGCCTTTGGATTTCTTTTGCGGGTACCCCTACGTGGTGCTACCCCTGTGGCTCCAGCAGAGGTAGTGGCAGGTTGCTCCTGTTCTCGCCCTGACCTAGTAGATGCTTTGGGCCGACGGCTCCTGGGTTTCAGTGCCCGTGAGCACCGAACCCGAGTAGCGTCCCCGCTTCCATGTCCCCGGTCACCATCATCCCTCTCGTGGCCTCGGCCCACATCACCCCTTCCACCCTGCTGGACCACAGTTTGGATTGCACGTGTGAGGCCTTGCAACGCCACCCCTAGTGTATCCGTCAGCCTGTTTATGGCGGCGGAATGTTGCTCACCCTGAATCCGTACAGCCGTTGTCAGGGCCTGCACGGACTCGATCTGGAGCTGTGCGTGACGCTCGAGGGAGGCCAGCCTGTCCTCCACCGCAGACCCTCCCGCACCTACCCGCGACACTGTGTCGCCGGTACCCTCCTGTACCTGCGCCACCAATGCCCGCATGCAGGAGTTGGACTCCTCCATCACCTGCGCGATCGTGGACAATGCGCGTGGCACCTCTCCCAGTAGCTCGGCAATGTGCTGGTGCCCCTCGACGACTCTCCTTTTGACTGGTGGCCCCCTGGGTTCAGCATCCGGGTGCGGCTGAGCAGAGCCTGGAGATGAGTGCTCCCACCGACGCGGACCCTCCGCGGCTGCCCCTGCCACCAGGGTCTGCTCATGCTCACACGTGCGCGGTGAATCACCATGTGCAACCCCAACTAGTTGGCGAGGGGGACCCACCGAGGTGCCTGTCTCTGCGCTGGTGGATGGTTGGCTCATATGTGACGATGCACCCTCAGAGACCGGCATGTCCTCTGAGGAATCGCCCTCCTCACACACAGCGCTCGCAGACGGCCCTGCAAGAGAACAGAAGGCACTATGAGGCATGTGCACAAACGTTGCGGTGCCCCAGATGCCAGGTGATAAGGTAATTCGCGATCATGAGTGCTGAGTGTCAGCTTTCCCTTACCGGCCGTTTCTGCAGCCCCAGCCTCGCCATCCGCCACGGACAGGCAATGTAGCGTGTGGCTAATCTCCAACGTGTGCACCTCCGCGTCCGTCAGAACCACCTGATGTGGCGGGCCCCCTCCGGTGCGTGCCCTTTCCCGGGCGTTCTTGCATCTCTTCTCCTGTGAAGGCAAAATACCAATGCGTAATTGAGTGATGATTGCATTGTGAGACGCTTCAAGCATTGGTGTGGGTGGGTTGAGCGTGTGGCAGATGGATGGGAGGATGCGTGTGCCACATCCCCATCCCATTGTATGGGGATTGGGGTGTGTGGTAGTGGTCGAGTGGGGACAGGGACGGTGGGTATGTGCAGGCACGGTGAGGATGATAGTTGAGTGGCTGTGAGGATTGTTGCGGGAGCGCTGTTGTGTCAGTGCAGAAGGGTTTGAGGTGATGTGGAAGACTGAGTGTGGGAGAATGCGTCAGTGTACTCACTTTCCCGGACCTGGTGACGTCATTGAATCTCTTGCGACACTGGATCCAAGTTCTGGTGGTGTTGCCCCTGCTGCTGACCTCCGCCGCCACCTCCTCCCATGCCTTCCTGGTGGCGGAGCCAGGGCACCTCCTTCCGTCGCTGGGGAACAGCGTCTCCCTCCTCCTCCTTACCCCGTCCAGCAGCAGCTGGAGTGCGTGGTCTGAGAATCGTGGGGCAGCCTTACCCCTGGGTTGCTCCATGTTGCGCTACCTCTTGTTTGCAACTGGAGGGGCATTGGTGGACTGCCCCTTTTAAATAGAGCTCCCCCATCGCTCAGACGTTACTGCGTGTGGGACGCACTCAATTCACCGGCCGCGTTTTCCACGCGCCCGATGGACCACCCGCCGAGAACCCGCACCCCTGGTAAAATCGGGCCCTTTCTTCTTCGGTTGCTGTACCGCGGATCCCTCTGTCTGCTGTTCCGGATCGTTGATTGTCTCATTGGGTTCGCTGCTGACATCTTGGGATAAATGGAAGAATTCCCGGAGCCTCGTTCTCCTGATGAATTCCTCTGTCCGCCGCGAGACTGATGGGGTCCATTTTGGTGGTGGGGCAGAAATTGAGCCCTTGGCTGAGAACTTCGATTTCGTCTGGTTGAAGGGTGTGGTCGGACAAGTTGACGATGGACTTCCCTGTGGTTGCAACTGTGGTACCGGGGGAGGCTTGGTTGCTGCTGGTGGTGATGCCGAGTTTCTCAAGCTTCGTGCTCTTGGTTGGCATGTAGGCAGCGTAGTTCCGTTGCCTCGTCTGTTTGGCAGTGTTTCATAGCTGGTCTGCTGTGTCCTGAGCAGAGGTCTCTATCTTGGTTTTGAGGTTGCGGCGCCTGCTGTAGAGCTGGTGTACGAGATGGTTGCGGAGTTCTGACCAATCTGCCATGTGGGACCTTGTCAAACGACGGCAGAGTCGCTCAGCGTAGTCTGTGTTGTATGTCGACTTGAGTGGGTTCGTGATCTGTAGTCCTTTTGGGATCTTGTCTGCTTTCGTCTGTCGATATGCGCGATCTTCTTGGAGATCTTCTCCACTTTGAGCCGGCAGTTTGTGGTGTCGATAGTGCCCATGATGTGGAGATGCCGGTGATGGACTGGGGTGGACAAATGTAAGGAGTCGCACAACACCCGGTTATAGTCCAACAGCTTTATTTGGAATCACAAGCTTTTGGAGCTTTGTTCCTTCGTCAGGTGAAGTGAAGAGATGCATATAGGCACAGCATATATAGTCAGAGAATAATGCCTGGTGATTACAGAATCTTTCTAACTGCCCTTTATCACACCTCGGCAGAGAGATAATCACAGCAATGAAAGGAGTGAATGGTGTTCAAACAGGTTCGTCAGGGAAACATTACATCCAAGAATACTGAGGTGGGGTCACAAGGGGTCAAATGTAGCAGATGCTGGGGTTTGTATTAAAAACAAAACTTTTTTTTGCTGGAAATCACAGCAGGTCTGGCCGCATCTGTGTATGGAGAACAAGCCAACTACGACTTGAGTCTGGATGACTCTACGTCAGGTGGGATTACATGTCGCGTGACATGAGCCCAAGATCCCAGTTGAGGCCGTCCTCATGGGTGCGGAACTTGGCTATCAATTTCTGCTCGATGATTTTGCGTTGTCGTGTGTCTCGAAGGCCGCCTTGGAGAACGCTTACCCGAAGATCGGAGGCTGAATGTCCTTGACTGCTGAAGTGTTCCCCAACTGGGAGGGAACCCTCCTGTCTGGCGATTTGTTGTGCGGTGTCCGTTCATCCGTTGTCGCAGTGTCTGCATGGTCTCGCCAATGTACCATGCTCCGGGGCATCCTTTCCTGCAACGTATGAGGTAGACAACGTTGGCCGAGTCACAGGAGTATGAACCATGTACTTGGTGGGTGGTGTCCTCTCGTGTGATGGTGGTACCTGTGTCTATGATCTGGCATGTCTTGCAGAGGTTGCCGTAGCAGGGTTGTGTGGTGTCACGGTCGCTGTTCTCCTGAAAGCTGGGTAATTTGCTGCGAACGATGGTCTGTTTGAGGTTGGGTGGCTGTTTGAAGGCGAGTAGTGGAGGCGTGGGGATGGCCTTAATGAGGCGTTCGTCGTCATCGATGACGTTGAAGGCTGCGAAGAACATGGCGTAGTTTTTCCGCTCCGGGGAAGTACTGGAAGACGAAGGGTACTCTGGTTGTGTCCCGTGCTTGTCTTCTGAGGAGGTCTATGCAATTTTCCGCCCACTCCATCAACTCATTGGTATCTTCTTGGAGTCTACAGCTATCCTCTTCACTATCAACTACATGGCCAATTTTTGTGTCGTCTCCAAATTTGCCAATCATGCCTCCTATGTTCAAGTTCAAATCATTTATATATTCTACAAACAGCAAGGGACCCAACACTGAGCCCTATGGCACACCACTGGAAACGGATTTCCATTCGCAAAGACATCCATCGACTTTTACCCTTTGTTTCCTGTTACTGAACCAATTTTGGATCCAATTTGCCAGATTTCCCTGTATCCCATGGGCTTTTACCTTTCTGACCAATCTGCCATGTGGGACCTTGTCAAATGCCATACTAAAATCCATGTAGACAACATCCATAAGAACATAAGAAATAGGAGCAGGACCTGGCCACTCAGCCCCTGGGCCCGCTCTGCCACCCACAGGGTCTTGACCGATCCGAACTCAGCTTCGTCTCCAATTTCCTGCCCGCTCCCCGTAACCCCTAATTCCCTTTACTTCTAGGAAACTGTCGATTTCTGTTTTCAATTTATTCAATGATGTAGCTTCCACAGCTTCCTGGGGCAGCAAATTCCACAGACCTACTACCCTCTGAGTGAAGAAGTTTCTCCTCATCTCAGTTTTGAATGAGCAGCCCCTTATTCTAAGATTATGCCCCCTAGTTCTAGTTTCACCCATCCTTGGGAACATCCTTACTGCATCCCACCCGATCAAGCCCCTTCACAATCTTATATGTTTCAATAAGATCGCCTCTTATTCTTAACTCCAATGAGTAGAGTCCCAATCTACTCAACCTCTCCTCATATGTCCACCCCCTCATCCCCGGGATTAACCGAGTGAACCTTCCTTGTACTGCCTCGAGAGCAAGTATGGACACCAAAACTGTATGCAGTATTCCAGGTGCGGTCTCACCAATACCTTATATAACTGCAGCAATACCTCCCTGTTTTTATATTCTATCCCCCTAGCAATAAAAGCCAACATTCCGTTGGCCTTCTTGATCACTTGCTGCACCTGCATACTAACTTTTTGATTTTCTTGCACCAGTACCCCCAGATCCCTTTGTACTGCAGTACTTTCCAGTTTCTCGCCATTAAGATAATAACTTGCTCTCTGATTTTTCCTGCCAAAGTGCATAACCTCACATTTTCCAATATTGTATTGCATCTGCCAAATCTCCGCCCACTCACCCAGCCTGTCTATATCCCCTTGTAGGTTTTTTATGTCCTCCTCACTCTTTCCTTTCCATCTTTGTATCATCTGCAAACTTTGATATGTTACACTCGGTCCCCTCCTCCAAATCGTTAATATAGATTGTAAAGAGTTGGGGACCCAGCACCGACCCCTGCGGAACACCACTGGCTACTGGTTGCCAGTCCGAGAATGAACCATTTATCCCAACTCTCTGCTTCCTGTTAGATAACCAATCCTCCACCCATGCCAGAATATTACCCCCAATCCAATGATTCTTTATCTTGAGCAATAATCTTTTATGTGGCACCTTGTCGAATGCCTTCTGGAAGTCTAAATACACTACGTCCACTGGTTCCCCTTTATCCACCCTGTACGTTATGTCCTCAAAGAACTCAAGCAAATTTGTCAGACATGACTTCCCCTTCATAAAGCCATGCTGACTTTGTCCTATTAAATTATGTTTATCCAAATGTTCCGCTACTGTCTCCTTAATAATAGACTCCAAAATTTTACCCACCACAGATGTTAGGCTAACTGGTCTATAATTTCCAGCCTTCTGCCTACTACCCTTTTTAAATAAGGGTGTTACATTAGCAGTTTTTCAATCTGCCGGGACCTTTGCTGAGTTCAGAGAATTTGGGAAAATTATTACCAAAGCATCCACAATCCCCACTGCCACTTCCCTCAAGACCCTAGGATGTAAGCCATCAGGTCCAGGGGATTTATCCGCCTTGAGTCCCATTAATTTACTGAGTACCAATTCCTACGTTTGCCTTAGCCACCCTTTTTTCTTTTTATATAACTGTAGAAACTCTTGCTATCTTTTTATATTTTTTGCTAATTTATTTTCATAATCTATCTTCCCTTTCTTAATCAATCCTTTAGTTACTTTTTGCTGTCTTTTGAAGACTTCCCAATCTTCTATCCTCCCACTAAGTTTGGCTACCTTATATGTCCTTGTTTTTAGTCAGATACTATCCTTAATTTCTTTACTTAGCCACGGATGGCTGTCATTTCTTTTACACCCTTTTTTCCTCAGTGGAATTTTTTTTGAAAGTTGTAAATTAACTCCTTGAATGAACACCACTGCTCATGTACCCTTTAATCTATTTTCCCAGTCCACTTTAATCAATTCCGCTCTCATACCATCATAGTCTCCTTTATTCAGGCTCAGTACACTTGTTTGAGAACCAACCTTCTCACCCTCTAATTGGATATGGAATGTAACCATGTTATGGTCACTCATTCCAAGGGGATCCTTAACTAGGACATTATTAATTAATCCTGGCTCATTACACAGGACCAGGTCCAAGGTTGCTTGCCCCCTTGTAGGATCAGTTACATACTGCTCAAGAAATCCATCCCTAATACACTCAATAAACTCTTCCTCAAGGCTGCTCTGCCCAATTTGATTTGTCCAGTTAATATGATAGTTAAAATCCCCCATAATTATAGCTGTTCCCTTATTATGTGCCCCGACTATTTCCTGATTAATACTTCTTCCAGCAGAGTTGCAACTATTAGGAGGCCTATATACTACGCCCACTAGTGTTTTTTTCCCCTTATTATTCCTTATCTCTACCCAAACTGTTTCATTATCCTGATCCTTTGTTCCAATATCATTTCTCTGTATTAGTGATTCCTTCCTTTATTAACTTGGCACCCCACCTCCCCTTCCCTCCTGCCTATCCTTCCTGATTGTTAAATACCCTGGCATATTTAATTCCCAGTCATTGTCGCCCTGCAGCCATGTTTCTGTAATGGCCACAAGATCATACCCATACGTAGTTATTTGTGCCGTTAACTCGTCCATTTTGTTACGAATGCTACGTGCATTCAGATAAGGAACTTTCAAATATGTTTTGTGACACTTAGTTCCTGCTTTTTCCTTTTTTAACACTTTACCTTTTACTCCATACCTTCTGTCCCTTCCTGACACGATTTCCTCTGTCTCCCTGCTCAGGTTCCCAACCCCCTGCCACTTTATTTTAAACCCTCCCCAACAGCACTAGCAAACACTCCCCCTAGGACAGCGGTCCCGGCCCTGCCCAGGTGCAGACCGTCCGGTTTGTACTGGTCCCACCTCCCCCAGAACCGTTTCCAGTGTCCCAGGAATTTGAATCCCTCCTCCTTGCACCACTCCTCTAGCCACGTATTCATTTGAAATATTCTCCTATTTCTACTCTGACTAGCACGTGGCACTGGTAGCAATCCTGAGATTACTATCTTTTGAGGTCCTATTTTTTAATTTACCTCCTAACTCCCTAAATTCTGCTTTTAGGACCTCATCCCCTTTTTTACCTATATCGTTGGTGCCTATGTGCACCACGACAGCTGGCTGTTCGCCCTCCCCCCTCCAAAATGTTCTGTTGCTGCTCCGAGATGTCCTTGACCCTTGCACCAGGGAGGCAACACACCATCCTGGAGTCTCGGTTGCGGCCGCAGAAACGCCTGTCTATTCCCCTTACAATTGAGTCCCCTATCACTATAGCTCTTCCCCTCTTTTTCCTCCCAGCCTGTGCAGCAGAGCCACCCATGGTGCCAGGAAGTTGGCTGCTGCTGCCTTCCCCTGATAAGTCATCCCCCCCAACAGTATCCAAAGTGGTATACCTGTTTGAGAGGGGGATGGCCACAGGGGACCCCTGCACTACCTGCCTGCACCTCTTACTCTGCCTGGTGGTCACCCATTCACTTCCTGCCTGTACACCCTTTACCTGCGATGTGACCAACTCGCTAAACGTGCTATCCACGTGGTTCTCAGCATCGCAAATGCACCAGTATGTATCCATCCGCAGCTCCAGTGCCGCAATGCGGTCTGTCAGTAGCTGGATACACTTCCCGCACACATGGTCGTCAGGGACACAGAAAGTGTCCCTGATTTCCCACATAGAGCAGGAGGAGCATGCCACAGGGCCGAGCTGTCCTGCCATGACTTACCCTTTTAATTGATTAAAATTAATGGATCCCACCAATCACACTGGAATTAAGTGATATACTCAAGGGCCCCTGCTTAACAGTCGTCCCCGCTACACACAGACCGGAGTAACCACAAAATATAAGTTTAGAAAAATTGAGAAAGAAAATACTTACCAATCACTTACCTGCTTTTTGGTGACGTCACACTACGAATACTTTTTGCTTTCCTCTCCCGGAACCTGGATTTGTAAACCGCCTCGGGGCTCACCTTTTAGTACCGCCCCCTCGGGGCTCACCTTTTAGTACCGCCCCCTCGGGGCTCACCTTTTAGTACCGCCCCCTCGGGGCTCACCTTTTAGTACCGCCCCCTCGGGGCTCACCTTTTAGTACCGCCCCCTCGGGGCTCACCTTTTAGTACCGCCCCCTCGGGGCTCACCTTTTAGTACCGCCCCCTCGGGGCTCACCTTTTAGTACCGCCCCCTCGGGGCTCACCTTTTAGTACCGCCCCCTCGGGGCTCACCTTTTAGTACCGCCCCCTCGGGGCTCACCTTTTAGTACCGCCCCCTCGGGGCTCACCTTTTAGTACCGCCCCCTCGGGGCTCACCTTTTAGTACCGCCCCCTCGGGGCTCACCTTTTAGTACCGCCGCTCGCTGCCTCAAAGAATTCAATCAGATTTGTAAGGCATGACCTTCCCTGAACAAATCCATGCTGACTATCCCTGATTAAACCATGCCTTTCCAAGTGACAGTTTATCCTATCTCTCAGTATTGATTCTAATAGTTTGCCCACCACCAAGGTAAGACTGACCAGCTATAATTCGGCCTTTCCCTCGTACCCTTTTTAAACAATGATACTACATTTGCAGTCTTCCAGTCCTCCGCTACTTCCCCTGTATCTAGTGAGGATTGGAAAATGATCCTCAGAGCATCCGCTATTTCCTCCCTGGCTTCCTTCCACAGCCTAGGAAACAATCCATCCGGCCCTGGTGACTTATCAACTTTCCAGGATTCCAGTTCCTCTAGTACTTCCTCTCTCGTTACGTTTACCTTATCCAATATTTCACACCTCTCCTCTAACGACTACATCCAGATCATCCCTTTCCTTTGAATACGGAGACAAAATATTAATTTAAAACCCTACCCACATCCTCTGCTTCTTCAGGCAAGTTACCCTTATCCCTGAGGGCCCACCGTTTCCTTAGCTATCCTCTTGTTCTTAATGCACTGATAAAACATCTTTTGGGTTTTCTTTAATCTTACTAGCTAATATTTTTTCATGCCCTCTCTTTGCTTTCCTTTTTTACGTCATCCCTGTACTTTCTATACTCCTCTAGGCTTTCTGCAGTATTTAGTTTTCTGTGACAGTAATAAGCTTTATTTTTCTGCTTTATCTTGCCCCGTATACTTCTAGACAACCAGGGGGCTCTAAATTTGGCAGTGCCACCCTATTTCTTTGAGGGGACGTGACTGTATTGTACCCATAGAATTTCACTTTTTAGTGCCTCCCACTGGCTTGCCACTGATTTCTCCTCAAGTAGTTGTGTCCAGTCCACTTCTGCCAAATCATCCCTTAGTTCTGTAAAATTTGCCTTCCCCCAATTTAAAACATTTATTCCTGATTTCACGCTGTCCTTTTCCATAATAATGCTAAAACTAACTGAATTGTGGTCACTATCCCAAATATGGTCACCCACTGTCACTTCACCCACTTGCCCATCTTCATTTCCCAGGACTAAATCTAGAATTGTAGCCCCTCTTGTTGGGCTTGTCACATACTGGATAAGAAAGTTCTCCTGGAGACCGATCAAGAATTTTGCGCCCTCTGTGCCCCTCACACTGTTTGAATCCCAGTTGTTGATCGGGTAGTTCAAGTCCCCTACTATTATTGCCCTCTTATTTTTGCACTCAGGTTTGCCTACATATTTGTTCTACTCCCTTTTGCTATTCGGGGGTCTATAGTACACTCCTGGTAGTGTGACTGCCCCTTTTTTTATTTCTTCGCTTAACCCATATGGCCTCGATTGATCCATTTAGCATCTCATCCCTTCTCATAACTGCAGTTGATTCTTTAACCAACTTGCCCCCCTCCTTTTATCACCCACTCTATGCTGCCTGAAAACTCTATATCCAGGGATATTGAGCTGCCAATTATCCCCCTCTTTGAGCCAGGGTTCCGTTATAGCAATGATATCATGCTGTCATGTGTCTATCTGCGCTCTTAGCTCATCTGCTTTGTTTGTAATTCTCCTTGCACTGAAGTATATACCCTTTAACCCCGTCAAATTCCTGTGCTGAACACTATTTAACCTTTTTTGCTTCTTTTGCCTTTTGAGTTGCCAACTACGTCACAAACCTGCTTTTCTACTTCCTGTTTCCTGGTCTGAATTTGTCCTATCTGTACCTGCCCTTTGGTTCCCATCCCCCTGCCATACTAGTTTAAACCCTCCCCAACAGAACTAGCAAATGCCCCTGCGAGGATATTGGTCCCGGTTTTGCTTGGGTGCAACCCGTCCAGCTTGTACAGGTCCCGCCTTTCCCAGAATTGGTCCCAATGCCTCAGGAATTGAAACCCTTCCCTCCTACACCATGGGCCCGATTTTAGCACCCGCTATCTGGTGTGTTCTCGGCGGGGGGCCCCCGAAAATCCCGAAATCCAGGTGCGGGACTGGATCGCGCCTCGATCCCGCCCACTTCCGGGTTCCACGCCGGCGTGCGCGCAGACCCCGCAGGTGGGAATCCCGCAGGCAGTTAAAGCCAGCGGGGTTCCACTTGAGAGTATTTATTTAGCTATTTCAGGTCATTAAATGACCAACGCAGGAGGACACTCCGTAACATTGGGCAACGCTTGCCCTCCACCACCCTCCTCCAAGCAAGAAGATTCACCGGCGTGGAACTGCAACCCCTGTGTGAGGACACACTTTGCTACCGTGCACAACCCCGCAGACCTACACCTGCCAGATGGGTGCTGCGTTGACCTCCTCGGAGGACGAATAGCATGACCAGCCTCGCAGTCCACGCCGTCCGCCTCAGAGACGTGCATCCCCACAACACGGTGCTGTGGCACATCCACCTGCACAGCAGGATGGAGGGCAACCGCAGAGAGAGATGTGTCGCAGGAGGTACTACCCTCCGCACAGGGTCTACAGACCGAGGCTCAGCTTCATGGACCTCTCTGAGCAGCAGTGCATACGTAGGCTGAGAGTCACTCGCCAGGTAGTCGCCGACATCTGCAGCCTCCTTAATGACGAGCTGCTCCCGGATGGACCAAGCAGCAGCATCTTACCTGTCGCCGTCAAAGTCACCACTGCCCTCAACTTCTTCGCCTCCGGATCCTTCCAGGGTGCCACGGGGGACATCACCGGGGTCTCTGTCGTCTGCACACAAGTGCATAAGGCAGGTCACCGATGGGTTGTTCCGCAGGGCCTCGACCTACATCAACTTCGCCATGGATGAGCGCAGCCAGGCGGAGAGGGCGGTTGGATTCCATGATGTGGCTGGCTTCCCACGGGTGCAGGGTGTCATCGATTGCACCCACATAGCAATACGGGCACCTCCACATGAGCCAGGGCTGTTCATCAACAGGAAAGGGTATCACTCCATGAACGCCCAGCTCATTTGTGACCACCGCCAGAGATTCCTACATGTGTGCACCAGATACCCTGGCAGCTGCCACGATGCCTTCGTCCTCAGGGAGTCCACCGTCCCGCCCCTCTTCCACGCACCCAACACCGGCAACGGCTGGCTCCTCAGCGACAAGGGATATCCCCTGCACACGTGGCTTATGACACCTCTGAGGAACCCCATTACCGAGCCGCAGCGTCGATATAATGACAGCCACATTGCTACCAGGTCTACAATTGAGCAGGCTATAGGGCTGCTCAAGATGCGCTTCAGGTGCCTTGATCGTTCCGGGGGAGCGCTCCAATACATGCCACTCCGAGTGGGATGAATTATAGTTGTCCGCTGTGCCCTGCATAACATGGCACTACAGAGAGGGGTGCCGCTGGAGGAGGCCCCATGCACACCCTCCACCCACATTGAGGACAACAATGAGGAGGAGGAGGAAGAGGAGGAGTACGAGCGAGAGGAGGAGGAGGAACGACCCATGGCCCGAACACCGGCTCACCTGGGTGCTAGTCAGGCCAGGGAGGCACTCATATGCCAACGGTTCTCCTAACATCACTCTGTGAGGCGTTCACATGTCATAACGTGCACAGACGAGGGTCCATACAGGCTCCCTCCACAGAAGAGTGGTGCCTGTACACCTGCACCCACTGTATTATGCCCAATGGTTGGGACGGGGTGGTCGTCGTCATGATGAGGCGCACGGAAGGGACATATTGCACAAGCCGCAGAATTATGGACAAGAGGTGGCAGCATTGGTGAGAAAAAGTGAGTTTATTTTGTGTTGCCATTCAAAGACTGGAAATAAAAAGATAACAAATAGACAAACACCCTGGTGCAATCCCTGTGTGCTCACAGAACTTTGGGTTTTCGTTTCCTGGTACCCCTACGTGGTGCTACCCCTGTGGCTCCAGCAGAGGCGGTGGCAGGTTGCTCCTGTTCGTGCCCTGACCTGGTAGATGCTTTGGGCCGACGCCCCCTGGGTTTCGGTGCCCATGAGGGCACCTCCACAGACTGCTCCTCCTGCACCTGTGCAGGGGCAGACTCGGCCACCTGGAGAGGATGGACTATTGCGGGCACTGGTTGAGAGGGGGGCAACGGGTGAGACGTGGGGGTGCCTTGAGTAGCGTCCACACTTCCATTTCCCCGGTCACCATCTTCCCTCTCACGGCCAAGGCCCACATCACCCCTTCCACCCTGCTGGACGGCAGTTTGGATGACGTGGGTGAGACCTTACATTGGAGGTGGCCTTGCATCTGTCAACCTGTTGATGGCGGCAGAATGTTGCTCACCCTGAATCCGAACAGCCATTGTGAGGGGCTGGATGGACTCATTGGTGAGCTGTGCGTGACGCTCGAGGGAGGCTAGCCTGTCCTCCACCGCAGACGTTCCCACACCTACCCACGACACTATCTCAGCGATACCCTCCTGCACCTGTGCCACCATTCCCCTCATGCAGGAGTTGGACTCCTCCATCCTCCATGCGATTGTGGAGAGTGCGCGTAGCACCTCTCCCAGTACCTCGGCAATGTGCTGGTGCCCCTCGACTACTCTCCTTTTGACTGGTGGCCCCCTGGGTTCAGCATCTGGGTCCGGCTGAGCAGAGCCTGGAGAAGAGTGCTCCCACCGACGCGGACCCTCCGCGGCTGACCCTGCCACCAGGGTCTGCTCATGCTCACACGTGCGCGGTGACTCACCATGTGCAATCCCAACTAACTGAGGGGGGGGACCCACCGAGGTGTGTGTATCTGCGCTGGTGGATGCAAGGCTCATGTATGACGATGCACCCTCAGACGGGCATGTCCTCTGAGGAATAGCCCTCAACGGAAACGTCGATCACAGACGGCCCTGCAAGACAACAGAGGGCAATATCCGGCATGTGACCAAATGTGGCGGTGCGGCATATGCCATGTGATGCTAAGATCATTCGCGCTCATGAATGTTGAGTGCCAGCTTTCCCTTACCGGCCGTTTCGCCAGAACCAGCCTCGCCATCCGCCACGGACAGGCAATGTAGCGTGCGGCTGATCTCCAACGCCTCGACCTCGGCGTCTGTCAGAGCCACCTCGTGTGGCGGGCCCCCTCCGGTGCGTGCCCTATCGCGTGCGTTCCTGCACCTCTTCTCCTGTGAGGGCAAAACACAAAAACGTTAGTGATGATTGCATTGTGAGACGCTTCACGCATTGGTGTGAGTGGGTTGAGCGTGTGGCAGATGGATGGGAGGATGCGTGTGCCACATGGCCATCCCATTGTGTGGGCATTGGGGTGTGTGGTAGTGGTCGAGTGGGGACAGGGACGGTGGGTACGTGCAGGTACTGTGAGGATGATAGTTGGGTGGCTGTGAGGATTGGTGCGGGAGTGCTGTGCTGTCAGTGGAGATGGTGTTTGAGGTGATGTGGAAGACGGAGTGACGCAGAGTGCGTTAGTGTACTCACTTTCCCGGACCTGGTGAGGTCATTGAATCTCTTCCGGCACTGAATCCAAGTCCGGGTGGTGTTGCCCCTGCTTGTGACCTCCGACGCCACCTGCTCCCATGCCCTCTTGGTGGCGCTGCCAGGGCACCTCCTTCCATCGGTGGGGAACAGCGTCTCCCTCCTCATACGGACCCCGTCCAGCAGCACCTGGAGAGCGTGGTCCGTGAATCGGGGAGTAGCCTCACCCCTGCGCTCCTCCATCCTGCATGGACTCTCGGTTGTGGCTGGAGGGGCTTTGGTGGACTGCCCCTTTAAATAGAGCTCCACCATCGCTCAGACGTCAATGCGCATGCGCCGGCCGCCGGCACGCAGCTGAGAAGCGGGGAGCCCGTACCTGCAGGCTAATTCCCTCAATTATGCCGCGATCGCAACGCACTCAATTCGGACGGCACGTTTTTCACGAGCCCGACTGACCACCCACTAAGAACCCGCACCCCTGGTAAAATCGGGCCCCATCTCTCAAGCCACGCATTCATCTAGTCTATTCTTCTATTTCTGCTCTCACTAGCAGTGCATGTGGCACTGGGAGTAATTGAGATTACTACCTTTTTAGAGGTCCTGCTTTTTAATTTATTTCCTTAACTCCCTATGTTCTGCTTGCAGGACCTCATCTCTTTTCAACCAATATCATTGGTACCAATATGGACCATGACCTCTGGCTGTTTACCCTCCCCCTTCAGAATGCCCTGCAGCCGCTCCGTGACATCCTTGACCCTAGCACCAGGGAGGCAACGTACCATCCTGGAGTCACATCTGCGGCCGCAGAAACGCCTATCTGTTCCCCTTACGATGCAATCCCCTATCACTCTTTCCCAACTTTTCCTCCCCTTCTGTGCAGCTGAGTCACTCGTGATGCCACGGTCTTGGCTGTTGCTGCATTCCCCTGATAAGCCATCTCCCCCAACAATATCCAAAGCGGAATATCTGTTTGAGAGGGACATGGCCCCAGGGGACTCCTGCTCTACCTGCCTAGTCCTTTTACTCTGCCTGCGTAATCTTTACCTGCGGTGTGACCACCTCACTGAATCCACCCGCAGCTCCAGCTCCGAAATGCGGTTAGCCAGTAGCTGCAGCTGGACACACTTCCTGCACACGTGGTCGCCAAGGACACCGGTACTGTCCATGACTTCCCACATAGCGCAGGAGGAGCATATCACGAGTGCGAGCTCTGCTGCCATGACTTGCCTTAGATTAAGCTCGTTAGTTACTTCTACTCCTTATCATTCTCTAAATTAAGAGTAATTTGAACTACACTAGTGACCTTGATTCACTTAAAAAAAAACATTACTTGCAATAAGACCTGCAGACCTTCCCTTTCTTTTTACTTTAGTTACTGCACTGTGGAATAGTAGAAATACTCACCTGAGCCTACTTACCAATCAGCTGCCTCCCCTGCGCCACGTCACTTTTTCACTGGTGACGTTGCCTCTGGAACTCCGCTGACTGTGAGGGTCTCGGTGTCGGCCTCTCCGCCGCTGGTCTCAGTGAGGGTCTCAGTGTGGGCCTCTCCGCCGCCGGTCTCAGTGTGGGCCTCTCCGCCGCTGTCTGTGAGGGTCTCCGTGTTGGCCTCTCCGCCATGGGTCTCAGTGTGGGCCTCTCCGCCGCTGTCTGTGAGGGTCTCCGTGTTGGCCTCTCCGCCATGGGTCTCAGTGTGGGCCTCTCCGCCGCTGGTCTGTGTGAGGGTCTCGGTGTCGGCCTCTCCGCCGCTGGTCTCTGTGAGGGTCTCAGTGTCGGCCTCTCCGCCATGGGTCTCAGTGTGGGCCTCTCCGCCGCTGGTCTCTGTGAGGGTCTCAGTGTCGGCCTCTCCGCTGCTTTTAAACTTGGTGCCGTTCTGGTGCTCCTCCCAGGTCCGCTCCCCGCCAGTTCTCTTACTACAGAGATTACTACCTTTTTGTTACTTCCCTCCCCAGCTCCTGAAACTCTGCAGGACCTCTGCCCTTTTCCTTATGTCGTTGGTTCCGGCAAGGACCACGATTTCTCATTGTTCCCCCCCCACCCATCCCCCTCAATGTTCTGCACCCTCTGATGTTCTTTACCCTGGCACCATGGAGACAACTCATGTTTCCTCTGATTTTTATTGGCCATGCACAGAATGAATTTGGGTTTGTGCACTGATATAAAGGCTGTGTGCCACTGGAAAAAAAATCACAGCTTTAAAGAGAACATCTTTTTAGCAATATAAGGATTCGCACAGCACCAGGTTATAGTCCAACAGCTTTATTTGGAATCACAAGCTTTCGGAGCTTTGCTCCTTCGTCAAGTGAAGTGAAGAGATGCATATAGGCACAGCATATATAGTCAGAGAAGAATGCCTGGTGATTACAGAATCTTTCTAACTGCCCTTTATCACACCTCAGCAGAGAGATAATCACAGCAATGAAAGGAGTGAATGGTGTTCAAACAGGTTAGTCAGGGAAACATTCCATCCAAGAATGCTGAGGTGGGGTCACAAGGGGTCAAATGTAGCAGATGCTGGGGTTTGTATGAAAAACGGATAACTTTTTTTTGCTGGAAATCGCAGCAGGTCCGGCCGCATCTGTGTATGGAGAACAAGCTAACTACGACTTGAGTCTGGATGACTCTACGTCAGGTGGGGTTACATGTAGCATGACATGAACCCAAGATCCCAGTTGAGGCCGTCCTCATGGGTGCGGAACTTAGCTATCAATTTCTGCTCGATGATTTTGCGTTGTCGTGTGTCTCGAAGGCCGCCTTGGAGAACGCTTACCCGAAGATTGGAGGCTGAGTGTCCTTGACTGCTGAAGTGTTCCCTGACTGGGAGGGAACCCTCCTGTCTGGCGATTGTTGCGCGGTGTCCGTTCATCCGTTGTCGCAGTGTCTGCATGGTCTCGCCAATGTACCATGCTCCCGGGCATCCTTTCCTGCAACGTATGAGGTAGACAATGTTGGCCGAGTCACAGGAGTATGAACCATGTACCTGGTGGGGGGTGTCCTCTCGTGTGATAGTGGTATCTGTGTTGATGATCTGGCATGTCTTGCAGAGTTTGCCGTGGCAGGGTTGTGTGGTGTCGTGGTCACTATTCTCCTGAAAGCTGGGTAGTTTGCTGCAAACGATGGTCTGTTTGAGGTTAGGTGGCTGTTGAAGGCGAGTAGTGGAGGCATGGGGATGGCCTTAACGAGGTGTTCGTCGTCATCGATGACATGTTGAACCCTGTGAAGAACATGGCGTAGTTTCTCCGCTCCGGGGAAGTACTGGACGACGAAGGGTACTCTGTTAGTTGTGTCCTGTGTTTGTCTTCTGAGGAGGTCTATGCGATTTTTCGCAGTGGCCCGTCGGAACTGTCGATCAACGGGTCGAGCGTCATATCCCGTTCTTACGAGGGCGTCTTTCAGCATCTGTAAGTGTCCATCGCGTTCCTCCTCGTCTGACCAGATCCTGTGTATTCGCAAGGCCTGTCCATAGGGGATGGCCTCTTTGACATGGTTAGGGTGGAAGCTGGAGAAGTGGAGCATCGTGAGGTTGTCCGTGGGCTTGCGGTAGAGTGAGGTGCTGAGGTGCCCGTCTTTGATGGAGATTCGTGTGTCCTAGAATGAAACCGATTCTGAGGAGTAGTCCATGGTGAGTTTGATGGTGGGATGGAACTTGTTGATGTTATCGTGTAGTCTCTTCAGTGAATCTTCGCAGTGGGTCCATAGGAAGAAAATGTCGTCGATGTATCTGGTGTATAGCATTGGTTGGAGGTCCTTTGCAGTGAAGAAGTCCTGCTTGAACTTGTGCATGAAAATGTTGGCGTATTGTGGTGCAAATTTGGTCCCCATGGCTGTTCCGTGTGTTTGGGTAAAGAACTGGTTGTCGAAGGTGAAGACATTGTGATCCAGGATGAAGCGGATGAGTTGTCGGATGGCGTCTGGAGATTGGCTGTTGTTGGTGTTGAGTACTGAGGCTGTTGCAGCGATGCAGTCATCGTGGGGGATACTGGTGCAGAGTGCCGAGACGTCCATCGTGGTGGGGAGTGTTCCTGGTTCAACTGGTCCGTGGGTGCTGAGTTTTTGTAGGAAGTCTGTAGTGTCGCAACAGAAGCTTGGGGTTCCCTCTACGATGGGTTTCAGGATGCCATCGACGTATCCAGAGAGGTTCTCACACAGGGTTCCGTTGCCTGATACGATAGGACGTCCGGGTGTGTTGGCTTTGTGTATCTGGGAGGCAGTAGAAGTCTCCCACGCGGGGAGTACGTGGGATGAGAGCGCGTAGGATGCTTTGAAGGTCTGGATCGAAGGTCTTGATCAGTTTGTTGAGCTGGCGGGTGTGTTCTTTGGTCGGATCTGCGGGTAACTGTCTGTAGTGTTCCTGGTTGTCCAGTTGTCGGTATGTTTGCAATAGTCCGTTCTGTTCTGTATGACGATGGCTCTTCCTTTGTCCGCTGGTTTGATGACTATGTTGCGGTTGGCCTTGAGAGCGTCGATGGCGTTGCGTTGTGCTCGGCTGACATTCTGGACTGTCTTCTGAGTGTGACTGATGAATCTGGCATTGACGCATCTCCTGACAGCTTGAGCATACATGTCAAGCTTAGGGCAGCGACCCTCCGGAGGGGTCAAATTTGACTCACTCTTCTTCGGTTGCTGTACCGCGGATCCCTCTGTCTGCTGTTCCGGATCGTTGATTGTCTCATTGGGTTCGCTGCTGACATCTTGGGATTTGTGGAAGAATTCCCAGAGCCTCGTTCTCCTGATGAATTCCTCTGTGTCCGCCGCGAGACCGATGGGGTCCATTTTGTAGGTGGGGCAGAAATTGAGCCCTCGGCTGAGAACTTCGATTTCGTCTGGTTGAAGGGTGTGGTCGGACAAGTTGACAATGGACTTCCCTGTAGTTGCAACCGTGGTACCGGGGGAGGCTTGGTTACTGCTGGTGGTGATGCCGAGTTTCTCAAGCTTCCTGCTCTTGGTTTGCATGTAGGCAGCGTAGTTCCCTTGCCTCGTCTGTTTGGCGGTGTCTCGTAGCTGGTCTGCTGTGTCCTGAGCACAGGTTGAGAGTATGGACTCTATCTTGGTTTCGAGGTTGCGGAGTGTGCGAGAGGTACGACGGCAGAGTCTCTCGCCGTAGTCTGTGTTGTATGTCGACTTGAGTGGGTTCGTGATCTGTAGTCCTTTCGGGATCTTGTCTGCTTTCTTGCAGCTCTGCAGAAACTTGGGGCTTGATTTTACCACTCGCTATCGGGTGCATTCTTGGCGGGGGGGCCCCGAAAATCGGGGAATCCTGGAGCGGGACCGGATCCTGTTTCGAACCCGCCCACTTCCGGGATCCCCACGGACGCGACGGCGTGCGCGCGCAGACCCCGCAGGTGGGAATCCCGGAGGCAATTAAAGCCAGCGTGATGCCACTTGTCAGTATTTATCTTGCTCGTTGAGGTCGTTTGCAGGCCTGATTGAGCTGTTTTATTCGGCCTGTGGCAGCTGCCAAGGTGCATTCCACAGGTGACGGGGGGAGACCCTTCACCAACGCAGGAGGCCACTCCGTCACATAGGGCAGCGCCTGCCCTCCACCACCCTCCTCCAAGCAAGAAGATTCACCGGCCTGGAACCGCAACCCCGGTGCGAGGACACACTTGCCTACCTTGCAGAACCCCTTAGACCGACACCTTCCAGATGGGGGCCGCCTTGACCTCCTCGGAGGACGAACAGCATCAGCAGCCTCGCAGGCCACGCCGTCCGCCTCAGACACGAGCCCCACAACACGGTGCTGTGGCACATCCACCTGCACAGCAGAGAGAGCTGCGTCGCAGGAGGCACTACCCTCGGCACAGGGTCGACAGACCGAGGCTCAGCTTCCTGGACCTCTCTGAGGAGCAGTGCCTACGGAGGCTCAGAGTCAGTCGCCAGGTAGTCACCGACATCTGCAGCCTCCTTAATGACGAGCTGCTCCTGGATGGACCAAGCAGCATCTTCTTACCCGTCGCCGTCAAAGTCACCACTGCCCTCAACTTCTTCGCCTCCGGATCCTTCCAGGGTGCCACCGGGGTCTGTCAGTCGTCTGCACACAAGTGCATTAGGCAGGTCACCGGCGGCGGCTTCTGCAGGACCTCGCACTACGTCAACTCCCCCATGGACGACCTCAGCCACGCGGAGAGGGCAGTGGGATTCCACGCTGTGGCTGGCTTCCCACGGATGCAGGGTGTAATCGATTGAACCCATAAAGCAATACGAGCACCTCCACTCAAGCCGGGACTGGGCAATCACTCCAACACTCAGCTCGTTTGTGACCACCGCAAGAGATTCCTTCATGTGTGCGTCAGATATCCTGGCAGCTGCCACGATTCCTTTATCCTCCGGGAGTCCAACATCCCACCCCTCTTCCACGCACCGAACACCCTTAAGGGCTGGCTCCTCGGGTACAAGGGATACCCCCTGCACACGTGGCTCATGACACCTCTGAGGAACCCCACCACCGAGCAACAGCGTCGATATAACGACAGCCACATCGCTACCAGGTCTACAATTGAGCAGGCTATAGGGCTGCTCAAGATGTGCTTCAGGTGCCTTGATTGAAGTGCTCCCCCAGAACAATGCGTACTAGACAGTGCGACGCATTATAGTCGGTGTGTTGTGCCCTGCACAACGTGGCACAACAGAGGGATGCCGCTTGAGGAGGTCCCATCCACATCTGCCACCCACATTGAGGAGGAGGAACCACCCGTGGGCTGAACAGCGGCTCACCTGACTGCTCGTGAGGCCAGGGAGTCACTGATATGTGAACGGTTCTCCTAACATCAGACAGTGTGAAGAGTCCAGTCCTCACCACCTGGACAGAGGAGCGGCCACACCAGCACCCCCCCTGCACAAAATAGTCGTGCAACTGCACATACGCCCACTGTACAGTGATCAACGGGTGGCATCACGTGTGGGCATTCAAGGTGAACCTCACGAAAGGGTATTACAGAAGCCAGTCAAGAATGGCTAAGACGTGGCACTAGTGGTGGCAGTAATATTTAATATGCGTTTAACAAAAAGCAAATGTAAATTTTTTTTAAAACGTGCTTACAAAGCCTTCGCCTTTTGCTTTCGACTACTCCTACATGGTGCATCCTTTGTGGCTGCAGCAGAGGTAGTGGCAGGTTGCTCTTGTTCATGCCCTGACCGATTAGATGCTTTGGGCCTACACCCTTTGGGTTTCAGTCCCCGTGAGGGCCCCTCCAAAGACTGCTCCACCTGTGCAGGGGTAATTGTAAGGAGACGCACAACACCCGGTTATAGTCCAACAGCTTTATTTGAAATCACAAGCTTTCGGAGCTTTGCTCCTTCGTCAGGTGAAGTGAAGAGATGCATATAGGCACAGCATATATAGTCAGAGAACAATGCCTGGTGATTACAGATAATCTATCTAACTGCCCTTTATCACACCTCGGCAGAGAGATAATCACAGCAATGAAAGGAGTGAATGGTGTTCAAACAGGTTAGTCAGGGAAGCATTACATCCAAGAATACTGAGGTGGGGGTCACAAGGGGTCAAATGTAGCAGATGCTGGGGTTTGTATTAAAAACAAATAACTTTTTTTGCTGGAAATCTCAGCAAGTCCGGCCGCATCTGTGTATGGAGAACAAGCCAACTACGACTTGAGTCTGGATGACTCTACGTCAGGTGGGGTTACATGTAGCGTGACATGAACCCAAGATCCCGGTTGAGGCCGTCCTCATGGGTGCAGAACTTGGCTATCAATTTCTGCTCGATGATTTTGCGTTGTCGTTTGTCTCGAAGGCCACCTTGGAGAACGCTTACCCGAAGATCGGAGGCTGAATGTCCTTGACTGCGAAAGTGTTCCCTGACTGGGAGGGAACCCTCCTGCCTGGCGATTGTTGTGCGGTGTCTGCATGGTCTCGCCAATGTACCATACTCCGGGGCATCCTTTCCTGCAACGTATGAGGTAGACAACGTGGCCGAGTCACAGGAGTATGAACCATGTACCTGGTGGGCGGTGTCCTCTCGTGTGATGGTGGTATCTGTGTCGATGATCTGGCATGTCTTGCAGAGGTTGCCGTGGCAGGGTTGTGTGGTGTCGTGGACGCTGTTCTCCTGAAAGCTGGGTAATTTGCTGCAAACGATGGTCTGTTTGAGGTTAGGTTGCTGTTTGAATGCGAGTAGTGGAGGCGTGGGGATGGCCTTAGCGAGGTGTTTGTCGTCATTGATGACATGTTGAACCCTGTGAAGAACATGGCGTAGTTTCTCCGCTCCGGGGAAGTACTGGACAACGAAGGGTACTCTGTTGGTTGTGTCCTGTTTGTCTTCTGAGGAGGTCTATGCGATTTTTCGCTGTGGCCTGTCGGAATTGTCGATCGACGAGTCGAGCGTCATATCCCGTTCTTACGAGGGTGTCTTTCAGCGTCTGTCGGTGTCCATCGCGTTCCTCCTCGTCTGAGCAGATCCTGTGTATTCGCAGGGCCTGTCCATAGGGGATGGCCTCTTTGACGTGGTTAGGGTGGAAGCTGGAGAAGTGGAGCATCGTGAGGTTATCCGTGGGCTTGCGGTAGAGTGAGGTGCCCGTCTTTGATGGAGATTCGTGTGTCCAAGAATGAAACCGATTCTGAGGAGTAGTCCATGGTGGGGTGGAACTTGTGTTATCGTTTAGTCTCTTCGATGATTCATCGCCGTGAATCCAGAGGAAGAAAATGTCGTCTATGTATTTGGTGTATAGCGTTGGTTGGAGGTCCTGTGCAGTGAAGAAGTCGTGCTCGAACTTGTGCATGAAAATGTTGGCGTATTGGGGTGCAAATTTGGTCCCCATGGCTGTTCCGTGTGCTTGGGTAAAGAACTGGTTATCGAAGGTGAAGACATTGTGATCCAGGATGAAGCGGATGAGTTGTAGGATGGCGTCTGGAGATTGGCTGTTGTTGGTGTTGAGTATTGATGCTGTCGCAGTGATGCCGTCATCGTGGGGGATACTGGTGTAGAGTGCCGAGACGTCCATCGTGGTGGGGAGTGTTCCTGGTTCAACTGGTCCGTGGGTGCTGAGTTTTTGTAGGAAGTCTGTAGTGTCACGACAGAAGCTGGGGGTTCCCTGTATGATGGGTTTCAGGATGCCCTTGACGTATCCAGAGAGGTTCTCACACAGGGTTCCGTTGCCCGATACGATAGGACGTCCGGGTGTGTTGGCTATGTGTATCTTTGGGAGGTAATGGAAGTCTCCCACGCGGGGAGTATGTGGGATGAGAGCACGTAGGGTGCTTTGAAGGTCTGGATCGAAGGTCTTGATCAGTTTGTTGAGCTGGCGGGTGTGTTCTTTGGTCGGATCTGCGGGTAACCGTCTGTAGTGTTCCTGGTTGTCCAGTTGTCGGTATGTTTGCAATAGTCCGTTCTGTTCTGTATGACTGGCTCCTCCTTTGTCCGCTGGTTTGATGACTATGTTGCGGTTGGCCTTGAGAGTGTTGATGGCGTTGCGTTGTGCTCGGGTGACATTCTGGACTGTCTTGAGTGCGGCTGATGAATCTGGCATTGACGCATCTTCTGACAGCTTGAGCATACATGTCAAGCTGAGGGCAGCGACCCTCGGGAGGGGTCAAATTTGACTTTCTTCTTCGGTTGCTGTACCGCGGATCTCTCTGTCTGCTGTTCCGGATCGTTGATTGTCTCATTGGGTTCGCTGCTGACATCTTGGGATTTGTGGAAGAATTCCCAGAGCCTCGTTCTCCTGATGAATTCCTCTGTGTACGCCGCGAGACCAATGGGGTCCATGTTGGTGGTGGGGCAGAAATTGAGCCCTCGGTTGAGAACTTCGATTTCGTCTGGTTGAAGGGTGTGGTCGGACAAGTTGACTATGGACTTCCCTGTGGTTGCAACCGTGGTACCGGGGGAGGCTTGGTTACTGCTGGTGGTGATGCCGAGTTTCTCAAGCTTCCTGCTCTTGGTTTCCATGTCGGCAGCGTAGTTCCGTTGCCTCGTCTGTTTGGCGGTGTCTCGTAGATGGTCTGCTGTGTCCTGAGCACAGGTTGAGAGTATGGACTCTATCTTGGTTTCGAGGTTGCGGCGTCTGCTGTCGAGCTGGTGTACGAGATGGTTGCGGAGTGTGCGAGAGGTACGACGGCAGAGTCTCTCGCCGTAGTCTGTGTTGTATGTCGACTTGAGTGGGTTTGTGATCTGTCGTCCTTTCGGGATCTTGTCTGCTTTCTTGCAGCTCTGCAGAAACTTGGGGCTTGATTTTACCACCCGCTATCGGGTGCGTTCTCGGCCGGGGGGGGCCCCGAAAATCGGGCAATCCTGGAGCGGGACCGGATCCTGTTTCGAACCCGCCCACTTCCGGGATCCCCACGGACGCGACGGCGTGCGCGCGCAGACCCCGCAGGTGGGAATCCCGGAGGCAATTAAAGCCAGCGTGATGCCACTTGTCAGTATTTATCTTGCTCGTTGAGGTCGTTTGCAGGCCTGATTGAGCTGTTTTATTAGGCCTGTGGCAGCTGCCAAGGTGCATTCCACAGGTGACGGGGGGAGACCCTTCACCAACGCAGGAGGCCACTCCGTCACATAGGGCAGCGCTTGCCCTCCACCATCCTCCTCCAAGCAAGAAGATTCACCGGCCTGGAACCGCAACCCCGGTGCGAGGACACACTTGCCTACCTTGCAGAACCCCTCAGACCGACACCTTCCAGATGGGGGCCGCCTTGACCTCCTCGGAGGACGAACAGCATCAGCAGCCTCGCAGGCCACGCCGTCCGCCTCAGACACGAGCCCCACAACACGGTGCTGTGGCACATCCACCTGCACAGCAGAGAGAGCTGCGTCGCAGGAGGCACTACCCTCGGCACAGGGTCGACAGACCGAGGCTCAGCTTCCTGGACCTCTCTGAGGAGCAGTGCCTACGGAGGCTCAGAGTCAGTCGCCAGGTAGTCGCCGACATCTGCAGCCTCCTTAATGACGAGCTGCTCCTGGATGGACCAAGCAGCATCTTCTTACCCGTCGCCGTCAAAGTCACCACTGCCCTCAACTTCTTCGCCTCCGGATCCTTCCAGGGTGCCACCGGGGTCTGTCAGTCGTCTGCACACAAGTGCATTAGGCAGGTCACCGGCGGCGGCTTCTGCAGGACCTCGCACTATGTCAACTCCCCCATGGACGACCTCAGCCACGCGGAGAGGGCAGTGGGATTCCACGCTGTGGCTGGCTTCCCACGGATGCAGGGTGTAATCGATTGAACCCATAAAGCAATACGAGCACCTCCACTCAAGCCGGGACTGGGCAATCACTCCAACACTCAGCTCGTTTGTGACCACCGCAAGAGATTCCTTCATGCGTGCGTCAGATATCCTGGCAGCTGCCACGATTCCTTTATCCTCCAGGAGTCCAACATCCCACCCCTCTTCCACGCACCGAACACCCTTAAGGGCTGGCTCCTCGGGTACAAGGGATACCCCCTGCACACGTGGCTCATGACACCTCTGAGGAACCCCACCACCGAGCAACAGCGTCGATATAATGACAGCCACATCGCTACCAGGTCTACAATTGAGCAGGCTATAGGGCTGCTCAAGATGTGCTTCAGGTGCCTTGATTGAAGTGCTCCCCCAGAACAATGCGTACTAGACAGTGCGACGCATTATAGTCGGTGTGTTGTGCCCTGCACAACAGAGGGATGCCGCTTGAGGAGGTCCCATCCACATCTGCCACCCACATTGAGGAGGAGGAACCACCCGTGGGCTGAACAGCGGCTCACCTGACTGCTCGTGAGGCCAGGGAGTCACTGATATGTGAACGGTTCTCCTAACATCAGACAGTGTGAAGAGTCCAGTCCTCACCACCTGGACAGAGGAGCGGCCACACCAGCACCCCCCCTGCATAAAATAGTCGTGCAACTGCACATACGCCCACTGTACAGTGATCAAAGGGTGGCATCACGTGTGGGCATTCAAGGTGAACCTCATGAAAGGGTATTACAGAAGCCAGTCAAGAATGGCTAATACGTGGCACAAGTGGTGGCAGTAATATTTAATATGCGTTTAACAAAAAGCAAATATAAATTTTAAAATGTGCTTACAAAACCTTTGCCTTTCGCTTCCGGCTACTCCTACATGGTGCATCTCTTGTGGCTGCAGCAGAGGTAGTGGCAGGTTGCTCTTGTTCATGCCCTGACAGATTAGATGCTTTGGGCCTACACCCTTTGGGTTTCAGTCCCCGTGAGGGCCCCTCCAAAGACTGCTCCACCTGTGCAGGGGTAATTGTAAGGAGACGCACAACACCCGGTTACAGTCCAACAGCTTTATTTGAAATCACAAGCTTTCGGAGTTTTGCTCCTTCGTCAGGTGAAGTGAAGAGATGCATATAGGCACAGCATATATAGTCAGAGAACAATGCCTGGTGATTACAGATAATCTATCTAACTGCCCTTTATCACACCTCGGCAGAGAGATAATCACAGCAATGAAAGGAGTGAATGGTGTTCAAACAGGTTAGTCAGGGAAGCATTACATCCAAGAATACTGAGGTGGGGGTCACAAGGGGTCAAATGTAGCAGATGCTGGGGTTTGTATTAAAAACAAATAACTTTTTTTGCTGGAAATCTCAGCAAGTCCGGCCGCATCTGTGTATGGAGAACAAGCCAACTACGACTTGAGTCTGGATGACTCTACGTCAGGTGGGGTTACATGTAGCGTGACATGAACCCAAGATCCCGGTTGAGGCCGTCCTCATGGGTGCAGAACTTGGCTATCAATTTCTGCTCGATGATTTTGCGTTGTCGTTTGTCTCTAAGGCCACCTTGGAGAACGCTTACCCGAAGATCGGAGGCTGAATGTCCTTGACTGCGAAAGTGTTCCCTGACTGGGAGGGAACCCTCCTGCCTGGCGATTGTTGCGCGGTGTCCGTTCATCCGTTGTCGCAGTGTCTGCATGGTCTCGCCAATGTACCATGCTCCGGGGCATCCTTTCCTGCAACGTATGAGGTAGACAACTTTGGCCGAGTCACAGGAGTATGAACCATGTACCTGGTGGGTGGTGTCCTCTCGTGTGATGGTGGTATCTGTGTCGATGATCTGGCATGTCTTGCAGAGGTTGCCGTGGCAGGGTTGTGTGGTGTCGTGGACGCTGTTCTCCTGAAAGCTGGGTAATTTGCTGCGAACGATGGTCTGTTTGAGGTTGGGTGGCTGTTTGAAGGCGAGTAGTGGAGGCGTGGGGATGGCCTTAGCGAGGTGTTTGTCGTCATTGATGACATGTTGAAGGCTGCGGAGAACATGGCGTAGTTTCTCCGCTCCGGGGAAGTACTGGACAACGAAGGGTACTCTGTTGGTTGTGTCCTGTTTGTCTTCTGAGGAGGTCTATGCGATTTTTCGCTGTGGCCCGTCGGAATTGTCGATCGACGAGTCGAGCGTCATATCCCGTTCTTACTAGGGCGTCTTTCAGCGTCTGTCGGTGTCCATCGCGTTCCTCCTCATCTGAGCAGATCCTGTGTATTCGCAGGGCCTGTCCATAGGGGATGGCCTATTTGACGTGGTTAGGGTGGAAGCTGGAGAAGTGGAGCATCGTGAGGTTGTCCGTGGGCTTGCAGTAGAGTGAGGTGCTGAGGTGCCCGTCTTTGATGGAGATTCGTGTGTCCAAGAATGAAACCGATTCTGAGGAGTAGTCCATGGTGGGGTGGAACTTGTGTTATCGTTTAGTCTCTTCGATGATTCTTCGCCGTGAATCCAGAGGAAGAAAATGTCGTCTATGTATTTGGTGTATAGCGTCGGTTGGAGGTCCTGTGCAGTGAAGAAGTCGTGCTCGAACTTGTGCATGAAAATGTTGGCGTATTGGCGTGCGAATTTGGTCCCCATGGCTGTTCCGTGTGTTTGGGTAAAGAACTGGTTGTCGAAGGTGAAGACATTGTGATCCAGGATGAAGCGGATGAGTTGTAGGATGGCGTCTGGAGATTGGCTGTTGTTGGTGTTGAGTATTGAAGCTGTCGCAGCGATGCTGTCATCGTGGGGGATACTGGTGTAGAGTGCCGAGACGTCCATCGTGGTGGGGAGTGTTCCTGGTTCAACTGGTCCGTGGGTGCTGAGTTTTTGTAGGAAGTCTGTAGTGTCGCGACAGAAGCTGGGGGTTCCCTGTATGATGGGTTTCAGGATGCCCTTGACGTATCCAGAGAGGTTCTCACACAGGGTTCCGTTGCCTGATACGATAGGACGTCCGGGTGTGTTGGCTATGTGTATCTTTGGGAGGTAATGGAAGTCTCCCACGCGGGGAGTATGTGGGATGAGAGCACGTAGGGTGCTTTGAAGGTCTGGATCGAAGGTCTTGATCAGTTTGTTGAGCTGGCGGGTGTGTTCTTTAGTCGGATCTGCGGGTAACCGTCTGTAGTGTTCCTGGTTGTCCAGTTGTCGGTATGTTTGCAATAGTCCGTTCTGTTCTGTATGACTGGCTCCTCCTTCGTCCGCTGGTTTGATGACTATGTTGCGGTTGGCCTTGAGAGCGTCGATGGCGTTGCGTTGTGCTCGGGTGACATTCTGGACTGTCTTCTGAGTGCGGCTGATGAATCTGGCATTGACGCATCTTCTGACAGCTTGAGCATACATGTCAAGCTGAGGGCAGCGACCCTTGGGAGGGGTCAAATTTGACTCACTCTTCTTCGGTTGCTGTACCGCGGATCTCTCTGTCTGCTGTTCCGGATCGTTGATTGTCTCATTGGGTTCGCTGCTGACATCTTGGGATTTGTGGAAGAATTCCCGGAGCCTCGTTCTCCTGATGAATTCCTCTGTGTACGCCGCGAGACCAATGGGGTCCATGTTGGTGGTGGGGCAGAAATTGAGCCCTCAGCTGAGAACTTCGATTTCGTCTGGTTGAAGGGTGTGGTCGGACAAGTTGACAATGGACTTCCCTGTGGTTGCAACCGTGGTACCGGGGGAGGCTTGGTTACTGCTGGTGGTGATGCCGAGTTTCTCAAGCTTCCTGCTCTTGGTTTCCATGTAGGCAGCGTAGTTCCGTTGCCTCGTCTGTTTGGCGGTGTCTCGTAGCTGGTCTGCTGTGTCCTCAGCACAGGTTGAGAGTATGGGCTCTATCTTGGTTTCGAGGTTGCGGCGTCTGCTGTAGAGCTGGTGTACGAGATGGTTGCAGAGTGTGCGAGAGGTACGACGGCAGAGTCTCTCAGCGTAGTCTGTGTTGTATGTCGACTTGAGTGGGTTTGTGATCTGCAGTCCTTTCGGGATCTTGTCTGCTTTCTTGCAGCTCTGTAGAAACTTGATGTCTGTGTTGATATACGCGATCTTCTTGGAGATCCTCTCCACTTTGAGCCGGCAGTTTGTGGTGTCGATAGTGGCCATGATGTGGAGATGCCGGTGATGGACTGGGGTGGACAAATGTAAGGAGTCGCACAACACCAGGTTATAGTCCAACAGCTTTATTTGAAATCCTCTATCTCAATACCATATTCCTGCTCTCTCCCCATACCCCTTGATGCCTTTTGTGTCTAGAAATCTATCGAGCTCCTTCTTAAATATATTCAGTGACATGGCCTCCGCAGTCTTCTGTGGTAGAGAATTCCACAGGTTCACCACCCTCTGAGTGAAGAAATTTCTCCTCATCTCAGTCCTAAATGTCCTACCCCCGTATCCTGAGACTGTGACCCCTCGTTCTGGTCCCCCCGGCCAAGGCCCCTCCCTCCATCCAGTCTGTCTAGCCCTGTCAGAATTTTATACGTCTCAGTGAGATCACCATCGTTCTTCTAAACTCAAGTGAATACAGGCAGAGTCGACCCAATCTCTCCACATACGACAGTCCTGCCATCTCAGGAATCAGTCTGGTGAACCTTCGGTGCACTCCCTCTAAGGCAAGTACATCCTTTCTTAAGTAAGGAGACCAAAACTGCACTCAATACTCCAGGTGTACTCTCACAAAGGCCCTGTATAACTGCAGTAATACATCCTTGCTCCTGTAATCAAATCCTCTTGCAATGAAGGCCAACATACCATTTCCCTTCCTAACTGCTTGCTGCACCTGCATGTTTGCTTTCAGTGACTGGTGTACAAGGACACCCAGGTCCCTTTGTACATCAACATTTCCCAATCTATCACCATTTAAATAATACTCTGCCTTTCTGTTTTTCCTTCCGAAGTGGATAACTTCACATTTATCCACATTATACTGCAAGTGCCATGAATTTGCCCACTCACTCATCTTGTCTAAAACACCTTGCATCCTCCTCATATCTCACGATTGCACCTAGTTTTGTGTCGTTAGCAAACTTGGAAATATTACATTTGGTTCCCTCATCCAAATCATTGATATATATTGTGAATAGCTGGGGCCCAAGTACTGAACCCTGTGGTACCCCACTAGTCACTGCCTGCCACCCCGAAAAAGACCCATTTATTCCTACACTCTGTTTCCTATCTGTTGACTAATTTTCAATTCATGCCAGTATATTACCACCAATCCCATGTGCTTTAATTTTTCACACTAACCTCTTAAGTGGGACTTAAAGGCCTTCTGAAAATCCAAATAAACCACATCCACTGGTTCTCCTTTCTCTATTCTACCAGTTACATCCTCAAAAAAAAAAACTCCAGTATGTTTGTCAAACATGATTTCCCTTTCATAAATCCATGTTGACTTTGTCTAATCCCATTGATATTTTCTAAGTGTCCTGTTATCACATCCTTTATAATAGACTCTAGCATTTTCCCTACTACTGATGTTAGGCTAACCGGTCTGTAGTTCCCTGTTTTCTCTCTCCCTTTTTTTAAATAGTGGGGTTACATTTGCCACCCTCCAATCTGCAGGAACTTCCATAATCTATAGGATTTTGGAAGATGACAACCAATGCGTCCGCTATTTCCATGACTACCTCTTTTAATATTCTGGGATGCAGATAATCAGGCCCTGGGGACTTATCTGCTTTCAGTCCCATTAATTTCTCCAGCACTTTTTTTACTAATTTCCTTTAATTCCTCCTTCTCACTAATCCCTTGGTTCCCTGGCATTTCTGGGAAGTTAATAAAATCATAAGACCATAAGAGATAGGAGTAGGCCATTCAGCCCCTCGAGCCTGCTCTGCATTTAATGAGATCATGGCTGATCTGATTTTTACCTCAACTGCACTTTCCTGCCCTTTCCCCACACCCTTTGACTCTCTTGCCGATCAAAAATTTCTCTAACTCAGCCTTGAATGTATTCAATGATTCGGCCTCCACCGCTTTTTGGGGTGAAGAATTCCAAAGATTCACGACCCTCTGGGAGAAGGAGGGCCCGATATTAGGAGGGTGACGGGGGCTCGACTGGGCGCGTGCGTAACGCGCCCAGTGAAATCGGGCTGCTCCGCACGCAATCGCAGCTTGATTGAAGCCACTTACCTTTGCTTCCGGGTTTCCCGTCCTGGATCTGCACAGCGGGCGCACTGCGCATTCGCATCACAGGCTGTCAGCAGGAGGAGCCCTATTTAAAGGGGCAGTCCACCAATGAGCAAACAACCAATTGAAGAGCATGGAGCAGGCCAGAGGAAAGGCTGCTCTAAGGTTTTCGGACTCCTCGCTCCATGGGGTGAGGAGGAGGAGGGGGAAACGTTTTTCCCATCTGATGGGAGGAAGTGCCCTCCACCACCAAGAAGGCCTGGCTGGAGGTGGTCACGTTCCAGAAGGAGATGGGCGACGGTCTCATCTCCACCACAGCCTCCTCGGGGACAGTGCGCTGTGGCGCTGAGACCCCCTCAGGTTCTCGGACGTTACGTGCGGACCACTTGCTTGATCGCCTTGTGGTCAAAGGTGTTCTTCTGCACAAATTTTTCTGCAAAGGTCAGATGGGATAGAACGGTCCAACTGGATGGAGCGTTCCATGGCAGCGTGGACAGGTCCATCCTTCGCAACACTGGGGACAGGTGGAACCTCAGCACTTTTGTCATGACATTTTGTGTTTGTGTACCGAGGGTCTACGCACAGCTTTTTTTCTGGTGAGGGGGGGTTAGGGTGTGTTTTATTTAAAACAAATCAATAACCAAGTAAGAGTCAAATAATTTTATTATAATGATCCACGATGCACTCCATCCCCGGCGGTGCCCACCAGTTGCCGAAAGCCTCAAGCGTACCGGCAGAAATCGCGTGCTCCGTCTCCAGGGCCACCCGAGCGCTGAGAATGCCGGGGAACAGAGGCAGACAGTCGGAGCAACCGCCCCCACGAGCCGTGTCTAGCCTGGACCTGTGGATAGCCACCTTGGCCAGGGCCAGGTCCAGGAGCAGACCCACGAGGACGTCCTCCGACTTGCCCGTTTCTTCCCAAACCCCCCCCCCCTCACGGGGCGGCCAAAGATCAGGAGCGTGGGACTGAAGAGCAGCCCCCTTAAATAGTGGAACAGGGGCTGCAGCCTCCCACAGCCATGAATAAATGAAACACAGCCTCATCCAGGCCCTAGGAGTCCATTAAAATCCTGTTCGTGGGGACTGCTCCGTGCAATACTCTGCACCCCAGATCCCCAATGGCATGATCCCCATGCAGAAAGCCCTCCGCTGGGACCTCTGCCAGAGGGTAAGATGGTGTGACCAGACCAGGAAGCTGAGTGTGTGCAGGAGCACCCCCGACAGGAAACCCCTCTGTGCAGAGTGAAATGTCAGAGGGGGTTTCCGAGAGATGGTTGAAGTTGAGGCACAGTCCCCCGAGGGAGGTTTCGAGGCCCGGTGCCGATGAGGAATTTTGTCCGGACGGGATGGCTCCTCACACTTCAGCCTCCTCGACACTGAGTGGAGTCAGGGCCGAGTGCCACTTTTAACGCCCGGATGGCAACGGCTGCATACCAGACATGGCGCAACGACATCTGTGCAGCCAATGTTCCCAACACCATCCAGCCTGACCCTCCACCATCCAAGACGTCCCTGACACTGGTTACCTTGCCAGCCAGGGCCCTCCACTCCGTCAGCAGCGTGCCGCCGAAGCCAACACCGCGGAGGAGCGGCTTCCTGAGCAGCGGCGCTTGCAGGATGGCCGTCACCCCCGACGGGGGAGAGCACCGGCAGGAGGCAACAATATTCCAGACCCTGATCAGATCCTGGTAAAAGACAGGCAGCTCCCGCAAGGACCCCGTGATAAACAGGAGCTGCGTGTCACAATTCAGACCGTGCAGCTGGCGCAAGAAATACGTCACCATCGCACGCCATCTGGGAGGACCCTCAATGTTCAGGTATCGCTGCAGGGTCCGAAGGCGGAAAGTCGCTATCTGGGTGCGGACGCACTCCAGCCCCTGACCGCCCTCCCTAAGCGGGAGACTCGGGACCGCAGCAGCGACCCAGTGCATCCTTTTGGCCCAGAAGAAGTCAATGAGCTTCTTCTGAAACTTAGGGACAAACTCTGGAAGAGGGATTAATGTGACCAACCGGTACCACAACATTGCGGCCACTAGCTGGTTTATGACCAGCACTCGACCCCTGTAGGATAACACTCGGAGCAGTCCTGTCCAGCGCCCGAGGCGAGCAGTGACTTTGGCCTCCAGCTCTTGCCAGTTCGCCGGCCAGGCTTCCGTGGCAGGGCTAAGGTAGACCCCCAGGTACCGGAGATGGGTGGTGCTCCAGGCAAAAGGCCGTAGATCCTACAGCAGGGAGTCCGCCCGCTACTGACCCACCAGGAGTCCAGAACATTTCTCCCAGTTTATCCTTGCAGAGGACGCGGCAGAGAACGCTCGCTGGCACTCGCGTGTACTCCGCAAGTCAACGGGATCCGTGACCACGAGAAGCACGTCATCAGCGTAAGCTGAAAGGACGACCTCCACGCCCGGGTCGCGCAGAGCCAGTCCCGACAACCTCTTCCGCAAGAGGCGCAGGAAAGGCTCCACGCAGACGCTGTATAATTGGCTTGACATGGGGCATCCCTGACACTCCTCTCCCGAAATGAAGGAGCACCGTCAAGGATCCGTTAACCTTAATCAGACACTCGGCAGCGTACAGATGTCTGATCCAGGCGACAAACTGCGACCCGAACCCGAATGTGCGCAGTGTCCCAAATAAGTACTCGTGATCCACCCTGTCGAATGCCTTCTTCTGATCCAGGGAGAGGAAGGCGACCGACAGACCAGCCCTCTGGGAATGGTGGATCAGGTCCTGGACCAGGCTGACGTTATCGTGGACTCTCTGGCCCGGGCCAAAGGCGAGCAGACATCGCCTTGGCGAAGACCTTATAATCCGTGCTGAGGAGGGAGACCGGGCACCAGTTTTTAAGGTGGCGGAGATACCCCCTTCGGCAGCAGGACGACAACTGCCCTGCGCCACGAAAGCGGCATCTCCCCGGTGGCCAGACTTTCCTCCAAGACCCGTGCATAGTCGCCCCCCAGGACATCCCAGAACGGCCTGAGGAACTCCATGGTCAGCCCGTCCAGCCCCGGGGATTTCCCCCAGAGACCTGGTGGAGGGCACAGGTCAGGTCCTCCCATAAAACTCTGCCCATCCTCGCTGGACGGATCTGGAGAGAACAGAGCCTGGTAGTAAGATGGTGCCCCGACACTGACCCCCTTCAGATCCGAGACGAGGGATTCATCGTCGGCCAGCAGCATAAGGAGCTACTTACGGACACCCCGCCGCTTTTCCAGCGAGTAGCAGGGGGAGCCACGGTCCAGGTCCTGAAGGCACTCGAGCCGCAACCTCACGTACGCTCCTCAGGACCCGACCAGTTGCAGGTCCTTCAGAACGCCCTTCTCATCTTCGTACGCCCGCCGCAGGGCCGGATCCTCAGCGACTTGACCGAGACAGGACTCCAGGCCAAGCATCTCCTGCTCCAACCGCCTGACTCCCGCCTCCTCTTCATTGACCCCTCAAGTACTCTTGACAGAAGAGACTTACGTGAGCCTTTGCCCACGTCCCACCATAGCCTCAAGGAGGAGAAGCCCCCCTGCTTCCTTCTCCTCCAGTCGGTCCAGAATCAAAGGAACGAGACCCCTAAATGAACAGGTGTTACAAGTGGGATTTGAACTCGCGCCTCGACGAAAAACAGTGATTTGAAGACAGCGCCTTAGACCACTCGGCCACCCTGATGCTGGAGCACCGTTCCCAGAGACACTGCAATACCAGGTCGATGTGAGGAGTGGACGGAGCAAGCCCCTATTAGATCCCCCCCGGTTCCAAAAATCAATTTAATATTTGGTCCCCAGATGGGGGACGTATCAGATATTAAACAAATATTTTTTCAAAAAATATACATTATTCATAAAATTTGCAACAATACGTACAATACAGTTGTCATATCACATTTGAAACATACACAATGCAGATTAAACAATTTGCAAGATACAAAGTACAGTTCAAATATGATTCCAACCATACAGTTAAACATCGTACATAATTAAAGTTCATGATAATCTAGGGTGCCTCATTGCATTACAATCAATACAGCTTATTGATTACAGGTACATTACATTTCATTACACATTTGTATTTTACATTCTGCCCGAGGGTTTTTTTTCCCTGATTGCACCCCTTCTGTATACAACGGCAGGAAGGCTCTAAACGGTTGCCTTTCCCCACAGAACCTTTGCGGCGGCCGCACCCAGCTTCAGTGTATCCCTGAGCACGTAGTCCTGGATCTTGGAATGTGTCAGTCTGCAACACTCGGTCGAGGACAGCTCCTTGCACTGGAAGACCAGCAAGTTTCGGGCAGACCAAAGGGCGTCTTTCACCGCGTTGATGGTCTTCCAGCAGCAGTTGATGTCCGTCTCGGTGTGCGTCCCCGGGAACAGCCCGTAGAGCACAGAATCCTGTGTTACGGAACTGCTCGGGACGAACCTGGACAGATACCACTGCATCTCTCTCCAGACCTTCTTTGCAAAGGCACATTCCAGAAGGAGATGGGTGACGGTCTCGTCTCCACCGCAGCCTCCTCGGAGACAGCGCGCAGTGACGCTGAGAGTCCGGGAGTACATGAAGGATCTGACTGGATCTGATCTCACCACCAGCCAAGCTAGATCTTAGTGCTAGTTTGACAGCTCTGGCGATGAGGCGTTCTGCCAAATCACTTTGACGGTCTGCTCAAGGAACCAACCGACAGGATCCACCATCTCCTTTTCCTGCAGGGTCTCGAGGACGTTACGTGCGGACCACTTGCTGATCGCCTTGTGGTCAAAGGTGTTTTTCTGCACAAACTTTTCCACGAAGGACAGGTGGGGCGGAATGGTCCAACTGGACGGAGCGTTCCGTGGCAGCGTGGCCAGGCCCATCCTTCTCAACACCGGGGACAGGTAGAACCTCAGCACGTAGTGACACTTTGTGTTTGCGTACGGAGGGTCTATGCACAGCTTGATGCAGCTGCACACAAAGGTGGCCATCAGGATGAGGGCCACGTTGGGCACGCCTTTCCCCCCTTTCTCTGGAGATTTGTGCATCGTGTCCCTGCGGACACGGTCCATTTTTGATCTCCAGATAAAGTGGAAGATGGCTCGGGTGACTGTCGCGGCGCAGGAGCGAGGTATGGGCCAGACCTGCGCCAAGTACAGCAACACCGAGAGCACCTTACACCTGATGACCAGGTTCTTGCCCATGATCGAGAGGGATCGTCGGTCCCACAGTCCCAGTTTCTGCTTCACCTTGGCAATATGCTCCTCCCAGTTTTTGGTGCACGCCCCGGCCCCCCCCCGAACCAGATCCCCAGCACCTTCAGGTAATCCGACCTGACGGTGAAGGGGACAAAGGATCGGTCGCTCCAGTTCCCAAAGAACATGGCCTCGCTCTCGCTACGATTTACCCTGGCCCCCGAGACCAGCTGTCGGTCCGCAGATGCTCATCAATCTGCGGACCGACAGCTGATCCGAGCAAAAGACGGCGACGTCGTCCACGTACAGGGAGGCCGTGACCTGAGTGCCTCCGCTGCCTGGGATCGTCAACCCTCCTATGCCCGCATCCCTCCTGATGGACTCAGCAAAGGGCTCGATGCAACACACGAACAAGACGGAGGAGAGAGGACAGCCCTGCCTGACTCCAGATTTGATCGGAAAGCTTTCTGATTCCCACCCGTTGATTGAAACGGCGCTACTGATGTTTGTGTAGAGCAGTTGGATCCAATTGCGGATTCCCTCCCCAAACCCCAATTTGGAAAGCACGTCCATCATGTACGTGTGGGATATTCTGTCAAAGGCCTCCTGGTCCAGGCTGATCAGGCAGGTGTTCACCCCCCTGTCCTGTATGTAGGCAATCGTATCCCTGAGTAGCGCCAGGCTATCAGAGATCTTCCTCCCGGGTACGGCGCAGGTCTGATCGGGGTGGATCACCACCTCCAGGGTTGACTTGACCCGATTGGCGATGACCTTGGACAGAATTTTGTAGTCCACGTTTAGTAGTGAGATGGGTCGCCAATTTTTGATTTCTTCCCTCTCCCCCTTCTTGTAGATAAGGGTGATGATGCCTTTCCTCATGGAGTCTGACATGCTGCCTGCCAGAAGCATACCCCCGTACACTTCCAGCAGGTCTGGGCCTATCCAGTCCCACAGAGCCGAGTACAACTCCGTTGCTTCCGGGCGTCTTACTCTCGAAGGAATGGACGGCCTTTGTCAGTTCGTCCAGAGTTAGCGGGTGATCCAGACTCTCCCGCTTGCTGTTGTCTAGAACCTCCGTGATAGACGACAAGAAGGACTGGGAGGCCTCGCTGTCTGTGGGCTTTGCGTCGTACAGTGCGGCATAAAAGGATTTGCAGATCCTCAGTATGTCGGGCTGTGAGGACGTGACCGAGCCGTCCTCTTCCTTCAGGCTGCTGATCACAGAGCTCTCTCTCTCTGCACCTTTTTGGAAGAAGAAAAGCGAGCAAGTCTCGTCCTGCTCCACGGAGCGGACTCTGGACCGGAAGATGATCTTGGAGGCCTCGGAGTGTAAGAGCGAGGCTTGCTGGTCCTTCACCCTGAGTTCCTCCCCGACATCGATTCTCATCGACTGCAGCAGGAGAAGATTCTGCATGCTTTTCTGGAGTCGGGATGTTTCCCTCTGCCTCTCTCTCGCCTTCTGAACACGAGGATGAAGAACCTTTTGATATTCGCCTTGATTGCTTCCCACCAGTGCATTGGGGAATCAAAGAGGGGCTTTACGGTTCTCCAACCTTTGTAATCCCTCTTCAGTTCCTCAATGTTTCCCGGGGTTAACAGTTTCATGTTCAGCTTCCATATCCCCCGGCCCACTCATCATCTTGTAGGAGACAGTTGGCCAGGAGGAGGCAGTGGTCAGAGAAGAACACCGGTGTGACCTTGGTGGATCTGACCTTGAGCGTCGGGGGCGCAAACAGGAAGTCTATCCTGGAACGGACGGAGCCGTCTGGTCTGGACCAGGTGTATTGACGCGCTGCTCCGTCTGCAGGGTTGCTGAAGACGTCGCACAGCTTGGCGTCTTTCACCGCTTCCATCAGGAGTTTGGACGTGGTGTCCAGTTTGCTGTCGGCTCTGCCGGATCGTCCAGCCGCATCGATGATGCAGTTGAAGTCACCGCCGAGAACGACCGGCATGGATGTTGCCAGCAGCACCGGGAGCTGCTGGAAGACGGCCAGCCGCTCGTTCTTCAGAGCCGGGGCGTACACATTGATCAGCCGGAGCGGAGCGTTTTTGTACATTACGTCTGCTACGAGGAGACGACCCCCCACCACCTCCTTCGGTGATGGTGAAGTTGCCTCCCCGCAGCAGAATCCCCAGGCCGGAGGCACGGCAATCGTCGCCTCCCGACCAGATCGACAGCCCGTGGGCCCAGCGCTGCGAGCATTGCCGGTAATTGCTGAGGTGCAGCAGGCCGCACTCCTGTAAGATCAGCAGGTCACTCTTGACCTTGGCCAGGTAGTCCAAGGTCGACACACATCGCGTAGTGCATTTAATGCTACGCACGTTAATGGATGCGACAGTTTAAAGTCTCACCCGACAGTCCGTTTGCTGTTTCCAGCTCTTGGCCGTGTCCCTGCATCCAGGTGATCTGTGCAAAGTGTTCCACGCTCCCTGAGCTGAGGTACGAGTTCTGTTCTGCCTCAGAGAGGGGGTCGTCGTTCCGCCGGGGTGACATCGGCGGCCTGGTGTCGGGTGAAGAGTCCGTGCGATCCTCGATCGGTTGGGGCTCCTCGTTGTTGCTGCCCCCGGTTTCCCGGAGCTGGTCTTCACTCTCTGCGGTGCTGCTCCCGGTGTCCCGGAGCTGGTGTGCGCTGGGCACTTCGCTGCTGCTGGCGTCCCGGAGCTGGAGGGCGCTGGAGGCGTTGTCGCTCCCAGTGTTCTGGAGCTGGCGGGTTGCGATCGCGTCGTTGTCGCCTTGGACGTTTTGACGCTTTTGGTGAGAAGCCTGACTTGCTTCGCGCCTGTCGTCCCTCCTCGTCAGACGCGGGATAGTCTCTGTAGTCCGACTGTGACTCTCGTCTTTTACCCCTGGTTGCAATGTCTGCAGGAGCTCGTTTCCTTTCCTCTGGCTTCTTCTTTCCGTTCATCCTGCTCACGAGCTGCCATTCTTCCTCTGCTGCCACCTCGCCCATGGACTCTGTCATCTGGTGGGGAGGCTCGGAGCTGGGTGTCGGGGTCTGGCAGTTTTCGGCTTGACCCTTTCCTCGCTCCTTGTCTTCCTGGGTCGGGGTCTTCTCTGAGGGGGTCACGGCCGGGCGAGGACTCTTGGCCTTCTTTGGGGCAACCTTGCTTGTTGCCCCCTCCTCCTCCTCCGCTGTGTTGCTCTTGGCCGCCTGCGCGTAGCTGAAGCTGCGTTTGGGGCAGGCCCTGTAGAGATGGCCATCCTCCCCGCACAGGTTGCAGCGCTTGCTCTCCAGACGGTTGCAGTGCAGGAGGCCGCCACGTGGCCGGATTTGCCGCAGGTGCGACAGACTCTGGGTTGCCCCACGTACATGATGTACCCTCGACTTCCTCCGATGGTGAAGCTGGAGGGAGGGTGGAGGATGTTGCCGTGGGCGTCCACTCTCAACGTTGCCGTGACCTCCCTCTTGCTGGTCCAGATCCCGAAACGGTCGTTGACGTCAACGCTGTTCTCCGCCCGGTTGATGTATCTGGCGAGGAACGTCAGCACGTCGACGACCGGGACGTGTGGGTTGTATATCGGACCAGTTCCGATTCCTGTGTGTTCGGAGGGTGAACAGCGGCTCCGCAGTGAGAATCGCCAGCGGTCCTTCGCTCCCCTTCTTGAACGCCTGAAGAAACTTCTGGCATCCAGCGATGGTCTTAAAGGTGACATCAAAGTATCCGCTTCGAGGGAAATCCTGCAGGCAGAAGATGTCCGTTGCTTCGAATCCACAGCACTTGAACAGAACTCATTTCACCAAAACGCACAATCCATCGGCGTTACTCTTTCAACTGTCTTTACCGTCACCCTGACTGTGTTTGGCGCACCATGGCCGAGTGCCCGGGTGCCCGTCACTGCCATTGCAGTATTGATGTAGTTCTATGCAAATTTAGGGGCGAAGCCAGCACACTAAACGACCAATCGCAGTAAAGTCCGCACTCTGTGAGCTCATTAGGTCGCAGCCAGCGTTCTGATCTGCTCAGATACAAACACACTTGATCTTAGCCAAAAGGCCGAGAAGCGATAACCGGTAAACTCCCGCTCCTGCTCCAGTCTTCCTCTGCCTCTCTCTACTTCTTCAATCTGTTGTCGGGTGACTGAGCTTAGGTGACTGTAAGGAGTTGCACAACACCAGGTTATAGTCCAACAGATTTATTTGGAATCACAAGCTTTCGGAGTTTTGCTCCTTCGTCAGGTGAAGTGAAGAGATGCATATAGGCACAGCATATATAGTCAGAGAACAGTGCCTGGTGATTACAGGTAATCTTTCTAACTGCCCTTTATCCCACCTCGGCAGAGAGATAATCACCGGATGGTCTTCAAACAGGTTAGTCAGGGAAACGTTACATCCAAGAATACTGAGGTGGGGTCACAAGGGGTCAAATGTAGCAGATGCTGGGGTTTGTATTAAAAACAAATAACTTTTTTGCTGGAAATCGCAGCAGGTCCGGCCGCATCTGTGCATGGAGAACAAGCCAACAACGACTTGAGTCTGAATGACTCTACGTCAGGTGGGGTTACATGTAGCGTGACACGAACCCATGATCCCGGTTGAGGCCGTCCTCATGGGTGCGGAACTTGGCTATCAATTTCTGCTCGACGATCTTGAAGGTCGCCTTGGAGAACGCTTACCCGAAGATCGGAGGCTGAATGTCCTTGACTGCTGAAGTGTTCCCCAACTGGGAGGGAACCCTCCTGCCTGGCGATTGTTGCGCGGTGTCCGTTCATCCGTTGTCGCAGTGTCTGCATGGTCTCGCCAATGTACCATGCTCCGGGGCATCCTTTCCTGCAACGTATGAGGTAGACAACGTTGGCCGAGTCACAGGATTATGAACCATGTACCTGGTGGGTGGTGTCCTCTCGTGTGATGGTGGTATCTGTGTCGATGATCTGGCATGTCTTGCAGAGGTTGCCGTGGCAGGGTTGTGTGGTGTCGTGGTCGCTGTTCTCCTGAAAGCTGGGTAATTTGCTGCGAACGATGGTCTGTTTGAGCTTAGGTGGCTGTTTGAAGGCGAGTAGTGGAGGCGTGGGGATGGCCTTAGCGAGGTGTTCGTCATCGATGACATGTTGAAGGCTGCGGAGAACATGGCGTAGTTTCTCCGCTCCGGGTGAGTACTGGACGACGAAGGGTACTCTGTTGGTTGTGTCCTGTTTGTCTTCTGAGGAGGTCGATGCGATTTTTCGCCGTGGCCCGTCGGAACTGTCGATCAACGGGTCGAGCATCATATCCCGTTCTTACGAGGGCGTCTTTCAGCGTCTGTCGGTGTCCATCGCGTTCCTCCTCGTCTGAGCAGATCCTGTGTATTCGCAGGGCCTGTCCATAGGGGATGGCCTCTTTGACGTGGTTAGGGTGGAAGCTGGAGAAGTGGAGAATCGTGAGGTTGTTCGTGGTCTTGCGGTGGAGTGAAGTGCTGAGGTGCCCGTCTTTGATGGAGATTCGTGTGTCCAAGAATGAAACCGATTCTGAGGAGTGGTCCATGGTGAGTTTGATGGTGGGATGGAACTTGTTGATGTTATCGTGTAGTCTCTTCAGTGATTCTTCGCCGTGGGTCCATAAGAAGAAAATGTCGTCGATGTATCTAGTGTATAGCATTGGTTGGAGGTCCTGTGCAGTGAAGAAGTCGTGCTCGAACTTGTGCATGAAAATGTTGGCGTATTGGGGTGCGACTTTGGTCCCCATGGCTGTTCCGTGTGTTTGGATAAAGAACTGGTTGTCGAAGGTGAAGACATTTTGATCCAGGATGAAGCGGATGAGTTGTAGGATGGCGTCTGGAGATTGGCTGTTGTTGGTGTTGAGTACTGAGGCTGTCGCAGCGATGCCGTCATCGTGGGGGATACTGGTGTAGAGTGCCGAGACGTCCATCGTGGTGGGGAGTGTTCCTGGTTCAACTGGTCCGTGGGTGCTGAGTTTTTGTGGGAAGTCTGTAGTGTCGCGACAGAAGCTGGGGGTTCCCTGTACGATGGGTTTCAGGATGCCCTTGACGTATCCAGAGAGGTTCTCACACAGGGTTCCATTGCCTGATACGATAGGACGTCCAGGTGTGTTGGCTTTGTGTATCTTTGGGAGGCAGTAGAAGTCTCCCACGCGGGGAGTACGTGGGATGAGAGTGCGTTGGATGCTTTGAAGGTCTGGATCGAAGGTCTTGATCAGTTTGTTGAGCTGGTGGGTGTGTTCTTTGGTCCGATCTGCGGGTAACTGTCTGTAGTGTTCCTGGTTGTCCAGTTGTCGGTATGCTTCTTTGCAATAGTCCGTTCTGTTCTGTATGACGATGGCTCCTCCTTTGTCCGCTGGTTTGATGACGATGTTGCGGTTGGTCTTGAGAGCATCGATGGCGTTGCGTTGTGCTCGGGTGACATTCTGGACTGTCTTGTGAGTGTGACTGATGAATCTGGCGTTGACGCATCTCCTGCCAGCTTGAGCATACATGTCAAGCTTAGGGCAGCGACCCTCCGGAGTGGTCCAATTTGACTCTTTGGTTGCTGTACCGCGGATCCCTCTGTCTGCTGTTCCGGATCGTTGATTGTCTCATTGGGTTCACTGCTGACATCTTGGGAATTGTGGAAGAATTCCCGGAGCCTTGTTCTCCTGATGAATTCCTCTGTGTCCGCCGCGAGACCGATGGGGTCCATTTTGGAGGTGGGGCAGAAATTGAGCCCTCGGCTGAGAATTTCGATTTCGTCTGGTTGAAGGGTGTGGTCGGACAAGTTGACGATGGACTTCCCTGTGGTTGCAACCGTGGTACCGGGGGAGGCTTGGTTGCTGCTGGTGGTGATGCCAAGTTTCTCAAGCTTCCTGCTCTTGGTTTCCATGTAGGCAGCGTAGTTCCGTTGCCTCGTCTGTTTGGCGGTGTCTCATAGCTAGTCTGCTGTGTCCTGAGCACAGGTTGAGATTATGGACTCTCTTGGTTTCGAGGTTGCGGCGTCTGCTGTAGAGCTGGTAACGAGATGGTTGCAGAGTGTGCGAGAGGTACGAAGGCAGAGTCTCTCAGCGTAGTCTGTGTTGTATGTCGACTTGAGTGGGTTCGTGATCTGTAGTCCTTTCGGGATCTTGTCTGCTTTCTTGCAGCTCTGTAGAAACTTGATGTCTGTGTCGATATGCGCGATCTTCTTGGAGATCCTCTCCACTTTGAGCCGGCAGTTTGTGGTGTCGATAGTGCCCATGATGTGGAGATGCCGGTGATGGACTGGGGTGGACAAATGTAAGGAGAGGCACAACACCCGGTTATAGTCCAACAGCTTTATTTGGAATCACAAGCTTTTGGAGCTTTGCTCCTTCGTCAGGTGAAGTGAAGAGATGCATATAGGCACAGCATATATAGTCAGAGAACAATGCCTGGTGATTACAGATAATCTTTCTCACTGCCCTTTATCACACCTCGGCAGAGGGATAATCACAGCAATGAAAGGAGTGAATGGTGTTCAAACAGGTTAGTCAGGAAAACAGTACATCCGAGAATACTGAGGTGGGGTCACAAGGGGTCAAATGTAGCAGATGCTGGGGTTTGTATTAAAAACAGATAACTTTTTTGCTGGAAATTGCAGCAGGTCCGGCCGCATCTGTGTATGGAGAACAAGTCAACTACGACTTGAGTCTGGATGACTCTACGTCAGGTGGGGTTACATGTAGCGTGACATGAACCCAAGATCCCGGTTGAGGCCGTCCTCATGGGTGCGGAACTTGGCCATCAATTTCTGCTCAACGATTTTGCGTTGTCGTGTGTCTCGAAGGCCGCCTTGGAGAACGCTTACCCGAAGATCGGAGGCTGAATGTCCTTGACTGCTGAAGTGTTCCCCAACTGGGAGGGAACCATCCATCACTTTTTGTTTCGTGCCTATGGTTTGGACCTCAAATAATGGCATTCCTTCCTGGTGTCCTATCATGGGGACTCCTATCACCATCCCTGCAGCAGTACTTCCACGGGGGCCCGTACATTCCTCGTTGAACCAGACCCTGCTGAGTTTCAGTAGTTCACAGTCACTGATAGCAGGAACATTCTGCTTTATCAGACCCCGGATTTGAGTATTGTTGATCCAAGTGGGTACTTCACGTTTTGCCAGCATTAAATTTTCTCTCCGCTGGTCCAGCATCCAATTGCCATATGTCATGCACAGTGTTTGTTGTTGGGTTCCGTTCGCCGCCTTTTTGGCTGTGTTAATAAGTTGATTAATAGTCCGTGCATGTCCTTCTAAGACCTTCACCTGTTGTGTTTGGATCCCTATACTTTCCTGTCCTGCCTGTGACTCTTGTCTTCGATTATTGTACAGTTCCTCCAATAACGTTTTGACTTGCTGGGTTAAGATTTTAACCTTGGAGTTCAAATTAGTTATATCTAGAGTATTTACAGTGGCCATTCCTGCTCCATTGACTGTCCCTGCATCATTCAGTAACCCTCTCTTCCTCCTTTCCCTAGCTGTCCTTGTTTCATTTCCCTGCTTCCCTCCTATCTCTCCCTTGAGCAACATTGAAGTCAAGTCCTGATACAATCTTTTGGTTCCCTCCGGGCACCAATCGGGTAATTGTACATCGATTGTATTCAGTACTGTAGGTATTAATTCATATTGTATATTATCATAAACGATTTTGGTCGTGTTTCTTAATATTACTCCTCCCTTGGGTCCCGGCCCATGTTCGGGGCACTCCCAAACGAACCGGGGTCGTAGGGATCGGGGTGGTGGTCTGAACAATGAGTGAGGTAGTTGGCTCGGGGGTAACAGGTGCCTGACACCTGAACCACTAGCTTTCCTTGGTGTTTACACGAGCACGTTGGTTTTAAGCTCTTCCGTGGATTACTGATTAGGTTTCTTACAGTTGAATTGCTGCTACATCCCACCATAATCTGTAAGGAGGTGCTTGTCTTGCTTATGTTGCAACACAGTTGTTTATCTATCTTAGTACAATTCATCTCATGCTCTGAACTAACAGGAGTTGCCCCCGATCAAACCCTGTGGGTGCCCCCTGTGTTCTGCGTAGCGATCCATACTATAGCCTTAACATCTTTTCCCGTACAAGCAATACACACAAAGTTCAGTTGCCGTCTCATAGCAGGTTTTTCCTTGGCTGCTACAACTGCACTCGTTGCCATTGGTAGGTGCATGGAAACCTGCATCGTTGTCTTGGGCACAGTTCTGACTGTTCCGTCCATCTGCGGTAATAGTTACATCTGAGTTCTCAGCGAGGATGATCCAGCCAAACACCAGACCACAGTGCCCCAGAAGGGCGGGTACTGGGATTTCCATGAGCAATAATCAGTTACCTAGAAAGATCAGGGTAGCAACTGCTCTTATTTACAGTTCTATCTTTTCTGATACCCGACGCAACCGTTTGGGTTGTCCTGGACTGGGCGGGGGCAGAGGACCACAGTCCTGTCTGTTCTCTGGTGCCCTCCCACATCATGGAATTGGTTAAATCGTTTCGGCCCTTTCCATCTTTGGGACGACACATTTTCCCTCTTTCAGCACCACACCTTGATGGAAAGTTAGACCTTTTCTATGGTGACTGTAGGGGTCAGGATAGGGTTTTCCCAACTGCATAGCCTTTAAGTCTAGACCTGTACCTTGACTTTCCTTTAGATCTATTACTGTTTTGGAGGATACCTTGACAGCCGAGAGAATTTCTGTTGGTATATTTGTACTCCCTGGTAGGGGGTCTCATGGGTAGCCATCAATGGCTCCTTGCTTTGCTGTCTCGTCATCCGTCTGGTTCCCTAGCGGAGTAGTTCTCACATGAGCTTTTAACCTTTTTGATTATATACTGCCCTTGGTTCGTCAAAGATAACCTTGAGGAGTGGGCCGGTTGTTAGTGGTTTTCCATCTGCCGAAGTAAAACCTCTGGCTTGCCAAATGGGCAAAAAGTCTGTCAAACTGTTGCAGGTGTAACTACTGTCCGAATGGATTTCCATCAGTGGAGGAAATGATTCGGGGTGCATTACTACGTAGGCAATGGCACTTAATTCGACTATTTGTGCTCCTTTGTGTCCTTCCAATTTTAGAGGGGTCCGTTCTAGAACTCTTTTCCCATCCTCAGTCATAGTTACCACCCCAAATCCAGTACATTGTTGTCCATTAACCACAGTTGATGAACCATCCACATAGACATGGGTTTTGATTTCCTGGTCACCATCCTGTATTTCCGGGTCGTCTGTTATGGTAGAAGGAACAAAAGTAAAAGTTTTCATGCAGCATACGCGCGCGTCATACGTCCCCATGGGTATTAACCAATCAACACAAGTTTCGCACATTCTTCAAATACATCGGTTTGCTGGGTCATAAGCCAAATTATATCTTCTCATGAAGTCAATACCAATTATTGCCGATTCCCCCCTGCATCTGTGGCACCGACATGCTTAAATTTGAAACTTCCTAATTGAATCTCCAATGGCTTAGTGATTGTAGCGGTCTGCCCATGACCGGTGAAGCCGCTTAGGAGAATGTCTTGATTAGTTAAGTCGTTGGGCGAGAGAGGGTGCTGGTTTCCCAGACACGTTCTGGATCCGCCTGTGTCCCATTAAAAATGTGGTATCGCGACCTCTTACGACACCTGAGACTATAAGCCGTCCATGATTGTCGCATCCTGCCTTGCTCACGACCTCCGAGGTTGGACTCCGTCATTGTTGGCCCCCGGGCTCGAGTGCCGGTTGCTCGTGGAAGGGTGCCATTCTCCCGGAGCATCCCACAGCGCCGGACCGGTTACTTTTTGCCAATGTTCCATCTTTCCACAGTTATAACAGGGTCCCCTTAGTGGTCCATATCCCCTATCTCCCTGGTTTGCTACCGGATACCTTGGAGATCCCTCAGTCCTCCATGTTGGCAGGTCATTTCTATCTGGGCCTGAGCGGAAAGTGCGGATATTATCTTTTGGTTGGGGAGAGGATTGATTTTGATCGTCCTGCCAAGCCCTGGTCACACGCCTTAAAATCCAGGCCTCGTTGAGTGTCGTCGGTAAGGGTCGAAGAGCTTACATGCCCTTTTACCGGAATCGGAGGCATGGGAAATGAGGGACTTAAACCAGTGGCACGAGGACCATCATCCAGATCGTCGCGGTTCAATGTTCCCATCAGGTTACAGAAAACCACCCACAAGCGTTCCGCATAAGCGCAGGGGTGTTCTTGGTCACCCTGTTTAAAGTTTGCTAGTTCCAGAACGGGATCCTTGCTGTTAACTCCTGCCGCCTCCTTAATGGCGATCCACATTTCAACTACGGTGCCCTGCCCTGTTCTCTGGGTTTGGGGCATGGTCCCAAACACAGTCACTAGTTTCCTCAGCTCTCCCTCATCCAGTCCCCGAGTCTCAGAGGCCTGGAGAACCGCGGCCTTCCATAATTCAAAATTAATCTTGCCATTGAACTTGGGTACGTTTTTGGCAATATCATTCAACTGGGAGAGAGTAAAAGGGGTGGAATAATTGATGGGTCCGTTGGGCACAGCGTCGACCGCTTGACCGTCTGTCCGTTCCTGTGTCCGAACAGTGACCATTGGGTTCATGGGTAGTGGGAGTGGCGGCTCCTCTGGGGCAGTAGGACCTTTATTATTTCTATAGGGTGGCGGGGGATCGTACCATGACTGGTCAGGGGGGCCGTCGTCCCCTTCTCCTGATCGGTCCCTCTCGTAGTTCTGGGCCGCCTTGGCCAGACTTGAGTAGTCGATACCCTCTCCGTTGGAGAAAGCGCATGTTATGCCTCTGTGTGAGGATAATTGTGACTTTAATACTTCTACTTCTTGACAGTGGGTATGATCCGTTTTATCGTATTTTTCCCACTGGTGAGACTGTGGTATGACCTTGAGGGCTGTTTTCAAATCCCGACATTTTCCCTCTAGGGCACAGCGGTCCCTTGTGGACTCGTCTAGTTGCTCCTGTATTCGGTGTAATTTTTGATTACTTGCTTCGACTGCAGTCGTACTAGAGGCCATGTGGAGAGTGTGCAATTTTTTATCACTACGTAATTCCTCATTTACCTTTTGCAAATTTTTAACCTGATTCCGCAGCTGGTCTAAATCAGACTGCCACTGGTTTTGCGTCTGACCCTGACTGTGTGTTAATGCTTGCTCACTTGTTAATTCGGAGTAACAGGTTGCCATCAGAAAATATTTAAATTCTTTTCATTTCGTTTTTCCCTTTTTATTATTGTGCTCAAAGAAGGTCTGACCTCCTTTGAAACTTGGACTGGCGATCGTCACCGGCCAGTCCTTTATATTTTCCTACCGTTAACTGGTTAAACTGTTCTTCCCAATCCTGAGAGGTCTTCCCTTTAGACGTGTCATGTTCCACCATAGTTACTGCTTTAAAACCTTATCCGACTCCAACGGATATTCCTTGTCCGACTCCAACACATACTGTCTGTCGCTTGTTCAGCCCCTTACTGTGGTATATTTTGTCCAAACCAAAGTTCTAAAGTCCCATCTTGGTCACCAATTGTTGCTCCGATTTCGCTAGATGTTCAAAAGATTGAACAAATAGGTTAGCAACCTTTCCTTTTAGGGTTCAAATGTAAGTTTGGGCTGAACAAACACACCAGCAACAGATTTCGCGTACAAAGATTTATCTTTAATAAATGCTTAACAAACACCGTTTGTAGTTTAAAGTACAATTCCAAAATATAAGACTCACAATTTATATTGATTTGGTCCGAGGTGATCAATCTCTGTCCAAACCTCTATGTAGAGTTTCTGTCCCCAGGTCCCTGCTGTCGAGTGTTGCTCCTCGGTTCTCGCTGCTATCTGGGGTTTTCCCTCCTGGTTTATACTATCCTATAATATGTCCCATCTCCTTGATTACACATTTGTTCCCTTTTCCTGTGCCCTGATGATTAGTTTATCCCATTCTACAACCTGTCCCATCTCCTTGATTAGTTTACATCTTACTTCATCCATTGACCCATTGTTTGTTAACTGGCATCTGTAGTGACCTCACCCGTGTCTGACAAGGTTACCTATGAGCCCTCTGTTTCAGAACATTACTGAACCTCTGCATTATTTATCCACTATCCCTTACACATGGTGACTCCTTCATTTTATTCAGTTTTACACTACTTCTTCCATTTCCACAGGGATGTTAGCTGACAATTGCAGTTTTCAGTTCTATTCGCAACGCCTCAGATAATGAAGCAGTCTGTGCCCGCATGCAGCAAGACCTGGACAACATCCAGGCTTGGGCTGATAAGTGGCAAGTAACATTTGCGTAAGGCAATGACCATCTCCAACAAGAGAGAGTCTAACCACCTCCCCATGACATTCAACGGCATTACCATCGCCGAATCCCCCACCATCAACATCCTGGGGGTCATCATTGACCAGAAACTTAACTGGACCAGCCACATAAATACTGTGGCTACAAGAGCAGGTCAGAGGCTGGGTATTCTGTGGCGAGTAACTGACCTCGTGACTCCCCAAAGCCTTTCCACCATCTACAAGGCACAAGTCAGGAGTGCGATGGAATACTCTCCACTTGCCTGGATGAGTGCAGCTCCAACAACACTCGAAGCTTGACACCATCCAAGACAAAGCAGCCCGCTTGATTGGCACTCCCTCCACCACCGGCGCACTGTGGCTGCAGTGTACACCATGCACAGGATGCACTGCAGCAACTCGCCAAGGCTTCTTCGACAGCACCTCCCAAACCCGTGACCTCTACCACATAGAAGGACTCCGGGAGTGCATGAAGGATCTGATGGGAGGGGCCCTTCTCACCACCAGCCAAGCTAGGTCTTGGTGCTTGTTTGAAAGCTCTGGCGATGAGGCGTTCTAGCGAATGACTTTGACAGTCTGCTCGGGGAACCAACCGACAGGATCCACCATCTCCTTTTCCCACAGGGTCTCGAGGACGTTACGTGCGGACCACTTGCTGATCGCCTTGTGGTCAAAGGTGTTTTTCTGCACAAACTTTTTCACCTGAGGACAGGTGGGGCGGAACGGTCCAACTGGACAGAGCGTTCCATGGCAGCGTGGCCAGGCCCATCCTTCTCAACACCGGGGACAGGTAGAACCTCAGCACGTAGTGACACTTTGGGCTCGATTTTAGCGTCGGGTTTCCTGTGCGTTATCGGCGGGGCGGGCTCCAAAATGTCAATTTCCACGTGCGGGAGCGGATCGCGCCGAGATCCCGGCCACTTCCGGGTGCCGCGCTGACGTGCGGGGCTGCGTGCGCAGGCCCCGCTGGTGGGAATCCCGCAGGCAATTAAAGCCAGCGGGGTTCCACTTGAGAGTACTTACCTTGCTTGTTGAGGTAATTAAATGAGCTGAATCAGCTGTCAAAACAGGAAGTGTGGGATTTTAGCTTCAAAGCAGTGTGTTTCACACACTGGGGGAAACAGGCTCCCTTCAACCGGTCGTGTTCCAGCCAGCAGCCTGTGGCAGCTGCCAAGGTGCACTCCACAGCGGGTGCGAGAGCCCTCACCCACGCAGGAGGCCACCGCGTCACGTAGGGCAACCCCTGCCCTCCACCACCCCCCGCCAAGCCAGAGGACAGACCGACGTGAAACCGCAGCCCCAGTGCGAGGAACCACCCACCTACCCTGCACAACCCCTCAGACCAACACCTGCCAGATGGGTGGTGCGTTGACATCCTCGGAGGACGAACAGCATGACCAGCCTCGCAGTCCATGCCGTCCGCCTCGGAGACGTGGAGCCCCCCAACACGGTGCTGTGGCACACCCACCTGCACAGCAGGAGGGAGGGCAACCACAGAGAGAGATGCATCGCAGGAGGCACTACCCTCCGCACAGGGTGTACAGACCGAGGCTCAGCTTCATGGCCCTCTCCGAGGAGCAGTGCATACGTCGGCTCAGAGTCAATCGCCAGGTAGTCGCCAACATCTGCAGCCTCCTTAACGACGAGCTGCTCCCTGATGGACCAAGCAGCATCTTCTTACCTGTTGCCGTCAAAGTCACCACTGCCCTCAACTTCTTCGCATCCGGATCCTTCCAGGGTGCCACCGGGGACATCACCGGGGTCTGTCAGTCCTCTGCACACAAGTGCATAAGGCAGGTCACCGATGGGTTGTTCCGCAGGGCCTCGCACTACATCAACTTCGCCATGGACGAGCGCAGCCAGATGGAGAGGGCGGTTGGATTCCATGCCATGGCTGGCTTCCCACGGGTACAGGGTGTAATCGACTGCACCCACATCGCAATACGGGCACCTCCGCATGAGCCAGGGCTGTTCATCAACAGGAAGGGGTATCACTCCATGAACGACCAGCTCATCTGTGACCACCGCCAGAGATTCCTACACGTGTGCGCCAGATACCCCGGCTGCTGCCACGATTCCTTCGTCCTCAGGGAGTCCACCGTCCCGCCCATCCTCCAGGCACCCAACGCCGGCAACGGCTGGCTCCTCGGCGACAAGGGGTATCCCCTACACACGTGGCTCATGACGCCTCTGAGGAACCCCATCACCGAGCCGGAGCGTCGGTACAATGACAGCCACACTGCTACCAGGTCTACAATTGAGCAGACCATAGGGCTGCTCAAGATGCGCTTCAGGTGCCTTGATCGTTCTGGGGGAGCGCTCCAATACACACCATTCAGAGTGGGACGAATCATAGTTGTCTGCTGTGCCCTGCACAACATGGCCCAACAGAGAGGGGTGCCGCTGGAGGAGGCCCCATCCACACCCGCCACCCACATTGGGGAGGGGGAGGAGCAGGAGCAGGAGCAGGAGGAGGAGGAGGACGCGGACGCGCCAGAGGATGGTGGACGACCCATGCGCCGAACCACGACTCACCGGGATGCTCGCCGGGCCAGGGAGGCACTCCTACGTCAACGGTTCTCCTAGATTCAGACAGTGCGAGGCGCTCGCATCTCCTCACCTGCACATGCGAGGGGCCATACCAGCCCCCTCCACTGAAGACTGTTGCCAGTACTCCTGCACCCACAGCAGTGTGCCCAATGGGCGGCAGCAGGTGTTCGTCGTCATGATGGGCCGCACGGAACGCACCTATTGCACAGGCCGCGGAAGAATGGACGAGAGGTGGCAGGAGTGGTGAGAATATATTGTTTAATATGTACAATGTGAGATAATATAAACAAAAAGTGTACAAATTAACAGACACCCTGGTGCATTCCCTTTGTGCTTATAACGCCTTTTGATTTCTTTTGCGGGAACCCCTACGTGGTGCTACCCCTGTGGCTCCAGCAGAGGTAGTGGCAGGTTGCTCCTGTTCTCGCCCTGACCGGGTAGATGCTTTTGGCGGATGGCCCCTGGGTTTCAGTGCCCGTGAGGGCACCTCCACGGACTGCTCCTCCTGCACCGGGGCAGGGGCAGACTCGGCCACCTGGAGAGGAGGCACCATTGCGGGTACTGGTTGAGAGGGGGGCAACGGGTGGGACGTGGGGGCGCCTTGAGAAGCGTCCCCGCTTCCATGTCCCCGGTCACCATCATCCCTCTCGTGGCCTCGGCCCACATCACCCCTTCCACCCTGCTGGACGGCAGTTTGGATTGCATGTCTGGGGCCTTGCAAGGCCACCCCTAGTGTATCCGTCAGCCTGTTTATGGCGGCGGAATGTTGCTCACCCTGAATCCGTACAGACGTTGTCAGGGCCTGCACGGACTCGATCTGGAGCTGTGCGTGACGCTCGAGGGAGGCTAGCCTGTCCTCCACCGCAGACAGTCCCGCACCTACCCGCGACACTGTGTCGCCGGTACCCTCCTGTGCCTGCGCCACCAATGCCCGCATGCAGGAGTTGGACTCCTCCATCGCCTGCGCAATTGTGGACAATGCGCGTGGCACCTCTCCCAGTACCTCAGCAATTAGCTGGTGTCCCTCGACGACTCTCCTTTTCACTGGTGGCCCCCTGGGTTCAGCATCTGGGTCCGGCTGAGGAGATGAGTGCTCCCACCGACGCGGACCCTCCGCGGCTGCCCCTGCCACCAGGGTCTGCTCATGCTCACTCGTGCGCGGTGACTCACTAAGTGCTACCCCAACTAGTTGGCGAGGGGGACCCACCGAGGTGCGTGTCTCTGCGCTGGTGGATGGTTGGCTCAGATGTGACGATGCACCCTCAGAGGCCACCATGTCCTCTGAGGAATCGCCCTCCTCAATCGCAGCGCTCGCAGACGGCCCTGCAAGAGAACAGAGGGCACTATGAGGCATGTGCACCAACGTTACGGTGCGCCTGATGGCAGGTGATGATACGGTCACTCGCGATCATGGGTGTTGAGTGTCAGCTTTCCCTTACCGGCCATTTCTGCAGCGACAGACTCGCCATCTGCGACCGACAGGCAATGTGGCGTGTGGGCAAGGTCGAGCGCCTCCACCTCTGCGTCGGTGAGCTCTACCACGTGCGGCGGGCCACCTCCGGTGCGGGCCCTTTCCCGATTGTTCTTGCTCCTCTTCTCCTGTCAAGGCAAAACACAGATGCGTGAGTGGGTGCGTATTGCATTGTGAGACGCATCGAGCATCGGTGTGGGTGGGTTGAGTGTGGCGCAGATGGATGGGAGGATGCGTGTGCCACATGCCCGTCCCATTGCATGGGGATTGGGTGTGTGGTAGTGTTCAGGTGGGGACAGGGACGGTGGGTACTTGCGGGCACGGCGAGGATGGTGAGTGAGTGGCTGTGAGGATTGCTGTGGTGGCTCTGCAGGAGGGGTTGTGATCTGTTTGGCGTGATGGTGGGGACGGGCTGTGGGAGGGTGCGTTGGTGTACTCACCTTGCCGGACCTAGTGAGGTCATTGAAGCACTTGTGGCACTGCTCCCATGTCCTTGGGGTGTTGGCCCTGCTGCTGACCGCCGCCGCCACCTCTGCCCATTCCTTCCTGGTGGCGGCGGCAGGGCACTTGCGTCCATCCGCAGGGAAGAGCGTGTCCCTCCTCCTCCTCACGCCCTCCAGCATCAGCTGCAGCGCAAGGTCGGAAAAACGTGGCGCAGCCTTTCCCCTCGGGTGAGCCATCATCACCAGCCTAATAATTGCAGCAGGAGGGGCTTTGGGAGACTGCCCCTTTAAGTGGAGCTCCTACATCGAGTCGACGGCACTGCGCATGCGCAGCCCGCCGGCACGCAGCTGGGGAGCGGAGAACCCGGAAGCAGGGCTTAAGCAGTTCAATTATCCCGCGATCGCGCGGGGGACGCACGCAATTAGCCGTCCGCGTTTTCCACGCTCCCGGAGGACCACCCGCTGGGAACCCGCAGGCCTGCTAAAATCGAGCCCTTTGTGTTTGCGTACCGAGGGTCTATGCACAGCTTGATGCAGCCGCGTACAAAGGTGGCCATCAGGATGAGGGCCACGTTGGGCACGTCTTTCCCCCCCTTTCTCTGGAGATTTGTACATCATGTCCCTGCGGACACGGTCCATGTTTGATCTCCAGATAAAGTGGAAGATGGCTCGGGTGACTGTCGCGGTGCAGGAGTGAGGTATGGGCCAGAATTGCGTCACGTACAGCAACACCGAGAGCACCTCGCACCTGATGACCAGGTTCTTGCCCGCGATCGAGAGGGATTGCCGATCCCAACTAATCTGTAACTTCTGCATGATCCTTATAAATACCACTGGTGGCAGGGCGGGGGGTGGGTCTCTCATGCTCTTTAAGTTTTGTTCAGCTGTGCTTTGGATGGAATGTGGAGTTCCAAAATAGAAGCATTCCTTTAAATCAGTGTCGTACACTGATTTGCGTCACAATCTCCCGACTCTGCATGCTGCTGACAGTCGTGCAAACCCCTTCACCAATATGGTGTTCCGCGCAATTCCTGTCGGAAGTGTTCGCACGCAGCTCGGACCCCATTTTTGAGGCTTAGTTGGCCGCGTATAGCACCTAAGAAAAAAAAAACGGGCACTTGCTGAACGGCTCAATTACACCCTCCCCCCTTCCCACCCCCCCGATGTGGACACGGTCCATCTCAGATCTCCAGATAAAGTGAAGGATGATTCAGGTAACTGTCACAGTGCAGGAGCTGCGTTGGCCATTGCGAGATTCCACTGATTGAGCTGGTTTGGGAAGGCTTTTCAAATTGTGCTCATTTTCTTAGGTGCAAAGGCACTAGTCGGCACATTAAGTTTTATCATGTCAAAATATTTAATATTCTAAGAAACGGACAACTGTATAACAATGAAACTATTAAATGGTACAGTATAGATTTTTTAAAAGTCATTTTAAATCAGGTTACCCACAGGTGGCATCCTTATTAAAAATGCTTATTTTTGATGGAAAACCCATTTTCAGCTGTATTAATAAAACTGCACCAGTTTACCACTCTTAAATACATCAAGGAATAGCTTTTAACAGTAAACTATTAAAACAAATGAGTTACTGTACCCGGTGCAATCAGAAAGTCTAGGCCAGTAGCTCCAAAATACAGCACAGCTCAGCCAGCATCTCCTGAGCAACCGCTGCCAGTGAGTGATTATAATCACAAAAAGAATAGAGGTGGGAATGTCTGCAGCTTACTCTACAGTTAGTCAAGCAGTTATCTTAGTGTTTACACCATTGTTTGGCCATGATGTGGAGATGCTGGTGATGGACTGGGGTGGACAAATGTAAGGAGTCGCACGACACCAGGTTATAGTCCAACAGCTTTATTTGGAATCACAAGCTTTCGGAGCTTTGCTCCTTCGTCAGGTGAAGTGAAGAGATGCATATAGGCACAGCATATATAGTCAGAGAACAATGCCTGGTGATTACAGATAATCTTTCTAACTGCCCTTTATCACACCTCGGCAGAGAGATAATCACAGCAATGAAAGGAGTGAATGGTGTCCAAACAGGTCAACCATTGTTTGGGCAATTGCTAGAGATGAGATCTCTTTTAAAACTTTTCCCTTAAAGATTATTTTCGTTAAAAATTTTAGAAATTTTTCAACCCCAACCCACAGTTGTTCACAACCTAAACTTGGTAACAAAACTCCATCCATGCACAGCACAGTGACTGCCAGCCTGTGCTCATTTCCTCTTTCCTTTCTTTGTAGTTTGAAATAACGATAAAATCAGTCCGTGTGCAGCTGCCAAGGTAAGTGGGGAGGGAGGGCAGAAGGAAACCTCCATGGAGAGGTGTGACGTGATGCTCTCGGAAGGGAACAGGCTTATCCTAGCTGCTAGAAAAGTGAAAACTACCCATACTGTTTTTAAAAAAAAAGTCTGTCACAAAACTTTTGACTTGAACTACAAAATAGCGAGCTTACCTGAGCGTGTCTCACAGCCTTTGCCCTCTGACCCTTTATCTCTCCCAGCTGGTATTTTTTTTTTGCCTTTTCAGTGTTACGTCCTGGTTTCTTGTGCTTCCAGACTCCTGGCAATACGCTTGGCCGGCCTCGACTTGAGTGCTCTGTGACAGATCAGCGCTCTGTATTCTTTCTACCATCAGTCGTGGTTTTTAAAGCAGAAACATTTAACTCGTTCAAACAAACGAACATACGAATTAAGAGCAGGAGTAGGCCATTCGGCCCCTCGAGCCTGCTCTGCCATTTGATAAGATCATGGCTGATCTCAACCCTACTTTCCCGTCTACCTGCTATAACCTTTGACTCCCTTGTTAATTTCAATCATCTCTTGCCTGCGTCAAATCCAGGTAGAACCTAAAATGGTGCTGTTTCATCCACTCCCAGCACTGTGTGTCTTGTCTTTTCCTCAGTTTGGTTGTGAGTGGGTATTGTTGTCTCCAGCCCTCCTGCTGACACAGACAGGTCTCGGGTACAGAGATGGGCCAACACCATGACCCCTCCCCCGACTCCAGCCCATTAAACAAAAGCAGACATCAGGCCCATCAACCGAGCAGAAATAAAAGATCAGCTTCTGACCACATGTCTGCTCCACCACCAAATCCGCCTACTTCCGCCTCCATAACATCGCCCGTGTCCGCCTCTGCCTCAGTTAATCTGCTGCTGAAACCTTCATCCATGCCTTTGTTACCTCTTAGACTACTCCAATGCTCTCCAGGACTTTCACTTCCCGTAAGCTGGAGCTCATCCAAAACTCTGCTGCCTGTTTCCTAACTCGCAATGAGTCCCGTTCACTCGTCACACCTGTGGCCTACATTCGCTCCCGTTCCGGCAAGGCCTCGATTTTAAAATTCTCATCCTTGTTTTCGAATCCCCTCCATGGCCTCACCGCACCCTTCTGCCCACCCCCCCCTCCCCCCACCTCTGTAACCTCCTCCGGCACTACATCCCTTCAAGATCTCTGGGCTCCTCCAATTCTGGCCTCTTGTGCATCACCGATTTTAATCGCTCAACAATTGGTGGCCGTGCCTTCAGCTGCCCAGGCCCTAAGCTCTGGAATTCCCTCCCTAAATCTCTCCTCCTTTTAAGACTATCCTTAAAACCTATCTCTTTGATCAAGCTTTTGGTCACCTATCCTAATATCTCCTTATGTGGCTCGGTGTCAAATTTTGTTTGATAATCGCTCCTGTGAAGCACCTTGGGTCATTTTACTACATTAAAGGTGATATATAAATAGTTGTTGCTGTATCGGGTCTTGTGCGGCCTAACCTGCGACCCTTAAAGTGACTGCAGGAGGCTGCACAAGAAATGATAATGTGTAGCAGTTCCTTCACCGACATGCTGCCCGTTTTGGGCACAATTCCAAATTCTCACCCAAAATCTTCAAAATACAACGGCCTAAATTTCCGATTGTAATGTCGACATTAACCTATTAAAACAAATCAGTTACTGCTTCTGGTGTGATGATGAAGCTCAGGCCTTCTCCAAAATACAGTCCCTTCAACACAGCACAGCTCAGCCAGCATCTCCTGAGCAACCACTGCCAGTGAATGATTGTAATCACACAGACAATAGAGGTGGGAATGTCTGCAGCTTACTCTACAGTTGATGGTAGTCATGATGTGGAGATGCCGGTGATGGACTGGGGTTGACAATTGTAAACAATTTTACAACACCAAGTTATAGTCCAGCAATTTTATTTTAAATTCACAAGCTTTCGGAGGCTTCCTCCTTCCTCAGGTAAATGTTTTCACTTTCTCTGAAGGAGGAAGCCTCCGAAAGCTTGTGAATTTAAAATAAAATTGCTGGACTGTAACTTGGTGTTGTAAAATTGTTTTCAATACTCTACAGTTAGTCAAGCAGTTATCTTAAAGTGTTTACACCATTGTTCGGGCAATTGCTAGAGATGAGATTTCTTTTAAAACTTTTTCCCCTCCTTCTTAAAGATTATTTTCTTCAAAATTTCATGAATTTTTCAACCCCAACCCACAGTTGTTCACAACCTAAACTTGGTAACAAAACTCCGTCCATGCACAGCACAGTGACTGCCAGCCTGTGCTCATTTCCCCTCTCCTTTTTATCGTCATTTCAAACTACAATCAGTCCGTGCGCAGCTGCCAAGGTAAGTGGCGAGGGAGGGCAGAAGGAAACTTCCATGGAGAGGTGTGACGTGATGCTCTGGGAAGGGAACAGGCTTATCCTAGCCGCTAGAAAAGTGAAAACTACCCATACTGCTAAAAAAAAAGTCTGTCACAAAACTTTTGACTTGAACTACAAAATAGTGAGCTTACCTGAGCGTGTCTCACAGCCTTTGCCCTCTGACCCTTTATCTCAATCGGCTGGTATCCTCTTTTTTTTGCCTTTTCAGTGTTACGTCCCGCTTTCTTGTGCTTACTGTAGCTTCCAGAGTCTTCCTGGCAATACGCTTGGCCGGCCTCTACTTGTGAGTGCTCTGTGACAGATCATTCTTTCTGCCATCAGTCGTGGTTTCTGAAGCAGAAACGTTTAACTCGTTCAATCATCTCTTGCCTGCGTCAAATCCAGGTAGAACCTAAAATGCTGCTGTTTCATCCACTCCCAGCACTGCGTGTCTTGTCTTTCCCTCAGTTTGGGTGTGAGTGGGTATTGTTGTCTCCGGCCCCCCTGCTGAGACAGACAGGTTTCAGGTACAGAGATGGGCCAACACCATGACCCCTCCCCCCGACTCCAGCCCATCAAACAAAAACAGACATCAGGCCCATCAACTGGTCAGAGAACTAAATCTGGCATCACAATGGGCCACAAAAAAATCTTAAGATGGGCAGACAGATCAGAGCAGGAGGAAGTTTACAAATTATAATTTCTTGGCTTTTGCTTAAGATCAAGTGTAACATTCTTAATAAATTACCATGTGATGTCCCCTATCTGGGGGCCTAATATTAAATTTTGCAACACAGAGATGAACTAAGGATTTGCTCCACATTGCAGTGGCTGCAGGAAAGTTTCACTCTCCCCCCGCCCTCCTTCAGGGGAAACCTCGAAGTAACAGATTATTGAAATCTTAGACCGCGATGCCTTTGAGTAACTCACAATTATGGAGGGAGTCACTCACACCCTCTCCTCTCTCTCCAGCTCCTTCTTTGCTAGTGATCGTTAGTTAAGCATTTTTTTAAATTTCAAAATATACTTTATTTCATAAAATTTAAGGATACACACAGTTCAATGTAAAAATTACAATTCCAAGCAATACAGTTCAAAACAATACAATACAGATCATATACAATATGATCCCAATATTACAATTCAAAACACAGCACATATCTTGTAATATATGCTGTACAATACGAGGTGGGGCAGCCTTACACGGTGGTCTTTCCCCATAGAGCTTTTGCGTAGGGCGTACCTCGCTTCAGTGTGTCCCACAGCACATACTTCCAGGTGGGCATGGGGCACTGATGGGCATGGGGGCACCGGTGGGAGTTGGTGGCGGGTGTAAGTCATGGGGGGGTTGTTAGGATCGGGGGCCATCGCAGGGGTCCGTGATCTTTGTGGGGGGGGGGAATCGGGGGTCATGGGGGGGGGGGTCAGCGATCGATTTTGGGGGGGATCGTGGGGGTCTGCGATCATTGGATCAGAGGTCATCGCGGGGGTCTGCGATCGATTGGTGGGGTCAGCGATCGTTGTGGGGAGGAGTCGGAGATTTGGGGAGTGTCCGCGATCGTTGGGAGATTGTTGCAAGTAGGCTTGTTGGGTCTGGGGGAAGTACTCCTGCTTCTCCGGGCCCACAAGCTGTGCCAGAAAGGCACTTACCTGCAGTTTCGGGCCTCCTCTCACGTGGCGTGAAGGGGGGGAAGGCTCGGGAATCCCGGCCCTCATGGGTTGAAATTGCAAAATCTTCAAAAATGGAGGCCCGCAGACTTCTTGAAAGGTTTTAGAGACCAACCCACCTCCTGGCAGCGGGTTGGTCACCCGCCCCTCGTTCCATCCAGGTGAAAACAGGAAATGGGCAGGTCTGAAATGGTTGCAATTTTCAATGCCCCTCCCCGCCCCCAATTCACCCGTTTTTCAATGTTAAAATTGTGCCCTTGGCATTTGCGTACTGGAGCTCTACACACATCCAGAGGCAGCCACATACAAAGATGGCCATCAGGATCAGGACGGCATTGCGGATACCCTTCCCTCCCCATGTCTGGGGCCCTGTACATGGTGTACCTACGGGATTAATTAAGCAGTGATGCTCCACAGTGTTGCTCATGGATATGGAAGTGAAGGCCTTTCTTCTCCCTTCCCTACAATTGTGTCCCCTCATTCACTTTAACAGCAACTGGTGTTAACGTTTATTAAATACATCCACTTTTTTTAACATGCACCATTTTAAAAAAATATTATTTTTATGTTTATATATTCACTTGCCCAATTTATTATAATTTACTTCATATTCTTTTCTGACTTGGCCATTCGTCACTTCCCTTCAGCGTCACTGGTTCACTAAAATATTTAGATAAGGGTCCTACACTTGTTGGGCACCTTTCGGAGATTGGGCTGCCCCATTGCCTGACTCGCCACATAATAAACTAGCTCAGCAGTTTGTGGCACTAGGAGGGTGCACGGGGAGGAGGGTGCACGGGACAGGACAGCCAGAGTAAGGACAGTGCAACTTATAGCCAGTGCTTTCAATAAAGTCACTTCACACCTGCCTGCTCTCTCCCTACACCCTCACAAAGTCCCTCACTGTCAAAGACTTGCCAAGTTTCTTCGTCAGAGAAGTCCACATTTCCCCTGCCATCATCCAAGGGCTTCTACTAGTCTTGAAGGACAGCTCCACACATCACCTTATCTTAACCGCACAGAAGGTCGAATGGGCTGAATGGGCCACTCCTATGTCCCTAAGCCCCACATAAAGTGAAAGCACATGCAGAAATGAATTCAGAATTCTATGTGCAGAAGCCAGGTTTCCTTTACAAAACAACACATTCTCTTTAAAAAGTGCCAAAAATTCCAATCACCCTGTTCGCAACTACTTCTCAACACCATGTCCACCCTTTCCACCGGGTAAGTTACTACTTCGTATTCTAATTTACCACTCCTACGACCTTCTGTGCGGTTAAGATAAGGTGATGTGTGGAGCTGTCCTTCAAGACTAGTAGAAGCCCTTGTGCCAGGCAATGGGAGTGGCCAGAACGGTGTTAAGGAAAAAAAAAGTGCTTGAGTGTTTGCAGAGCTTGTCCTTGGCAAATGTAATTCCCCCGACACTTTTTCTCTCAGCATCTGGGTATGATGGGCAAGGAGCTGAATGGAGCTTTATGATTGGTAGAACATGGATATTGGCAACTGTGACTTGACTTACCATGGCTGCTTTTGTAAAGTCATTGAACTTCTTCAGCCTCTGTGTGGCTGTTCCTGGGGTGGTGCAGGTTGCTGACTGACTGACTGCCACCTCCCTCCAGACAGCTTGTACCATCTTATCTGGCTTTCTGGCCCTGACTTTAGCCAACAATGCCTCCAGAGATGCATCAGACAATTTGGGGGCCCTTGCACCTGCTGAGACTATGTGCAGCCTGCTAGCGAGCTTGCACGCAATGTCGCAGAACATGGAGGAATGCAGCTCCAACTTAGGTCCATGCCCGCGTGAAACTTCGACACATCAGTCAGCTCCATGAACGCAACAGTGGCGCCCACCATGATGGAGCCTCTGCTGGCAGCTGTCATGGAAGCTCAGACGGCTGCCATTTTGGCTTTGGGGACCTCCAGAGCATCCCATCACTCCTGCGCTCTGTTCCCAGTGCACAGCTGGAGGGATGCTGAGGAGAGTGGCCTTGGTTCCATGAGAGGTACCTGCTGTCCTCTCTCTCACCCCACTCAAAGGACTCGTGCGAAGTAGCACAAGTGGCACCTGCAGTTGCAGGGACATCTTCTGACCTTCCAGGAGCAGGTAATGAGCCAGTTATGTCCTCAGAGAGCCACCAGCCAGCCACCTCATTTAAGAAGCAACACTTAGAATCATAGAAGTTTACAACATGGAAACAGGCCCTTCGGCCCAACATGTCCATGTCGCCCAGTTTATACCACTAAGCTAGTCCCAATTGCCTGCAATTGGCCCATATCCCTCTATAGATTCATAGAAGTTTGGATAATGATTAACGGACTCTCACCACATGAAAGTAGATAAATCGCCAGGCCTGGATGAAATGTATCCCGGCTACTAAAAGAAACAAGGGAAGTAATAGCGGAGGCTCTGACCATCATTTTCCAATCCTCCCTGGCTACAGGCGTGGTGCCGGAGGATTGGAGGACTGCTAACATTGTATCATTGTTTAAAAAGGGAGAATTATAGGCCAGTCAGTCTAACCTCGGTGGTGGGCAAATTATTGGAATCGATTCTGAGGGACAGCATAAAGCATCATTTAGAAAGGCGCGGATTAATCAAGGACAGTCAGCATGGACTTGTTAAGGGAAGGTCGTGTTTTGACTAACTTGATTGAATTTTTTGAGCAGGTAACAAGGAGGGTCGATGAGGGTAACGCGTTTGATGTAGTCTACATGGATTTTAGCAAGGCTTTTGACAAGGTCCCACATGGCAGACTGGTCAAAAAAGTACAAGCCCATGGGATCCAAGGGAAAGTGGCAAGTTGAATCCAAAATTCGCTCAGTGGCAGGAAGCAAAGGGTGATGGTCGACGGGTGTTTTTGCGACTGGAAGGCTGTTTCCAATGGGGTTCCACAAGTCTCAGTACCAGGCCCCTTGCTTTTTGTGGTATATATTAATGATCTGGACTTGAATGTGGGGGGCTTGATCAAGAAGTTTGCAGATGATACAAAAATTGGCTGTGTGGTTGATAGTGAGGAGGAAAGCTGTAGACTGCAGGAAGATATCAATGGACTGGTCAGGTGGGCAGAAAAGTGGCAAATGGAATTCAATCCAGAGAAGTGTGAGGTAATGCATTTGGGGAGGGCAAACAAGGCAAGAGAATACACAATAAATGGGAGGATACTGAGAGGTGTAGAGGAACAAAGGGACCTTGGAGTGCATGTCCACAGATCCCTGAAGGTAGCAGGACAGGTAGATAAGGTGGTTAAAAAGGCATACGGGATACTTTCCTTTATTAGCTAAGGCATAGAATATGCTAGAACTGTATAAAACATTAGTTAGGCTACAGCTTGAGTACTGCACACAGTTCTGGTCACCACATTACAGGAAAGATGTGATTGCACTAGAGAGGGTACAGAGGAGATTTACGAGGATGTTGCCAGGACTGGAGAATTTTAGCTATGAGGAAAGATTGGATAGGCTGGGGTTGTTTTCTTTGGAACAAAGGATGCTGAGGGGAGATTTAATTGAGATATATAAAATTATGACCGGACTGGAGTGGATAGGGAGGACCTATTTCCCTTAGCAGAGGGGTCGGTGACCAGGGGGCATAGATTTAAAGTAATTGGTAGAAGGATTAGACGGGGAACTGAGGAGAATTTTTTTCACCGAGTGCTGGGCGTCTGGAACTCACCGCCTGAAAGGGTGGTAGAGGCAGAAACCCTCAACTCATTTAAAAAGTGCTTGGATGTACACTGGAAGTGCCGTAACCTACAGGGCTACGGACCAAGTATTGGAAAGTGGGATAAAGCTGGATAGCTCGTTTTCGGCTGGCACGGGCACGATGGGCCGAATGGCCTCCTTCCGTGCTGTAATTTTCTATGATCAAAGGGAAGCACCAGAGCAAGAATCACTAGCCCACACGTGAAGCACATATCTTGCCATGAATAAATTGGTCACGTTTGGTCTATAATTCGGTGTTGGGAGTTCCTTCATGGTGATGGAGAGTTGGCGCGGGGACTGACTCCATGCGTCCCTTCAAGAAGGCGCTGGATGCATTTTTGGAAAACTGCATTATCACGTCCGAAGGAATGAAAATTTTGGGTGATAACCGTGCGCTTATGGCCTTCTGACGTTTGCCTTTGAGCAGTCGGAGAGGAAGTTTTGACAGATGTTTCCTGGATTGGCTGGAGGTGAGTCCAGTAAGAAGGGGGGCGAGCGCATATTTGCCTGATGGCCTTTCCTCATCCTGAGTACACAGCAACATTACGGCTAGTGACTGCCTGTTACAAACACGCGGTCTACTTTCTCACTAACCCCCTCAGAATTACCATCTTCAATCTGTGAGATGACGTCTCTGCCCACCAGGCTGTCAGGGAATTAAGGACCTGCCCATTTCCTCAAAGGACACAGACATATCTGTCCACCACCTTCACTACCCCTGAGATGAGGGCTAGCCAGCTGCAAAAAACGAATGGGGTCTCGAAGATGAGGAGCAATGAAAGCAATCACACAAGATGTGTCGCAGCATCAGCATCGGTGTCGCCAATGTCCAACAGCTCCACAAAATCACGAGCAGCACAAATTCAGACTCCAGTGATTGCCCCTGTGAAATGCAGAGGCAGGAGTGGACACCTGTCGTTGGGAGAAATTCTGGCAGAAGAAGATTCTTGTCCACTCAACCCAGTATTACAGTGCTGTGAGTTAGGACTTTGTACGCAGCTTGCTATCAAGTGACCCGAGACTGACATCTTGTGGACCAACGTCGAACTGCAACAGGGAAAAGGAAGAAAGGGAGTGGTACTCAGCGAGCCAGGAGAAAAAAAAATACTACTGGGAAAGCATCAGCATTCTTAGTAATAATGCATACTCCAAGAATCTGTTTTTCATTTTTAATATCTCCCCAAAGGGAGCTGCACTGATCCTGGAAGCATGCAATACCAGGTCGATGCGTGGAGTGGACGGAGCAAGCCCCTGTTCCATCTCCCCGTTCCAAAAATCAATTTATTATTTGGTCTCCAGATAGGGGATGCATCAGATATTAAACTGATAAGATACTACACTTTTTTAAATTTCAAAAATATACTTTATCCATAGAATCTGCAAGGTACATACAGTACAATCCAAATATCACAATTCAAACAATACAATACTGATCATACATGATAAATACAGCCCATGTCACTCTAGGATGCCTCATGGCACTTACAAGCGTGCAGTCTTTGGTACAGATTACATTTATATTACATCATTCAATATTTGTCGTTACACATTCAGCCCGAGAGGGTTTTACTCAGGTTCTAGCCCCTCGGTATACAACGGCGGGAAGGCTCTAAACGGTAGCCTTTCCCCACAGTCTTTGTGGTGGCCGCACCCAGCTTCAGTGCGTCCCTGAGCACGTAGTCCTGGATCTTGGAATGTGCAAGTCTGCAACACTCGGTCGAGGACAGCTCCTTGCACTGGAAGACCAGCAAGTTTCGGGCAGACCAAAGGGCGTCTTTCACCGAGTTGATGGTCTTCCAGCAGCAGTTGATGTCTGTCTCGGTGTGCGTCCCCGGGAACAGCCCGTAGAGCAGAGAGTCCTGTGTTACAGAACTGCTCGGGATGAACCTGGATAGATACCACTGCATCTCTCTCCAGACCTTCCTTGCAAAGGCACATTCCAGAAGGAGATGGCTGACTGTCTCATCCCCACTGCAGTCTCCTCGGGGGCAGGGACTCCTGTGTAAGGGTGAGAGAAAGAATCTAGTTGGAAAGTGAGTTTGTTGGTATGGGGGTGATGGGGGTGTAGTGCATGGTGCGTAGGAGATGCCACTTGACAGTTGACCTCACTCACCTTGACCACTCACGTCAAAGCATTGAACTTCTTCCTGCACTGCATCCATGTTCATGATGCTGTGCGCCTGGCATTGACTTCATCCCCCGCTGCCTCCCACTGCCCTTTGGATATATGTCTTGAGGGCCTCTTGTCCCGCCCCCCCTGCGGATATACGATGTCCCTCCTTCTGTCCACCTCTTGCACCAAGGCCTCTAGTTCATCAGCAGAGAACCTTGGTGCATGGACTCTCGCAGGCCTGGTACCAACTCAGATCGGCAGATTGATGAGGCCTGGCGTGCAGATTGGAGGATGTGGGATTTAGTAGTGCGCAACCTTTATTCAATGTTTTAACATGACTCATCAGTGTGTAAACATAGGGATGGGACCAGCATCTGTGTTTTACGTGTGCGATGTCTGATCTCTGTTCAGACACTGTGCAGACAGTAGACTGTTATTTTCAGCAAATAACAGGTACCAGCTACCTTTAAGAGATTTCTAAGAAACATCCTCCCTTTAAGTGATTGAGCTCCCCCTGGTGGTGGAAAGTGCAGATTGCATTGATTCCATGTGCAAGGCCCAGAATGGAACCCTGATTGCAGGTGAGTCCTGCCTGCGCGGGGTAATAGCACGTCACGCTACCCGCGCCCAAAAACGGCCCTTATCCAATTTTTACCCGCTATGTGTTTGAATTGTAATATGAGATCACTTTGTGTAGGATCTGTAGTGTTCTTGGTTTGAAATGTACTAGTTTGGAATTGTGATATTTACTTTGAACTGTGTGTACCTTTAAATTCTATGAAATAAAGTATATTTTGAAATTTTAAAAAATGTCAGTGGTGAAATGGAGGAGCAAGTTTTGGCGTTCGCACTCGCGCAATGAAACGCGGAAACCGGAACTTTCTGCTTCTGGTTCGCCAGCGATATGACAGTTTTGAATTAAAGGGATATCGCACGCTGCAATCAGGACAATCATTGAAAAAGTGCAAACATGCTCATCTGCCCAGCTGGAAATATCGCCACAAAACAGGTACACTTAAAAATACCAAGTCTAAACTAAGTTTTAACAGCGCAGTAAGTCTTAATAACTGCCAAACAACTAAAAATTAACTTTTAAAAATGTGAAGTCTCATTACTCCTTATTTTAATAGTTTCTGGTCATTAAAAAATGTTTTTTTAAATTAAATTTTATTTTTACTTCAATTAGTTCTTACCCTCTTTTTTTGCTGCCTATAACTGTTTTTACAATGGTTTTAATGTTGTACCTTTCACTTCCTGGCTTTAACCTTCCAGACCTGCAGAGAGTGCTGATGCAAAAATGCTGATCTGATCGATCGAGGGGAGGGATCGCTCCTCTCGCTTCTCCCAGGGTCCTGGCTTCGCTTGAACTGGCGCTGGGCTCTTCTCCGCTTCCAATGCGAGGAAGTGCCCGAAGAAAAGACCGCGGTAAGTTATTGGGTGAGTGTAATTCTATGGAGCGACGAGTCTCGTTGGCTCGCCACTCTGAGCAACTTCTGCCCCAGTAAAATTTTAGTCCCACGGGGCTGGACAACGATGAGATGCAACCGAGGAAAATAGTAACTTTAACGATATAGAATCATTGGAAAGGTTACAGCACGGAAGGAGGCCATTCGGCCCATCGATTCCGCGTCCGCTGAATGCAAGAGCCATCCACTAGTCCTACTCCCCCCACCCTTTCCCCTTGAACACTGTCGAGAGATTGAGGAGGGCAAGGAGGTATAATGTCCCACGGTCGCAGTCCTGAATGTCATTCCTGATTTTTGTCATGGCGGTCGTCGGAATTTTTTGTTTTTTCCCTATTTTGTTGAGTTCTGTGTCGACGGTCGCTCCTGTGAGCAGACCTCACATCCCACCCCCTAACATCTGAACTGCACCTTGACTTCCATCCAAAAGAAAATCAAGCACAATGGAACTGGGACCGGTGACTTGCCACCAGCCCGTTTTGCAATCCTGGTGAAAACCAATTTCACCCCTTCTGTCTTCAACTGGAGCTCATCAGAAAGACCAGAGTGCTTCTAGGCCTGTGTTATAGACCACTGAAGGAAGCACAATATTTCTAAACAGATTAAAAATTAAGAAAAAGTATTTACTTGCTCCAAAGAAAGGAGCGAACTTTCAAATCACTGGCGATGCGTTGACATTCCAGCTTCTCCCAACAGATGTCTCATCAGATGATGCTGGCATGCCTGCAGCTCCACAGGAATTCAACAGGGGGCAACAGTCCACCTGATTGTATCCCAGGATAGGGGATATGATGTGGGAGTTTGGCATTATATAAGAAGAAAGACATATTTCAAATGAATTAGTACCCGAGCACAACGCCAATGCTGTTGCATTAAGTTACGTTACCCATTGCCAGGATTTTTTTTCTTTCAAAATATACTTTATTTCATGAACTGTGCGTACCTTTAAATTTTAAGTGAAATGAGACAATTACAAGCAAGGGTTCAAAGCAATTCAGTGCAGATTGTATACACTACGATCTCATTATAATTTTAAAACTCAGTACATTTCTTCTAATACATTCTGGACATTACCAGGTGGGGTGCCCTTACACGGCCTTTCCCCATGGAGCCTTTGCATAGGCCGCACCTCGCTTCAGTGCGTCCCACAGCACGTACTCCTGAACCTTGGGGTGTGCCAGTCGGCAACACTCGGTCGTGGGCAGCTCCTTCAGCTGGAAGACCAGCAGGTTTCGGGTGGATCAAATGGGCCTCCTTCACCGAGTTGATGGTCTTCCAGCAGCAGGTGAGATCTGTCTCGGTGTGCGTCTCGCGGAACAGCCCGTAGAGCACAGCGTCCTGTGTTACTGAACTGTTAGAGATGAACTGGGATAGATATGAACGCATCTCTCCCCACACCACCTACATGAAGGAGCAGCCCATTAGGAGGTGGCCGACAGTCCCCTCCCCGCCACAGCCTCGAGGGCAGCTTGCGATGGCGCGGAGATTCTGTGCGCACTGGGAGGGCCCTTCTCACCGCCGTCCAGGCTTACATCCTGGTGCCTGTTGGTCAGTTCTGGTGACGAGACATTCTGCCAAATGGCCTCGACCGTCTGGTTGGGGAACTGCCCGGTCGGATCCACTCTCTCCTTTCCTTGCAGAACGTTCCGTGTCGACCACTGTCTGACGGCCTTGTGGTCGAAGGGGTTCCTCCTCAGGAACTTCTCCACCTGGGACAGGTGGAGGGGGGGGGGAACGGTCCAGTTGGACGGGACGTCCTGTGTCTGCTCGGCCAGCGTGGCCAGACCCAGCCTTCTCAGTGTGTTGGACAGGTAGAAACTCAGCACGTGGTGACACTTGGTGTTTGCGTACTGGGACTCTACACACATCCTGAGGCAGCCACACACAAAAGGTGGCCATCAGGATCAGGACGGCATTGGGGAAGCAAGAGAAAGTCTGTTGGAAGGTGATCCCTCTGGGGCAACTGCTTCCTTGCGATTAGAGTCCCCTCAGGCCTCTACGGCCTTGGGGGGGACCATCCCAGCCACCCACCTCTCGAGATCATCTCACTCGGGGAGCACTAGATTAGGAGCACAAGCAAGTTAGCTAGCAAAAAGGGTAGTCATGATTGATTGGAATTTTTGACACTTTTGAGAAAGTACAGGCCTAGAATTTCCTCCAAATGAGTTAAAAATATTTTTTAAAAATCTGTGCCTGCAGGTGGTCTGTAGAGGGGGTTACAGACAGGTTTCCTGGGCCTGCTATTTTAAATTGCCATTGGTGCAGTTATTGGTATAAAACAGGTTTAAGCAGCTGAACTACCTGGAAACATCTGTGCAGCCTTTAAAATGATAATTCAGCAGCAGACTGGGGTACAAACCGGTAAGAGAGGAACAAGTGCTGGGCTGTTCCACTTCACTATCTAATAACCTCACGGCATGTTTTAGCAATGTTTTTATTATACTAATGCAGGATTATGACCACTCGAGCATAATCTGTGCCCAGAGGACAGCAGGACATGGCACCAAGCCAGAGAAGAACAACATACAACTCTAGTAATTGACACCTCCAAGTCTTCCTTGAGGAAATTGAAGGCAGCGGGCACCGACTCCTGGGTGTGAGTGCCACCGAGCCACCCAGAAATGCCACTTGTGCTCCCTAGAGGGAGGTGGCACTAGTACTTAGTGCCAACTCCCTCACCCCCTAGAGTGCAGACCGCTGCTGCAAATAGTTCAGCGACTTCACCAGGGCTAGCAAGGTAACTCTCTCCTTTTCTGCCTTGTCCACCAGCACACTCTTCACCCCCTTAAAGCAAGACTTGCACAGCTAACCCTTCACAGTGTGCTTTAAGGGTGTCTCCAGTGGTACCTTGCATTATGATTGCAGAGCTTCCCGAACACCAATTATTTGTATGAACAACCTCTTCCTCCACTTTAACAGTCTCATAGCCCCATTTTGAACTCTCTCGTGCCATTTGGCGCACACTCAACTGCTAGACTTACCGTCATTTTCTCTGCTTGCAGGACGAATTGGCACACAACGCCCACCAATAGCAGGGCACCAGAGGGGCATCCCCAGCTTTAAACCCCTCACCCTCCTCGTGGAGAAGGCCCTAGAGTTAGTGGGCACTCATCCAGCTTTTGACGTGGGAGAAGGTGAAGCCAGCAGCATTTTGCCGGCCAGGTTAGTGACTGAGCACCTGTACTGCCGCCCTGATGTCCCTCAGAAGCACCACACAGACAGAACCTTCCACCCACTTTATTTGTTTGCTTAATCCCAAGGGGATAATGCTCCCCCATTCTTCTACCTTCTGTTCCTACAGATCCACCACAGAAATGAAAGGCACACATGGAGGAAGGTGAGGATAGGGAGGATGAGCTGCGGAGTTCTTTTTCTCCCTCATCGTGTACAGCGGTGATGCTGAGGATGAGGTTCCAGCCCACCCACCAATTGCAGCTGCGTCACCTCTGCCCTGAACCCTCTCCAATTTACCACCTGTGGCACTTGTTTCTTGTTTCGCAGGAACGAGCTCAGAGACTTTCACCTGGGGGGGGGGGAGGGGTGGAGAATTATATAGTGGTAGTGAGGATGTGGCACCAGGTGATTCTTAGAGCATGAGGGAACCGGAGGTTTGGGGAGAGGATGAGGACGTGCCACCTTCCCATCGGAGGCTGCCAATGGCTTTGCACTCGTGGAACCCGGAACTCACCTGAGAAGAATATTTGAGGAACATCATGCCTTGGTGGAGCGAGATGGGGCTAGAAATTCTGGTTTGTAGCGCCCGTTTTTCAGGTGTTACGCAGCCTCCGAAGGTCCCAAAATGGTGTCCAGAATGCGCGCGCACGCTTCTAGTGTGACGTGCGCCGGACGCCAGCTTGGTAAAGGCGTTTGTGCACACGCAGATAACAAACACCGGCACCATATAAAGTAAGGAGAATGTGTTAGATCAGTGCAAAATGCTGATTTAAAGGGATAGACACTCACCTGGCAGGGGAGAGTCCGTGATCCAGAAGGCAGATCTCCCAGGACGAGGCCAGACGAGTAGAATCAGCTATAACCCATTGGAGCTTTGCTGACGTAGAGGTGGGATCCTAATGCTGGCCGGGGACCGGTCTGACACCTTTTTCCAGTAGGGTGAAAACTATCTTTTTTGCAGCGGACATGGCGGCCAGAGCTTCCTGGGCACGGGGTGCGCAACACCCGTCAGGCTGACCTCAAGGACGGGCGAAGGACCCTCGCCATGGCAGCTGAACATCTTCATGAGGAAGGTTCTTCTCGAAGCCTGTGGATTCGCGGCCGTGGACATCTTCTGCCTGCAGGACTTACCGAGGAGCGGATACTTTGACGTGAGCTTCAGGGTCACGATGCCTGAAGATGCTCCAGGCCTTCAAGGAGAAGGGGAAGGGGAAGGAAGCCCCATTGTTGCTCCTCACCGTGGAGCCGCTCTTTGCGTTCCCGCAGGATAAGGATCAGAAGCTAACGGTCCATATGTTCAACCCGCATGTGCCCCTCATGGATATGCTGATGTTCCTCAAGAGATACGTGGACAGAGCGGATCAGAGCATAAACATCGAGGACATGTACGGGATCTGGATGAGCAAGAGGAGAGCATCAAGGCGACGTCGAGGGCAGAAGCCGATGGAAACATCATTTATCTCCCATCAAGTTTTGCGATTGGGACGAGCGGTATGTGGTGTACCGGGGCAGCCCAGAGTGTGTCGATCCTGCGGCAAACCCGGGCACGAGGTGGCCTCCTGCAAGGCGGTGATCTACAGGAAGGAAGGCAACCAGACACTGGACTTATCAGGAGGCCAAGTGCTGCAACCTGTGCGGAGAGGCTGGTCAGCTGTATCAAGACCTTCCCAAACCTCAGACACAGCTATGCACAGGCAGCAAGAGGTGAGGTTACACAGGAGAAGAGAGCAGCAGTCGTAGCTGCCCCAAAGGAGGCCAGACCCCTCCCCATCTTGCCGTGGACCCTCGTGAAAGAGCCAAAGAGCAGGATGGGAGATTCGAGGAAACCAACTAGTCCCGAGACTTCCCCTGAGAACGCAGCGTCGATGGAAAGTGACTCGGGCGGAAGAAGGATGGATGACACAGGGAAAGAAAAAGAGGAATTCCTTAAGACCAGAGGTACGAACGCCAAAGGTGCTGCCAGCATCATGAGGGGCTTAGAGTCCCTACGGACAACAGCGACCACTCCTCGGCTGATGAACAAGGAAAAGGGGGGAAACCCCACCTTCATCAAAGGAAGCGGCAAAACGCGACGGTGACCAGTGACACCGATATCGTGCTCCAGCTCCAGGAACTTGGGAGCAGCAACACCCAGCTCTGAGGCACCGGGAGCAACGACCCGCCCAGCGCACTCCATCTCCGAGACGCGGGAGTAGCCACACGGAGAGCGAGGTTCCCCCAACTCTGGGTAGCCGGGAGAAGCAACGCAGAGAGCGCGGTCCCCCAACTCCGGGAAACCGGGAGAAACAACACTGAGAGCGAGGTCCCCCAACTCTGGGAAACCGGGAGAAACAACACTGAGAGCGAGGTCCCCCAACTCCGGGAAACCGAGAGAAACAACACTGAGAGCGAGGTCCCCCAACTCCGGGAAACCGGGAGAAACAACACTGAGAGCGAGGTCCCCCAACTCCGGGAAACCGGGAGAAACAACACTGAGAGCGAGGTCCCCCAACTCTGGGAAACCAGGAGCAGCACGACAGTGGCGGAGAGCGAATCACCAGTGATGGCCGAGGAGCTGGACCTAACGGCCGCGTATCTCACGGACACACCACCCCACGAGACCCCGCCGTCTATCTCCCAGCGTGGACTCTTCCCCCAACGGAGGACAGGCTTCCTTCCTCAGCCCAAGGACCGTCCAGAAGCTCCTGCACACCACACAAATGCAGAATCTGGACCAAGAGTTGGAAATGGACAATAACGTAGAACCTGGACTGATGCAACTGTAAGACTTAATGATTGTCCTTTTTGTGTTTTTGAAATGGGTGTTGCAAAGTTACTCAAGCTCTGCAAAACATGTAACTGGTTTAAAAAAAGTTTTTATTAGATAGCTTTTTGGCAACCAAAGGTATTAAGGGATATGGGCCAAAGGCAGGTATATGGAGTTAGATCACAGATCAGCCATGATCTTATCAAATGGCGGAGCAGGCACGAGGGGCTGAATGGCCTACTCCTGTTCCTATGTTCCTATTCCTCTCCCTGATTGGAAGGGGCAGATACACACTTCCATCTAGTTGGCAAACTGTTGGCAATATGGAAATCGATGAGGCAAGTGAACAGAAGGAAAAACCTTTTTTAAAAAAAGTGATCTTTTAAAATTAAAACTTCATATCAATAGTTAATATTTATACTTTTTAGACACAGCCAGTCTGATTTCATGATGGGAGGGAAAACGAGACATAAACATGAGTTTATTGTAAATAAGTCAATTATGCTCTCATATTTAGTTTCAGAATTTGAATTGGTATATTTCCCTAGCAGGCTGCAACAGATTAAAAAAGACCTGTCAGATTATAAAGCTGAAATAAGAGAAGCACTGAGAATGTACAGATCTTACAAACAACAGCTGACAGGAAATGGCACACTTGTTTTGGGTGGGTTATTGCACCAGTTCCGTTATAAAGTGGAATTTGTGATGAAGATGAACACAAATCAAAAAAAGACAGGCTTCGACATACAACGCAGATGTTTGATCTACTCAGCTGGCGTCTTCGTTTCAGCAGCTCTGATGTTGGCTTATGTAGCAGCAGTTGCTTTGCACCATGTCCTTGCACTGAAAGCAGAAATCTCCTCTATGAGAGAGGAGCTGGAGACATACAAATTCCAACTAGATCGTTTGGAAGCCCTGGCAAAAGTAACCAACTTTAGCAGTTCAGTAAATCAGGTTAGTGAATTTCTCAAGAAAAAACTGTACAACGAGGAGAAATCAAAAGATGATATGGTGAAATTTAGAGGGAGCAGATCACTTCCTGAACAAGTTCAGCAGTCCTGCGTGCAACTGATTGCCACAAACGACCAAAGGCCAGTTGTAAGAGCAAATAATTGTCAAAAATGTACACCTGGAAGGCCACAGCGAAGCTGCCGAGTTGAACAAAGATCTGTTTCAAATCAGAACTGTATGGGGGAGACACCTGTCCCATGGATTCTCAGTTTGAAAAAAGGAAGTGCTCTTGACAAAAAAGAGAATAAGATCTCTGTGAAAGAAGCTGGTTACTTTCTGGTATACAGTCAGGTGTGGTATAAAGATAATACTTTCACAATGGGACATTTTATAAGAAGGAGAAAGGCCAGTGTTGTGGGTAATGAGCCTCACACCGTAATCTTATTTCGGTGTGTCCAAAACATGCCTGCCTGCTGTCCAAATAATTCGTGCTTTACTGCTGGTATTGCAAAACTTGAAATGGGAGATGAACTTGAGCTTGTAATACCACGAATACAAGCACAAATTGCGTTAAATGGCGATGGGACATTCTTTGGAGCAATAAAACTGATATAAATGTTGTCCAAAGCATTAGAAGCAAAGTGCCTCTAAATTTAAAGAAAAAGCCCCATTAATATTAATTCCTTGGTTTTCTGAGGTGGACAAATGGCTGTAAATCATTTTTGTTTCAGAAAGTCAAACCAATTTTGTCTGTGCAAACAGGAAAATGAAAGGAACAACTGAAAATAGAATTGTTACTCAGGTTTTCATAATATTTAAGTTGTGCATGAAAAAAAAGAAGAAAAAATCTGTCTTTATCGGTAAAAGGCAGGCTAAAGTAAAACTGAGAGTAGATATGAGTGGAGTCATCCTGCATTGCATCCCCTCCTGATTTGCATTTGGAGGCAGTCGATGCGTGAGATATGAAGGCCAGCTCAGAATATGTCAAACCTGCAGGAAGCCAAGACACATGGCAGCATCCTGCGTCTTTGTGGTTTGCAGAAACAACAAGCAGGGAGGACATTTTACTGAGGACCATAAGGAAGCTAAGTGCTGCAACTTGTATACAGATCCTGCCCGGAACAAAGCATCTCTTACATGCAGGCTGAGACAAGCACTAAAGGAAGACGTCGACTGAGGTTCAACATAACCAAGTGAGGCCATTGCTACCAGTGACAAGCAGCAATATAAACCCAAGGAGGAAAATATATGAGGATGAAGCTACCAGTGACAACATAATGAGCTGACAGAGCACAACACCCAGCCCAAGCTTCCCACCACCGAAGCAGATGGAGTTCATGGAGGTGGAACCAGCAGAGGATTATACTGGAGAATGGTAAGTGGTAAGCAGTAAGGATACAAAGCATAAGTCCAGTGGGAAAGAAAAATCCGCAGACCACAAGGTACGGACCAAGTGCATTAGATGAATGGGGTCTAATCAGGAAAATGTTAGCTCCTCCTCTGAAGATGAAGAGGAGTTGAGAGAAAATCCTAGGAAAGGCAGCCCAGCCTCTGTATCAAGACAACCAGCTTCCTGGGAAACAAAGAGCAGAAAAAGTGAAGACTCCAAAGAATCCAGCACAAAAAAAGAAGACAACACCAACTCTCAGGGCCCGCCCATGCTCAGCAGAGCAGGCAATGCTGCCGACATCATCACAACCAACAACTTATTTCTTAGCTCAGGAACCTTAAAATTCTTCCTGCAGACTGCAGGGAGGGACATTGAAGACTGGGACTACTGATAGTAGCATTAATTAATGTGCTTGGCATTTTAAAAGGCTTTGCCGTTTGTTTCAACCATGACATATCTTGCCAAGATCACGGTTAAAGAAGAAAGAACTTGCATTTACAAAGTGCCTTTCACATCCTCTGCCAATGAAGTACATATGAAGTGTGGCTACTGTTGTAATATAGGAGAAAACATGGCAGACAATGCGCGTGGTCATCTTCGAAACATAGAACGTAGAAAAATTTATGGCACAGAAGGAGGCCGTTCGGCCCTTCGTGTCTGTGACGGTTGAAAAAGAGAGCTACCCAGCCTAATCCCACTTTCCAGCACTTGGTCTGTAGCCCTGTAGGTTATGTCACTTCAAGTGCACATCCAAGTGCTTTTTAAATGTGATGAGGTTCTGCCTCTACCACTCTTTCAGGTAGTGAGTTTCAGACCCCTACCACCATCTGGGTGAGAAATATTTTCCTCAGCTCCCCTCTAATCCTTCTACCAATTACTTTAAACTGATGCCCCCTGGTTATATACCTCTCCACTAAGGGAAATAGGTCCTTCCTGTCCACTCTTATCTAGGCCCCTCATAATTTTATACACCTCAATTAAATCACCCCTCAGCCTCCTCACTTCCAAAGAAAACAACCCCCGCCTATCTAATCTTTCCTCATAGCTAAAATTCTCTAGTCCTGGCAACATCCTTGTAAATCTCCTCTGTACCCTCTCTAGTGCAATCACATCTTTCCTGTAATGTGGTGACCAGAACTGTACACAGTACTCAAGCTGTGGCCTAACTTGTGTTTTATACAGTTCTAGCATAACCTCCTTGCTCTTATTTTCTATGCCTCGGCTAATAAAGAAAAGCATTCCATTTGCCTTTTTAACCACCTTATCTGCCCGTCTTGCTATCTTCAGGGATCTGTGGACATGCACTCCAAGGTCTCTCTCTTTCTCTACACCTCTCTGTATCCTCCCATTTATTGTGTATTCCTTTGCCTTGTTTGACCTCCCCAAATGCATTACCTCACACTTCTCTGGATTGAATTCCATTTGCCACTTTTCTGCCCACCTGACCAGTCTGTTGATTGAAAGAGCACTCCTTTTAGGCTGATTGATGGATATGGGCTGGGTCTAAAGAATGGCAGATTACTCCTCTTCCAGCAACTGCTACTGCTGTTGGATGTGTGCAGGACAATCGTTCTGAGGTGACTTCAACTACACGATCAGCAGAGCCCACAGCAAACTAGTCGTCACATTCGAACTCTTGACGGACACGGTTAAAGATGCAACTCTGCAGACAGAGCACTGCGTAGATACACCTGGCCAAAGCCAGAAGGGTCCATCCCTTCCAGAATAAACTTCCTGTTTGTTTCCCAAGAACAGTTTCCTAGTCCTCCTTACGCTCCCAGAGGTTTTACATGATAGAATCTGGAACGTCCTTTAGACCTAGATGAACTGACAAAAGCTATTAGGTTCTTCGAGATGAAGAAAACTCCATGAAGCAATAGATTATCGGCTGAGTTTTTATTTGGATCTGTGGGATAACTTCTGCCCAGACCTGTTGGAAGTGTACAATGGTATCCTTCTATCTGGAACCATGTCCGAATCCATGAGGAAAAGCATCATCAAGAAACATTAAAAATTGGCGGCCCATCTCACTGCTTAATAACAAAATCCTGTCCAAGGTCGTTGCAAATTGGGTCAAGTCTGCACTCAAGCTGGCGATCCACTTAGATCACTCTGCTTGGAAGGAGGATCTCCGACAGCCCTGTGCTGCTCAAGGATATGGTCATCTACGTACAGGACAGGAAGGTGGACATTTGTTTAATCAGCCTTGGCCAAGAGAGATGGTCTTTGATAGGGTATTGCACACGTACGTGCTCAATATACTTTCCAGAATGGGGCTTAGCGAGAACATCCACAGTTGAATCGAAGTGTTCTACTGACATCACTAGTACAAGTCCCTTGTTAAGTCAGGAATGAAGCAAGCAATAGAGGGGTGACCATCTCAGGCAGCAGGAACACTCAGGTAATGGTCTCCCTGTACATGGATTACATTGACATCTTCTGCTTGGATCCGCTGTTGGTCTGCAGATTGTTGCATTTTTGCAACCAGTTTTTTTTAAAAATACACTTTATTCATAAAATTTGCAAAAATACATACAATACAGTTGTCATATCACATTTCAAATGTACACAATTACAGATTATACAATTTGCAGGTTACATAAAGTACAATTCAGATATGAGTCCAACAATACAGTTACACCGTATATAATTACAGATCATGACACTCTAGGGTGCCTCATTGCATTACAATCAATACAGCTTATTGATTACAGATTCATTACAGGTACATTACATTTCATTACATCAATTTGAATTTTACATTCTGCCCGAGGGGTTTTTCCCTGATTGCAGCCCCTCGGTTTACAATGGTGGGAAGGCTCTAAACGGTTGCCTTTCCCCACAGAGCCTTTGCGGCGGCCGCACCCATCCTCAGTGCGTCCCTCAGCACGTAGTCCTGGACCTTGGAATGTGCCAGTCTGCAACACTCAGTCGAGGACAGCTCCGTGCTCTGGAAGACCAGTAAGTTTCGGGCAGACCAAAGGGCGTCTTTCACCGAGTTGATGGTCTTCCAGCAGCAGCTGATGTCCGTCTCAGCGTGCGTCCCCGGGAACAGCCCGTAGAGCACAGAGTCCTGTGTTACAGAACTGCTCGGGACGAACCCGGACAGATACCACTGCATCTCTCTCCAGACCTTCTTTGCAAAGGCACATTCCAGAAGGAGATGGGTGACGGTCTCATCCCCACCACAGCCTCCTCGGGGACAGCGTGCGGTGGCTGAGACTCCGGGAGTGCATGAAGGATCTGACAGGAAGGGCCCTTCTCACCACCAGCCAAGCTAGGTCATGGTGCTTGTTTGAAAGCTCTGGCGTTCTGCTTTAGGAGCCAGAGTGAACTGCTGTAAAAGTGAGATCATGTTCTTCAGTAACTGGGCTGAGCACTCCTCCATCCCCCTCATAGTCAGGCTGGATTACCTGACAGTTGTAGGCATAAGGTTCGGAGGAGCTGGAGTATGCACCAAGGGCAAGGGAGGAGCAAATTAATACTGTTAGGAAAAAGCTGGGTATGTGGGAGCAACACACCTTGTCAATCACTGGTTAAAACCCTGTGATAAGATGTGAGGTGTTGTCAGTGTTACTGTACTGGCACAGATCTGTCCCATGCCCTGCGCCTGCACCACTGCAATCACCCAGGCAATCTTCTGTTTTATCTGTAGATTTATAAGAGCCATTGGGGTAAATTTTCATCTTCACCCTATGGGCAGTGATCTGGCAGAGTATCACCTGCCCATTATAGATCCTGCCTGATTTTCATGCCATTGATTTCAATGCAATGAAAATTGAATGTGTTCCATAACAGGCAGGCGATCCACTCCACGTGGTAACGGTGAGACTTTACCCCATTATCTTTAAATCTCTAAATAAAGGGTGGCAAAATGTACCAAATTTCGCCCCGGTCCTGTTAGCGATCTTTGTGTTCAGCTGCATCAAGCTTTGTACAGATCCTCAACACGTGAATACCAAGGGGTGAATTTTGACTTTTACCACTAGGTGGAAAGCGGGCAGTAGGGGAATGGCTGCCTGTTCTACACCTGGCCCGATTTAGGTTTCCATTGACTTCAATGGAATTGAAAATCAGTGGGGCCTAATTCAACGGGACCTAAATCAGTGGGGCCGATCCGCTGCCTCTCATTTTCCGCCCAGCGGTAAAAGTCAAAATTCACCCCCCAAGTGTCACTGTGCTGAGGTTCTATTTGCTGCCGAGGTTGACAAAGATAGGTCTGACCACATGGCTGAGGAACACTCCATTTGAGTTGGACTGTACCGTACCATCTGTCATTTGTCAAGAAACTTTTGCTGAAGAACACTTATGAACACATGTCAATCAGACAGTGGTCCATTTTTTAACATCGTTGAGGTCCTCTAAAAGAAGGAGGTTGTGGGTCCTTTCCCTGAGTGCATGGCCAAAGTCATTTGGCAGAATGTCTCCTCAACAGGTCTGTTAAACAAACACCAAGATGTTGCTTGGCTGGTGCTGAAAAGGACCCTTCCTGCCTTGTTCTTGAGATGGCTGCAGTGGTGAAGAGACTGTTTCCTACCCTACCACCTCTTGGAATGTGCATTAGTAAAGAAAATCTGGAAATAAATGTGTTTTTTATCAAGGCTCATCCCAAGCAGCTCCATGACACAGGACTTTGTGCTCGGTAATATTTCACCAACACGCACACTGAAACATCCTTTGATCTGCCTGAAACTTGCTGGTTTTCCACAGCAAGGACCATTTGAGACTGGGTGTTTCAGACATGGACGTTCCATTGTATAGGACCACATGCTGAAGGATGCTGTCACATGCTGCTGTCACAAGGGCAATCTGGGGAACAGCCACAGTCTAATGCCCTCCTATTACTGGCTATAAATTTAATTGTGCATTTGGAAACCTACATGTAAATATAACATCTTTTCTAATTAATTTACATCGAAACCAGATGTATTAGTGTGAACACTACCTGAAATTATCTATCTCAAAAGGTGACTTGTGAATTATGACATGACTTTATACTGTACAGAAAGTTTTTTGGACTGTGTATATATTTGTTTAATCAAATGAATAAAACTTACATTTGAAAAAAATCTGTTCTTATCAGTTTAATATCTGAAACGTCCCCTATCTGGGGACCAAATATTAAATTGATTTTTTGAACAGATCATCCACTGAGAGCCATGGTGGGTGACCTCAAGCATCTCTAGGCCTTGAGGGCCCAGCTGCAGACTGCTGTGTCTCAGCATCAGCTGGAGCAATCTGGGCCAGCTGGCTGTGTGGGCCCAATAAAGGCACTGGATCACAGGCTGGCAGGGGAGCAGGCGTGCTGCCACCCTGAGATTGGACAGTATGGGCCTCTCCCATGGAGCCAATGTCATTGTCATGTGGCTGCGTCTCTGCACTCCCTCTGCTCTGCGTGAGAGCAGTGTAAAGGGGTATAGTGATGCTCCTGAGGCCCGTACTCACGGTCTCCTTCATGGATTGAAAGCCTACGGAGATGCTAGAACCCAAAACCAAGATGGCAGCCGTCTGAACGCCCGGCGAAGCTGTTAGAACTGTCACCAGAAGCTCCATCACTGTGGGCCCCACTGCAGTGTTCATAGAGCCGACCGTTTGCTACATGATTGCCTGCATGGACAACCCCACACAAGCTAGAGCTGAACTGCTCCATGCTATGTGCCATTGTGCGCAAGCTTGCTGGCAGGCTGCCCAGTGCACTTAAAAGGTCCTGGTGTATTGGGATCAGGCTTTGAATGTAGGCTATGCTCTCAAGATCTTCATCTTCTAACATACTCGTAGTGCCAGCCTCTGAGCTGGTGCTTCATAAAGTAAGCTCAAGTGACATAGTGTCATCTTCTGTGCTAATTTCTGTCAGCTCCTCATCCTTTGGGCGCTCTACACTTTGTTGACCTGAAAAGGAAGAGAGTGACCAGGATTAGCATTTAGTGTGAAGGATAAGCAGAGACGGATGAGTGGCTACTGGAAGAAGTTACACTTTGTCACGCTCAGCGTGTGAGAAGAGAGAGAGTGTAAGATAGCCAAGAACCCTGCAGGATGTGTTCTCCAGCCTGGCGACTCACAACGCCCCTGACGCGACCCATCCCCACGATGTCCATGACTTGCTCCTCGAGTTTGGAGAGCACCTGAATGGACGCTCTGCCTTCTCCTGTCCTTCATTCCTCTCTGCTATTGTTTGCTAGTTTTACCTTTAAGAAAGAAGGGAGAGTGTTAGTGGTGACCTAGTGAGATGGTTTGAGGATGTCAAGGTCGATCAGTGGAGCTGGTAAGTGAAGAGGTAAAGGCAGTAATTGTGAGGAGGATAGGAGGTGCAGATTCTGGCATTAGGAGCAGAGGTGGAGTGAAGTGTGCTGCAGTGAATGGAGGAGAGTGCTGGTACTCAGGGGAAGGATAGGGTGGTAGATGCCGGGGCAACAGGTAGTGCAGGGTTATGCAGGTGAGATTGGAGTTAGGAGTCTTACCGTAGCAATCCTACATTGCTGCTGGCTCTGGCACCCTCTGCCACCTGTGCCCACTGCTGCTGAGCAACTTGGCAGGATACCTTTCTGCTGCTCGGCGGGATGAGGGCGTTCCTCCTCCTGCCAACCTCCTCCACCAGGACCTTCATTGCAGCGTCACTTTGTCACCAATTTGTCTCCTGAATGACCAGACACTCTTAACAGTGCAGCCATTGTTTGGGATCTGTGCAAAACAACTGCCTATCCTGCATTTAAATCAGCTATGATTGGCCTGTGGGATAGCCAACCCAGCATGGGGCTGTCCGGGTGAACTACTCCCTTTCAAGCAAGATTCTGCTCAAAACAGGTGTTAAAATCGCTGATGCTCAACTCTTATTCGTAGAAAAAGTGGCCGCAGGATCCTGACCCATGTCACTCCTTCACAGTGCTACCAGAGCCCAGAACCACCTTCCCAGTGCAACAAGACCCAACCACCTCTCTGCTAAATACCGAGGCCCCACAATTCTGCTCAGTAAGATCTGCTGGTGGAGGAGTGGTGCTGCAGAACTTCCCAAATGGAGAGGTCCAAATCCAGTCCCCTATTGCAGGGATGGTATCATTTATATACGGCCACATCAGGACAGTAATGGTGTTAGAGGAGGGTTCTTATTTATAATTTACTCCTCAAATCAATAAGGTTCTTATACATTGAATATTAGGTATCACAGATTTATTAAGTATACAGCAAATGTAATAGTACATAAACATGCACTTACAAGCTAATACAATCAGGCCTAATGACAGATGATTGGGAGTTCAAGCAGTTCTGAGCTCAGTATCTTAGGCCTTTGCAAATTCAAATACTTATCACAAATCCCCAAATTTTATACCCGAATATATATTCTGCATTATATAAAAGTTAAAATACAAGAAGAAAGAAAGACTTGCAATTATATAATGCCTTTTATGACCGCAGGAAGTCCCAAAGAGCTTTCCAACCAATTAAGTACTTTTGAAGTATAATCACTGTTGTAATTAGAACCTCCATTTAAGGATCTTTTAATTGACATCCGTTATCAATAACTTTCATTTTCCTTGGCGTAACAAGTGCTTTTTTCCATTGGCTGGTACAACTCCTCTCTTTTGTTATCTTATCAATAATTTCACTCTTGTTACATATAATTGCTATTCCACCAAGTGAAACTTTTAATTATAAGTCTGTCTTTGATTCGAAACCATTTCATACCGGTCAATCTCCAATTTAAAAAGATGATGTATACCCAGATGTTTTCTTTTACAGAACTAACTTTTTCCTGCACTTATTATCAATGGATTGCAAGTTCTCTGAAATATATGAATCATTATGTACTGGCATGTCTTTTAGTTAGGCTTACTGGAGTGACTAAACTGACCCTTGCTTCAAGGTTTGTCTTAATTCAACGGTTGAGCGGTCACTGCATTTAAATTGACTTATACTTCTCCGCTTAACAGGCAAAAGGTAAAGGTTAATATTGCTACAATATAAAGAGACATCAATAGCAGTATAACGTTAGCAGATTTCAGGCCAGTCTGATTAACCCTTTCCTTACTAGGGCATTTCAGTAGCACGCAGGCAGAATGCTGGGATGGTGCCATGCCTCTCCGACAGAGCAGCGAAGGCCTGGGAAGTACCCAACAGAAATTCAAGTTCTGGTCCCATCTGGGATCAATTATCTGGGCATCAACAACTGAGTGGTCTTTCCCTAAGGTCTCAGACCAGCTCTCAGCTGGCATTGGTTCCCCTGAGACTTTATATGGGTGTACTGGGGTAGCCTGGAAACTCCCTCCAGACATGGCCCTGTGACGTGCCCGTACCCTCCCCACCAGAAAATGGCAAAAGAATATACAGGACAAAATCCCGGTGCAATTGGGTTCCATCCTAATCTCCGGCCCCTCTCCAGGAGTTTTGCCAAGTTTCCTTCTTGGTCCCAATCAAAATTTCAGGGCCCAGGTACCTACCTCCAGTAGGTGCATCTTGTATATCACCTTGCTGTGTATGCTCAGTTTTAAAAGCAGTAAGGATTAAAATTAAATACACAGGTAGCAGGTGCAGAGGAGATACTAGAATGGTACCAGGGATGAGAGTCTTCGGTTATGTGGAGACACTGGAGAAGCTGGGGTTGTTCTCCTTCGAGCGGAGAAGATTAAGGGGAGATTTAATAGAGGTGTTCAAAATTATGAAGGGCTTTGATAGAGTACATAGGGAGAAACTGTTGGCACTGACGGGAGGGTCGGTAACCAGAGGGGAGATGAGGAGAACATTTTTTACCCAGCGAGTTGTTAGGATCTGGAACACGCTGCCTGAAAGGGCGGTGGAAGCAGATTCAATAGTAAGCTTCAAAAGGGAATTGGATAAATACTTGAAAAGGAAAAGATTGCAGGGCTACGGGGTAAGAGCAAGGGAGTGGGACTAATTGGATGGATCTTTCAAAGAGCCGACACAGGCACGATGGGCCGAATGGCCTCCTTCTGTGCTGTATGATTCTACGAGGTAACGGAATATTGGACATTACTGTGGAATGTGACCCTAAGTATCAGGAAAAATCCCAGAATACCATGTAACGAAAATAGAATTTGACTTATTCAGTCACTGTAAATTAGTTGGCCCCGAGCTATGCCTTACATGGGATAACACCCCTAATGTTGTAAAAAAATCATATAATGAGCGGATGGCAGTGAAATCTTTTGGGGGGGGGGTCAGACTCCACCCCGCCTTCATTTTCATGCGGCAGATGTAGGACAGTGCGGAAGGGAAACTAGCTCCAGTGGTAGGCCCTTACCGCCCAACTTTCCAGCCAAGAAATCAGCAATAATAGAATTAAACTTTTCTGCTACACTTTTACATTGATCATCAAACAGGAGCTCCAGGTATTTATCCTTGATTTCTTTTAAATTGAAATAAGGGTAATATATATAAACAGACTGGCCTGCTTCATTGTCTGTCAGCCTGATGCTTAGAAGGAAAGAAGTCAGCACAATGACTGAACTCAACTGTTTCTTTACAGCAGACCCTAACTCTTTCATGGTATTGCTGTGTATTTTAGCTGCCTTGAGCACCTCATTCGGGTCTCTAACCCCCAAGGTAATCATGTCAGAAAGCATTTGCAGGTGAAAGCAGGCACTTTTCAGCCAGCTGTGGAAGTTCTGAACAGTTGCATTTTCGGGAAGTTGAAGCATAGGGTTGCTAATCCTCGTGAGCTGATTGAACAGATCCCTCTCATATACTTTAGCTTCTTCACAAAGCTTCTCGTGGCTGGTTTCAAATATCTTGCAGCGATTCACGTAGGAAATCGTTATGTTACAGATTTCCTGCTCTTTTTCCTCATTGAGCACTTTGCGGATTGCCGCAATGATTTTGCTGCTGGTGTCTTCAGAGGCACCTGAAAGCACGTCTGAAGCAAGACTACCAACTAAAAGTGCTGCTCCTAATCCAGCCGTAGCAGGAATTGCAGTGGCAAGGGGTAACATTTTTGTTAACATAAACTTAGCACCGAATTCGAAACCTGCTGACGCTGCTTTTTTAAGAAGTGCCTTTGTGCACTTCCAGCTAATTCTGACCTTTTTATATCCTCCCTTATTCTTCATCTTCTGATACAGCTTTTGTGCAGTTTCTTTTGGCTGAGGTACTGAAGCATTGTTGCCCATGTTTTTCTTTAAATCAGGTTTTATCCTGTATCAAATAGAATTCAGGATACAGTAAATCCCACAGTGGATCAAAGCCTTGGTATCAAAAGTTTGAAGTCTCTCGGATTGAATGGTTCCTGATGGATGCCTGAAACACAAGCAGCAAGAATTTGTTAAGTTTGTTCTCGTTGCGTGAGCCATGACAAGTGCTGGCAGGTTATTCAAAATTAGGCAGCAGCCAGTAGCTGTGAACCTAGACAGCAAGTATTAGTGGGCTATTTGACCAAGGGAGCATCACAGCTGAGCCCAATCCTGTCTTCACCAAGGGTTGCTGGATAGTGATTAGGAGTGGGAATCCTGGCCAGATTTTCTCCCCTCTGCAGCCCAGGGTGTTGAGGCCACAGGGGCTGAGATCCGCCAAGTCAGCATGGAACCAATGCTTTCTTAGCCTACCAACATATTTTGGATGGTCCCATTTGAGAAACATGGGTGGGGGTGGGGAGGGGTTGGCGACAATTTTAACTTTTGGCGAATGTGTAAAATGGGCGATATTGGATTAGCCGCCCGTTATGCATCTCTCCCCATTTTTGTTTCCCATTGTGGCCGATCTGATATTGCCCGTTTTATACTATCGGCAAAAGTTAAAATAAATAAAGCCGTGGGTCCAAAACAACAACAACTTGCATTTATATAGGGCCTTTAACGTAGTAAAACGTCCTAAAGTGCTTCACAGGAGCGATTATCAAACAAAATTTGACACCGAGCCACATAAGGTGATATTAGGACAGGTGACCAAAAGCTTGGTCAAAGAGGTAGGTTTTAAGGAGCGTCTTAAAAGAGGCAGAGAGAGGCGGAGAGGTTTAGGGAGGGAATTCCAGAGCTTAAGGCCTAAGCAGCTGAAGGCACGGCCGCCAATGGTGGGATGATGGAAATCGAGGATGGACAAGAGGCCAGAATTGGAGGAGCGCAGAGATCTCTGAGGGTTGTAGGGCTGGAGGAGGTTACAGAGATAGGGAGGGGCGAGGCCATGGAGGGATTTAAACATAAGGATGAGAATTTTAAATTCGAGGCCTTGCCGGACCGGAAACCGATGTAGGTCGGCAAGCACAGGGGTGATGGGTGAGCGGGACTTGGTGCGAGTTAGGATTTGGGCAGCTTTTGGATGAGCAGAAGTTTCTGGACGGTGGAAGGTGGGAGGCCGACCAGGAGAGCATTGGAATAGTCACACCTGGAGGGAACAAAGGCGTGGATGAGGGTTTCAGCAGCTGGTGGGCTGAGGCTGGGGTGGAGACGGGCAATTTTACAGATGTGGAAGTAGGCAGTTTTGGTGATAGAGAGGATGTGAGGTCAGAAGCTCAGCTCAGGGTTAAATTGGATGCCGAGGTTGCGAACGGTCTGGTTCAGCCTGAGACAGCGGCCAGGGAGAGGGATGGAGTCGGTGGCTAGGGAATGCAGTTTTTTGTGGGGACTGAACACAATGGTTTTGGTCTTCCTAATATTTAACTAGAGGAAATTTTTACTCAGTGGAGGGGTCGTGAAGTGGTGGTGAGGTAGCGCTGGATGTCATGAGTGTACATGTGGAATCTGACATATTTTCGAATAATATCGCCGAGGGGCAGCATATAGATGAGAAATGGAAGGGGGCCAAGGGTAGATCCCTAGGGGATTCCTGAGGTAATGGTGTGGCAGTGGGAAGAGAAGCCATTGCAGGAGATTCTCCAGGCTACAACTGAACGGATAGGAATGGAACCAGGCGAGGGCAGTCCCACCCAGCTGGACAATGGAGGAGGGATAGTGCACTGCGGCCACAGTCGTGCCAGGATATAATTTATGATTTTGATAAGTGCCGTTTCAGTGCTGTGGCAGGGGCGGAAACCTGATTGGAGAGGTTCAAACATGGAGTTGCGGGAAAGGTGGGCATGGATTTGGGAGGCGGCAACACATTCAAGGAGTTTGGAGAGGAAAGGGAGGTTGGAGATGGGGCAGTAGTTTACAAGGACAGAGGGGTCAAAGGTGGATTTTTTGAGAAGGGGGGTGATGATGGCTGATTTGAAAGGAAAGGAGGACAGTACCAGAGGAGAGGGAACCGTTAACAATATCAGCTAGCATGGGGGCCAGGAAAGGAAGTTGGGTGGTCAGCAGTTTGGTGGGAATAGGGTCAAGGGAGCAGGAGGTAGGTCTCATAGACAGGATCAGCTCGGAGAGGGCATGAGTGGAGATAGGAGAGAAACAAGAAAGATGCAAGTTCAGGGATAGGGCAGGGGGAACCTTGGGGAAATTTGGTTTGGTGGGCTAGGGGAAGGGAGGGAAGCAGTAAAGGCAGCTGAACAGATGGTCTCAATCTTAGTAACAAAGAAGTCCAGGAACTCCTTGCACATGTTGTTGGAGGTGAGAATGGAGGGGGCAGGGGTTTGGGGTTTAAGGAGATTGTAGTGGAGAAGAGAAGCCGTGGTTTATCTTTGCATTCCAGGATGATCCTGGAATAGTGAGCAGTTTTGGCAGAGGAGAGCAGGACCTGATAGTGCTTTATGTGGTCCAGCCAGATCTGGCTAAACCAATTATCCATCATAAACGTTCAAGTCTGCGTCCCAAGAAGATGATTAGGAGACTCTGTGTTTGAGGTGCAAACATTTAGGAAAATAACAAGCACAACAGCCAAATGGGCAGACACCAGGATGTCTCCGCTTATGCTCCAAGGCAATCCCCCACCTTGAGAGAGGAATAAGAGGTTTTGAGACAGGTGCTTGCCAATCCCTGAGGAAGCTTTTCATGTTCTGCCAGAGACAAGTGTGTCTCTTGGACCTTATTTGGGATCTAGAAAAGTTCTTTCTCTTTGCTTCTCTTCCTTGAATGCAGACTTTGACATTGATGGACTCCTTTCTTACCCAATATTTAAAAAGCCCAACAAGAGAGGAAGGACTGCTGGATCTAATAATGGGAAATGAAACAGAACAGATAAGAGAAGTAAGTGTAGGGGAACATCTAGGCAATAGCGATCACAACATAATAAGATTTAAGATAAAGATTGAGAAGGACGTAAATGAGACAAATACCAAAGTAATAAATTGGAAAAAAAGCTGATGAGAATGGAATAAACTGGAAAAATTTACTGATAAACAAAGAAATAGAACAGCAGTGGGAAACATTTAAAACAGTGATCAATAGAATCCAGCAGAAATATATCCCACTAAAAAGCAAGAACAAACTAGCCAGTAATGATACACCATGGATAAATAAAGAAACAAGGGCAAAATTGAAATTAAAGAAAAAGGCATACGCTAAGTACGTAGACAACAAAGGAGAGGATGAAGAAAGGTTAGGAAAGAAGTTAAAAAAAAACAATTAGGAAGGCAAAGTGAAAGGACAAAATTAAATTATCAAGGAATATAAAAAGAAATAGTAAAGTATTCTACAGACACATAAATAACAAAAATCAGGATAGGGATAGGGCCACTAAGGGATACACACAATAAACTGAGAGGTAATGATAGCAAAATGGCAGAAATATTGAATAGTTACTTTGCCCCAGTATTTACCAGAGAGACTAACATGGTGGGCATGACATTAGAAGAAGAGATCAAAAAAGATATAAGGTAGAAAGGGAGGGAGATAATTGATAAATTAATCAAACTTAGAGAAGATAAAGCCCCTGGTCCGGATGGATTGCATCCGCGCATATTAAAAGAAGTTAGGGAAGAGATAGCAGAGGCATTATTACATATATATAGAAAATCATTGGAAAAGGGAATAGTGCCAGAGGACTGGTGGACAGCTAATGTAATGCCTATATTTAAAAAGGGAGATAGAACCAGTCCAGGGAACTATATTAGCTTAATGTTGGTGGTAGGAAAGATAATGGAATCTTTACTCAAAGATATAACAGAAAAACATCTAGAATCCAAAAATATAATAAAGAATAGTCAGCAAGGATTTCAAAAGGGAAGGTCATGCTTGACCAACCTTATTGAATTCTTTGAAGAATTAACAGAAAGGGTAGACAAGGGCAATGTAGTAGATGTAATATATTTGAATTTCCAAAAGGCCTTCGATAAGGTACCGCATTGTAAACTCATGAATAAGGTCAAAGCGTGTGGAGTCAGGGGACAGGTAACAGAATGGATAGCAAGCTGCCTACAAAACAGCAAATGGAGAGTAGGGGTTACGGGTAGCTACTCAGACAGGCTAAAGGTGGGAAGTGGTGTTCCACAGGGATCGGTGCTGGGACCACTGTTGTTCACCATTTACATGAACGATTTGGACTCGGGAATCGGAAGTACAACTTCAAAATTTGCAGACGACACCAAATTGGGGGGTATAATTAATACGACAAAATACAGGAAGACATTAATAAACTTGCAGAATGGGCATGTAATTGGCAAATTAATTTCAATATAGATAAGTTTGAGGTATTACGCTTTGGTAGGAAGAATAAGGGGGCCGCATACTGCTTGGATAATGAGTCTACCAATGGGGTAGAGGAGCAGATGGATCTGGGGGTACAGATACACAGATCACTAGAAGTAGCCATGCAGATTAATAAGGCCATAAAAAAAGCAAACAAAGCACTGGGGTTCATTTCTAGAGGGATAGAATTGAAAAGCAGAGAAGTTATGTTAAACTGGTGTAGAACCTTGGTTAGACCACACTTGCAGTACTATGAACAGTTCTGGTCTCCATATTATAAAAAGGATATAGAGGCACTGGAGAAGGTACAAAAAAGATTTACTAGGTTGATACCAGAACTGAGAGGTTATACCTATCAGGAAAGATTGAACAGGCTGGGGCTCTTTTCCCTAGAAAAGTGAAGACTGAGGGGTGACCTGATAGAGGTCTTTAAGATTATGAAAGGGTTTGATAGGGTAGACGTAGAGAAGATGTTTCCACTTGTGGGGGAGACCAAAACTAGGGGCTATAAATATGATAGTCACTAATAAATCCGATAGGAAATTCAGGAGAAACTTCTTTATCCAGAGAATGGTGAGAATGTGGAACTCGCTACCACAAGGAGTAGTTGAGGCGAAAAGAATAAATGCTTTTAAGGGGAAGCTGGATAAACATATGAGGGAGAAAGGAATAGAGTTAGATGAAGTAGGGAGGGAGGAGGTTCATGTGGAATATAAACACCGGCATGCACCAGTTGGGCCGAATGGCCTGTTTCTGTGCCGTATATTCTATGTAATTCCTCCTTACCTCTCTCTTTTTTCCTCTGTCTCCCTTTAATTTTCTCCTCTGTAATCCATTTGCACTGTCTTTCTTTGTTTTGTGTGGCCTCCAATCTCACAATTCCACTCTTTAAACAACTGCCCGTGTGCAACGACTTCCGCACAAACAAGGTCAAAGCTCAAATTTCTTAAAGCGTTAACTGCAGATTACAGGAAATTGAAATGCATCAGTTCTTGCTACACATTTTCCAGCTATTTTTACATTAATTTCAGTGCTCTGTAACCTATGTAAAGAGAGCTGATACCAGAGTACTTGGAGATGGGACAAGGAGAATGGGTTCTACTTGAAGTGATAATACCAAACAGAAAATGCTTGAAATACACAGCCGGTCAGTTTACATTTCAAGGAGAAAAGACATGGGAAACATTTAAAGTGGGACTCTCCCTCATTTCTGTCCAATATAAGGTACCGCGGGCAGGAAAGTGGACATGAATTTAGATTTGAGGTTAGGTTCAGATCAGCCATGATCTTATTAAATGGCGGAGCAGGCTCGAAGGGCCGATTGGCCTACTCCTGCTCCTATTTCTTATGTTCTTAAAAGTTTTAATAGGGGTACTCAACCCTAGGCTCACTTGCACCAGAATTGCTGCATACTTGTGAAAAAAGAATTTAATGCACACACTTATCTTTCGTATGGAGACTCCTCAATGCAGTAAACGTAGACGAAAATGAAACTATTTTGATTCAGGAAATTCAAACAGGGCAGAGCATTCTTTAACGATTCCTTTGTTCAATTTAAAACAGAAAACAAAATGCTGGAGACACTCAGCAGGTCAGGCAGCAGCCGTCAAGAAAACATGAGACAGTTGACGTTTCAGGTATAAAACCGTTCCTCAGAACCGAAAGATATTACAGATGGACAACATTTAAGAAGGTGCAGAACAATAGGAAAGAGGGGGAAAAAAGACACCGGATGGAGGAAGTACATGTAAATTGCTTTTACCGGATGGAAAGTTTGGGAGCCTTTTTGTCTCCTGTGCATATCACTTCTGCCCTTTAACCATTTAGTGCCTTGGGACATTTTCCTGCATTAAAGGCATTATATAAATGCAAGTTGCTCCTGTTATTCCTGATCCCCACCGCAGCACTATGTCTTTTGCTCAATGTGTGGTCTTTTTGTCTTGTGTGCAGCAAGGTGGCTGATTGAGTGAATGCTATCTCCCATGTCCATAGGTCATAGAAGCAGAAGAGGAAAGAATTCTGACACCCAGTGCTAAAGTACGTTTGCTTCATTTTACAGTGTTGACCTAGAGCACATCTTAACAGCGCTTAGGAACATAGGAACAGGAGTAGGACATTCGGCCCCTCGAGCCTGTTCTGCCATTTAATTAGATCATGGCTGATCTGTACCTTAACTCCATTTACCTGCCTTTGTTCCATTGCTCTTGATACCCTCTCCAAGGCCAATATATCCTTCACTTCACTGCCAGCTGGGTGGAGCATCACAGAGGACCCATGCGTTCTTGTGCGCTCCAAGTGCAAAGGCATGGCCATGTTCTGGCATGACAGTCTGCATTTGCCCATGGCAAGTAACAAACGTCATCACCCTGTTAGTGTAAAATACATGCATGCTGCATGTTCACAGACTCACTTAAGATGGCTGATTGGCTGGGCAGTTGGGTTTGAATTTCTTCTGATCCTCTGCTTGCCAGAGGAAGCTGTGCATAACATACCATTGGGCACACAAATCAAAGGAGGTTCATTATGTCAAAGTCTGTTGACTCCTTAAGTGGGAGGAGCACTAGAAATCCCGGGTATGGGGGCAATAGAGGGAGTGAGAAAGGTGAGGTTGGAGGCCTTCGCCAAGCGCATGGCTAGTATAATTCTTTGTTTTTCGTTCTTAATTTCCTTACTCACTCACTCACTCCCTCACATACAGGCCTACACTGCAGCTTGACACAGTGGGATGTTTTGCCATGTAAAGCTCTGTTTCAAGGATCATTTAAACAAATGTTCTGTTCCTCCCAAGAGGAAGCACACTACAGACATTCTATAAAACAATCCTTGATTGTGCGCTGCACCCCCTCCAAGGCCAGTATACCAATCAGTAGAATTATACCAGGGCTTAAAGGCTTAAATTATGAGGCCTGGTAGCATAAAACTGTTGTATTCCCTTGAACTCAGAAGGTTGAGGGGTGATCTAATCGAGGTGTTTAAAATGATTAAGGGATTCGATAGGGTGGAAGCTACTTTCTCTGGTGGGGGAAACCAGAACAAAGGGAGCATAATCTTAAAGTTGGAGCTAAGCCATTTAGGAGTGAGAACAGGAAACACTTTTTTATACAAAGGGAAGTGGAAATCTGGAACTTGCTTTTCCCAAAAGCCTGTCGATGCTGGGGGTCAATTGAAATTTTCACAACTGAGATCGATAGATTTTTGTTAGGTAAGGGTATCAAGAGATATGGAACAAAGGCAGGTAAATAGAGTTAAGGTACAGATCAGCCATGATCTAATTGAATGGCAGAACAGGCTCGAGGGGCTGAATGGCCGACTATATTCCTATGAATTGATAGGTGATTGGCAAAAGAACCAGAGGCGACATGAGAAAAGATTTTTTTTCGCAGAGAGTTGTTATGATCTGGAATGCGCTGCCTGAAAGGGTGCTGGAAGCAGATTTAATATTAACTTTCAAAAGGGAATTGGATAAATACTTGAAGGGAAAAAAATAACAGGGCTATGGGGAAAGAGCAGGGGAGTGGGACTAATTGGATAGCTCTTTCAAAGATCTGGCACAGGCACGATGGGCTGTATCATACTATGATACTATGAATTCTGTAAAGCTGAAACTCAGACATAGGACATGTACCTCCCGATATTACCAGGATTCCCAGTGCCTGCTTGGGCTGAGATTGTACATTAGTGCATCGATTAAGATGCTGTGGGTCTTGCTAAAATACGATAATGAGCAAGGGAGACCCTCGGAAGGACTCCACTGTTCTTGTCATGACCTGGAGAGTAACAAAAAAGAAAGGGGTGTAACAGAGAGAGTGCAAAGTGTAAAATTCGGAAAATAGTTTGAAATAGTCAATCCAGATCTGATCATTGATGGACAGGCTATTTGATCGCCACATGCACCCATAGCTTGAACTGTTGCCACAGAAGTCTGGTGCCATATTGGAGATGGCTATGTCTTCATCTTCCAAACAATTGGGTTGGGTTACAGACAAGTATATCATGAGGTGGAAATTGGGTTGGATAGTGTCATCCTGTCCATTACCATCTCATTTGAATGTCCCCACCCAAAAATAGGTGGTGTCACCGCTATCGAAATTGGGCAGGTGACATAACAGATCACGCCACACTTTCTGCTACTGCCTTCCTGTTAAAGTCCGAAATTGGGCAGAATGCATGGGAAATCTAGGTCCTGGTGTCCTTTGGCTCTTCAAAAAGGACAAACTAATATTTTGCAGAATTTAGGGTAATTTTGTGCTGTACAAAGTAGGAACTGAGCTGCACCTAATTTCTTTCATTTATGTCTCCTACAGCTGCTTCCTATAGCTGCCTTTCAATCTATCAATTTCAGCTGGATTAAAACCTCGGCCCAGAGCTGAAAGGCCAGTGCTGTGACCAACTGTGTTAACCAATCCCCTAAACTTTCTAGTGCATAAAGATGACTAAATAGGAATATGTGACCAACCCCAGAGCAATTGCAAGGCTATGGGAAAAGAATGGAGGAATGGGACTAACTGGATTGCTCTTACAAAGAGCCAGCACAGGCTCAATGGGCTGAATGGCCTCCTTCTGTGCTGTAACGATTCTATGATTCTATTCTATTATACCTTGTGGCATCAGGGTACTTCTCACTGATGCTCTACTGTTTCACTAACAGCAGATGTTGGTGTTGCACGATTAATAATCTATTTACTCAATATCTGTATCTCTAAAGAGAGGGAAAGAAAGAGAAAGAACCTGCATTTATATAGAGCTGTTGACGTCCCCAAGACGTCTCAAAGTTCTTTACTGCAATGAATTACATTTGAAAGGTAGTCACTGTTGTTTCGCAGGCAAACATAGCAGCCAAGTTGCACACAAGATCTCACAAACAGCAATGAGGTAAATGACCAATTAATCTGTCTTGGTGACATTCATTGAAGGATGAATGTTGGCCAAGATATCGGGAGAACTTCCCTGCTGTTCTTCAAAAAAAGGTGCAAGAGGATTTTTTTGTCCACCTGAACAGACATTCAGGGGCCTTGGTTTAATATCTCTTCCAAAAGCGGCAGGCCTAAGAATGCAGCACTCCCACAGTTCTGTACTGAATTATCAGCCTAGATTGGGTGCTTTAAATCGTAGAGTGGGGCATCAACTCATAGCTTCCTGACTCTAAGGTGAGAAATACATAGCAATACATAGAAGTTACAACACAAAGACAGCCCATTTTGCCCAACCAGTCTGTGTCAATGTTTACCCTCCACACAAGCAAATAGTTCGAATCATATTTACCAACACTGTTCCCACATCCCTTCAGCCTCTTTTCCTTCATGCATCTAGCCAATCTTGAATGTTGACATAGTTTCTGCTTCAACCACTAACCCTGCAAATGAATTCCAAAGTGTCACAACTCTCTGGGTAATGTAGTTTCTCCAGCTCTCTGTTCTAAGTGTGATGGAATACTCTCCATTTGCCTGGATGAGTGCAGCTCCAACAACACTCAAGTAACCCGACACCATCCAGGACAAAACAGCCCGCTTGATTGGCACCCCATTCACACCCTAAACATTCACTCCCTTCACCACCGGCGCACCGTGGCTGCAGTGGGTACCATCCACAAGATGCACTGCCGCAACTCGCCAAGGTTTCTTCCACAGCACCTCCCAAACCTGCGACCTCTACCATCTAGAAGGACATCAGCAGCAGAAGCATGGGAACACCACCATCTGCACGTTCCCCTCCAAGTCACACACCATCCCAACTTGGAAATATATCGCCGTTCCTTCATCATCGCTGGGTCAAAATCCTGGAACTCCCTACCTAACAGCACTGTGGGAGAACCTTCACCACACGGACTGCAGCGGTTCAAGAAGACGGCTCACCACCACTTTCTCAAGGGCAATTAGGGATGGGCAATAAATGCTGGCCTTGCCAGCGACGCCCACATCCCATGAATGAATAAAAGAAAAAAATTCTCTTACATTTGATCTTGTATCTATGGTCCCTCGTTTTTAACCCCTCAACTACTGGAAACAGTTTGCTTCCAGCTACCCTGTCCTATCCTTTTGTAATTTTAAACACTAAATGCTAATAACTGAGCCAAATTGATACCTCAGTGTAGGGAAAGCAAATCTGGAACAGTACTTCAAACTATATTGCGACAAGGAATGGAGGTTCAAACTGGTGAAAGGGAAATTTAGGACTGGTGTCAGGAAATTAACTAAATAGTCTGTGATTGTTCTTGCACAGATGGGATCAAGGAAATGCCACCTATTGAAGACAAATAGCCACGGTTGAGCAGTGGAGACCGATCGATATTCTGGAGATTTCCTTGATTACCTTTGGGGATCAGGGTTTATATGAAGCTTTCACTCAGGGAGATTAATTAAGGGGGCGATAGTCCATTATTACGTAGACTGTAGATGGCCTGCAGAGGCAGTGGGTTTCATAGGTCCAATGACTTTGTCAAGTAGAATAAAGTAGTGGACAGGGGAATGTCAATGAATGTTATTTATATGGACTTCCAGAAGGCATTTGATAAGGTCCCACATAAGAGACTGTTAGCTAAGATAGAAGCCCATGGAATCAAAGGAAAAGTACGGACTTGGTTAGGAGGTTGGCTGAGCGAAAGGCAACAAAGAGTAGGGATAATGGGAAGGTACTCACATTGGCAGGATGTGACGAGTGGAGTCCCGCAGGGATCTGTCTTGGGGCCTCAATTATTCACAATATTTATTAACGACTTAGATGAAGGCATAGAAAGTCTCATATCTAAGTTTGCTGATGACACAAAGATTGGTGGCATTGTAAGCAGTGGAGATGAAAACATAAAATTACAAAGGGATATTGATAGATTAGGTGAATGGGCAAAACTGTGGCAGATGGAATTCAATGTAGGCAAATGTGAAGTCATCCACTTTGGATCAAAATAGGATAGAACAGGGTACTTTCTAAATGGTAAAAAGTTAAAAACAGTGGATGTCCAAAGGGACTTAGGGGTTCAGGTACATAGATCATTGAAGTGTCATGAACAGGTGCAGAAAATAATCAAGAAGGCTAATGGAATGCTGGCCTTTATATCTAGAGGACTAGAGTACAAGGGGGCAGAAGTTATGCTGCAGCTATACAAAACCCTGGTTAGACCGCACCGGGAGTACTGTCAGCAGTTCTGGGCTCGGAAGGACATATTGGCCTTGGAGGGAGTGCAGCATAGGTTTACTAGAATGAAACCCGGACATCAAGGGTTAAGTTACGAGGAGAGATTACACAAATTGGGGTTGTATTCTCTAGAGTTTAGGTTAAGGGGTGATCTGATCGAAGTTTATAAGATATTAAGGGGAACAGATAGGGTGGATAGAGAGAAACTATTTCCACTGGTTGGGGATTCTAGGAGTAGGGGGCACAGTCTAAAAATTAAGCCAGACCTTTCAGGAGTGAGATTAGAAAACACTTCTTCACACAAAGGGTGGTAGAAGTTTGGAACTCTCTTCCACAAATGGCAATTGATGCTAGCTCAATTGCTAAATTTTTGGCAACCAAAGGTATTAAGGGATATGGGCCAAAGGCAGGTATATGGAGTTAGATCACAGATCAGCCATGATCTTATCAAATGGCGGAGCAGGCTCAAGGGGCTGAATGGCCAACTCCTGTTCCTATGTCATGTTCCATGATTTCTTTACATTATTAATGCTCTCACTGGCCCTAGATTAACAAATATCTTGCAAGAATGGGAGGAAAGCATCATGACCTGATATATAGAGTAGCATTAGTATCCTTGGAGTAATTACCAGAAACTGAGCAATCTACTTTTTCAATAGCAACAACTTAATTCCAGTGATAATCCTCAATTATAGAAAGACATTTCAGGGCAAAAACAATATTTCTTTTTATAGCTGTGAATTACTTGCCAAGTCAGAGAGAAAAGATTTGGGAGGGGGTGGGAAGACAAAGTCGAAGAGAAGAATATTGAAGAGGCTTTAGAAAGCAAGGATGAAGATGGTAAAATGCAGGGATTTAGAGAGAGCCCTTGAGGACAGGGGTCAGTACCTGGTGTAGGAGGGCTGGCTGGTGTACATAAGGATGCATGGCTGCAGAAGATCACCGAGGTAGGGTAGGAAAAGGAGGAACGTGAAAGTGAGGATGAGGATCTTGAAATTAATTTGCCAGAGCACAGGGCTCCGTTGGAGTTTGGAAAGAATGGGGATGATGTGAATGCAGGATTGTGCAGCTGTGGACATGAACTCCAGTATTACGAATGGTTGTAATTTAGGGGGTGGAGACACAGCATGATAGGAGACCACTGGAGAAATCAAGGTGATAAAGGCAAGGACTAGAGTTTCCAACAGCAGTGGGAGCAGTGTTGGAGAGGCAGACAGTGTTATTGTGGATGAGGGAGCTGAACTTGAAATTGAGCAGTATTCTGGGGTTCTGCACTAGAGATGGCAGTGAAGGTGAGAGGTGTGTAGGTGCTGTCTGGAGCTGAAGAGGAGCACTTCAGTTTTGTGACATTAAACTGGAGACAATTTTGATTCATTCAATTTTAACCTTACCTGCTCTTCTGAGCAGGCAACGAGGACACCCACCCGAAGCTACCAGGGACCTTCTTTAAATATCCAGATCGAGGTCCGATGACTCTTTCTCTCCAGGTGAAGATGGTGGGAAGAGGACCTGGGACCGGAAGAATCCATTTAAGGGATACTTTTGTTTACTTGCCTTGTGGGGCCAGGAGGAGCAGGTGATTGCGGACATGGGAGGAGAAACCAATGAATCTACTTGTTTAACAGATCAAAGCAGAACTTGGAGGCAGCAGTGCCATAGAAGTAAACTGCAGAGGAGAAATGTTGGAGGAGGATGGAGTTGCTGGTGTGAATGGCAGCTGAGAGGTTGGACAGGATAATGAGACACAACGAGTCCATGGTGAAAATCATACAGGATGTTTTTTTGTGACTTTGACTGGTGCAGTCTCGATGCTGTGGGAAGGTTGGAAGCCAGATTAAAGGGTCTTGAACAGGGAGAGGTGGGAGTGTTGGGAATATAGTTGCAAGACAACAATGCATTCTAAAACTTTGGAAAGAAAGGGAAGGTTGAAAGTAGGGCAGGAGGCTGAAGAGAATAGAGAATATTGTTTTTTTGTGAGGAGTGGGGTGATAACAGTAGTTCTGAGGAGATGGAAACAGTGCAGAAATTAGAAATGTCTATGATTCCGGCAAGCATGGAGCTGATGAAGAAAGGTTTGGTAGTCAGGAGCTGGGACTCCAGAGAACGGAGGGAGCAGGTGATACACTTTGTGGACAAGGTGAAGCTAATGAGAGGAGATTGAGGCAAAACATGCTAAGTATGGAATGATGAAGGATTGGTCAAGAGGATGGGGCCAAAGGGCAGGGAGGGAAGAGTTCAGAAGAGGCTGTGCAGATGGCCTTAATCTTGAACAAATAAGTCCATAGGTTCCTCACATAGAGTCCAAGAAGAGGATGACGGGTGGAAGGAGCTCAGAGGAGGTGGCAGATGCTGGAGAAGCACCTGGAACTGTTCTCCAGGGTGATCCCAGTAAGCAACTTTGGTTGTGGAAAGAGAGCAATGGTATAGGTATGCTGCTGAAGTCAGACCTGTTAGTGGACTGTTAAGCTGGTTACTTGCCATGAGTTTGAGTCTGCAAATTTAAGGCCGCAGAGGTGGTTTTTATACTGGGGAATGATGGGTGTGCTAGGCCATCCAGGCTCAATGGGGTTGAGACTATTGAAGCTGGAGGTGAGACAATTGTAGCGGATTGCTGGAGGCATTGATGTCATCGTGAGTGGCAGGCCAGAGGAGTGGGGTGGGGGGGAGAGGAAATAGGAATTTGACAGGAGTTGAGAGGTTGTCTTTTCCAGAGATGGGGAACTTGGAGTGGAAGGCTTTGGGGCAGAGGATTGAGTAGAAGAATGAAGAAGAAGAATTGGTCTGAGAGCCCTTTCAGTGATATATGCCTTGGAGATCTTGAGGCCACATGCGATGAAGAATGGGGTGGCTACATGCATGGGTGGGGGAGTCGAAATAGAGATTGAAAGGAATGAGTGGGGCAAGGAAGTCCGCAGAAAGTTAGAGAATGAGGAGTCACTTGGAGCACATACTGAGGTTAGATAGATGTAAAGAATCTTACAACACCAGGTTATAGTCCAACAATTTGTTGGACTATAACCTGGTGTTGTAAGATTCTTTACATTTGTCAACCCCAGTCCATCACCGGCATCTCCACATCGAGGTTAGATAGGAGGAAGGAGATAACGGTGAGGAAATTCCTAGGGGCTTTTGGGGGGGAGGAGTAGGATTTTCAACCAAAGAACCGAGGATGAGGTGTTCAAAAATGGAGAAGGAACTGGAGGAATGAGGGGGTAGACCAAGTGACATCTAGATACGAGTGCCATATCGCCAATGAGGCATTTTGAGTGGTGGGCCTGGTGAACTGTGCAGCCAGGCCTCGGGGAGACCTCTGTGAAAAAAAGAGTCTCCATCAATGAGCCAGGTTTCAGTCAGACCAGGATGTCATTGCAGTCCTTCAAGAGGAGATTGTGAATAGGAGGGCCTTATTCACGAAAGAAAACATTTTGCAGGAGAATGAGGAGGGGGAGAGTGTTGGTTTGTGAGAGAAAACTGGACACAAGCGAAGACTTTCTATGTATGATTGCCAACTTTGGCTGGAGGCATTCCTGGAGGTTCGAGCAAATGATGTTCTGACCACATGACACCTGACCATGTGATGCCTGGTCACATGACATCCGATCACGTGACATCTGCAAATATAATTGCATTTACCTTTTAAAGGTTGGGACCCCTGTAGTTGAGTGTCTTTGCTTGTGGTTACATGCCAGCAGCTGATGTGTGAGAAGTTCCAGGAATCAGGAGGCCGCCCATGAGCAGGCGAATAAGGGAAACCAAGGGCGGGAAAGAGGTGAAACCGAAGGTGGGGGAGCGATTGGCAGAGGGGAATCCAGAAGTAGGAGGAACTTTGATTCCACCAGTAACTAGTAGCAACTCACTGAAATTGCACCGATAACTAATAGTAATACTGGTAACATTTAGATTCCCCTCATAACCAACATTAATACAATAACTCACTAATAGTCTGTATGCAACTGGTAGTAATAGATGTAACTCTGCAACATCCTACCTGTAACTAGTAGTAATCCTATAACTCGCTGATATTAACCCTGTAATCCCAGCGGGTAGGCAATCCTACTTCTGAGGAGTCAAACAGTGTGAGACAAGAAGAGGGGAGGAGGTTTGTGAGATCTGGCCCAGTTAGGAAGGTAGATAGTGAAGCTGCTGGAAGAGGGGGATAAAGCATTTTGGATGTCTTCTGGAGTAGACCCAGAAGAGTGTGCTGCGATGGGCATGGTACCGGTTTTCCGGATTGAGGCAGAGGGAAGCTGTAAGCCAGTCCAGGAGGGGCAAGAGCAGGGGTGGCAGAGGAAAAGGATCTCAGAGGGGAATAGCAGCAGCTGGAAAGAAAGTGGATGTGGAAGCAAGTTATCAGGGAGAGTCAGTGGGCTCTGAGGGGCAGAGACGTAGGGGTGAGAGGCAGGAGCTGGGTAGTTGGAGGGGGAGGAGAGCAACATAGGAAGAGTAGCAAGCCATTCAGCCCCTTGAGGCTGCTCCACCATTCAATTAGATCATGCCTGATCGGCACTTTAACTGCATTTGGCCTTTGCTCCATATCCCTTGATAGCTTTGAGTGAAAAAGTGCTTCTTGATTTCGCTCCTTAATGGCCTAGCTCCAATTTTAAGATTATGACCCTTTGTTCTTGATTCCCCCACCAAATGAAAGAGGTTCTCTGTATCTACCCTATCAAATCCTTTCAACATTTTAAACACCTCGATCTGATCACCCCTCAATCTTGTCCTCATAATTTAACCCTCTAAGCCCCGGTATTATTCTGGTGAATCTGTGCTGTACGGTCTCCAAGGCATTATGTCCTTCCTGAGGAGCGGTGCCCAAAACTGAACGCAGTATTCCAGATGGGGTCTGACCAAGGCTCTGTACAACTGAGCCTTTGTGTTCAAGCCCCCTTCAGACTTGGCTCAGTGGGTAGCACTGTACACTCTGAGTTCGATGGACATGGGTTCAAATCCTATTCCAGAGACTTGAGCACATAATCCAGGCTGACACTCCAGTGCTGCATTGAGGGAGTGCTGCACTGTCGGAGGTGCCGTCTTTCGGATGAGACGATAAACTAAGGCCCTGTCTGCACTCTCAGGTCGATGTAAAAGATCCCACGGCACTATTTCAAAGAAGAGCATTGCTGTTTGTGGGATCTTGCTGTGCACAAATTGGCTGCTGTATTTCCTACATTACAACAGTGACTACACTTCAAGATTGCCTGTAAAGAGCTTTGGGATGTCCTGAGGTCGTGAAAGGTGCTATATAAATGCAAGTCTTTTTTTCTTTATTCCATTACCCTTTTTGATGTCTTCATGTACCTGTCTGCTAGCTTTTACTGATTTGTATGCTGGCACTCCCAAATCCTTTCGCTCCTTTACAGTTCCTAGTTTCTCATCATTTTGAAAATATTCCGACTTATCTTTCTTGGGTTCAAAGTGGGTGACCTCACACTTGCCCACATTAAACTCCATTTGTCATAGTTTTGCCCACTCCCTTAATCTCTCTATGCACCATTGCAACTTCCTGCTCCCATCTGCACCATTTACTGCCCCTCTTAACACCAGGAGAAGGTGGGTATGGAGGCAGAGAAGCTTCGGTTGGGTCAGTAACCATCAGGCACATGCAGTGAAGCAGGAGAAACAATGTTCAAATCCTAGAGAATGCCTGAGTAGAACTTCAGCAGCGTTCAGGGTGAAGATTGAATGCAGACCATTAGATGCATTCTTCAAAAATGGCAGGCAGAGTCTAGGGCCTGCCTGATGGAGGGGGAAGGGGTCTGTGAGCCTGTCTGGCAGTCGGAGGACCCTGGGGGAGGGAGATCTGCAGTCAGCATGGAGGATGGAGCGTTCTGCATTTGCCTGGAAGTTGGAAAGTCTGTTGACAGAGTCTGGACAGCAGAGCAAGAGCAAGAGTAGAAGCAGCAAATAGTCAGACAGCAGCAGCTCCTGATTGGTAAAAGTGCATGCGTGTGGACATCGGGTGCGAACAGAATTGGACACAGCGATACGCCCTCCACAGTCGAATAACTCACTGGTGTTTACTGTCAAGGCTTACACGTGATTAACTTGGACAAGGTATCAGAGGACAGCTGCGAGTGGAAATGGAGCTCAGAAAGGATAGTCGATGCCTTCAGGAGAGGAGAGAATGGGAAAAAAGAAAGAAATTAAAAATGAAAAGGAATCGATCGGGTTCTAAGAACAGATGGAGTGACTCTGCCGTGAGGGATCCAGACAGGCGATGAGTCCGTGCAACTACTTGACTGAAGAGCTGAGCTTTAATTCTCATTTTGAGATTCTCCGAGTCCCAGGAGGTCACAGAGGTCACTGGCTTAACTTTCTTCTCATTGGGGGGTGGGGGGGAACTCCCTTGCCAGGTTGAAGCAGGTCTACAGACAGAGGGGGTTCCTCCAAGATAAGTCTAAAACTTCCTTTTGTGGGCCAGGGGGGGCATTTGTGCATCGGTGGGCTCCTCAAGAAAAGTTACAGCCTCCTCTGTCCAGACTCCCGCTTCTTGAGAGGAACCAGGATTTTTCTTTCCATTAATGAAAGTTCTCTAGAATGTGTCTTCTCCCTCCGTGACACCAAACTGCACTTTTAGATTGTGCTTTACTTGGCGACCAAACACTCTCTTTGAGAAGCACTAAACATCTGGGCCTGAAGTAAGTTTTTCTCCTGGCGAAGTCATTAATACTCTGTAACTAAACTATTTTTGTTTTTTTCCCCCTTTTTGTTCTTCCTCTCCTGAAGCCATTGACAGATGCCTGATTGGAAGAGCACAACTGCCTGGTCTTTAGTGTGCTGACCCTGCATGTGTTTCTGGGCTCATTCTCAGTGACGTAATGTGGACAAGCTCCTGGAGTTGAAAAACCTGTGACTGGGAAGTGGCCCATTGATATTCAGGAAATCTGGTGCTGCTGCAGGATTTGAGGGCTTGCAGCGGCTTAAAGGCCTGAGGCAAATTAAAGCTTGAATTTCAAGACAGCAGACTTGTTTATTGAAAGAATGTCTGGACAGCGTTCAGCAGCCCAAAGAATGACCTGTTTCTCCAATGGGGCCATTGAAATTCTACATGGAGAGTCGGAGGAAGTGTCAACATCTGGAAAGGAGTGCTGAAAGAAGTTGAGTGACTTTACCAAGTCAGCTCGTGTTTTAAGCTAACACAGTGTACTAAGCATGTATAGCACTTACAGTACCCTCCCCTCGAGCTGTCTTAAAGTGACATTCAGTGCTTATCATGAATATCACAGCAGAGTACACGTGCCACCCCAGCATTCACCTGGAAGTATTCCTTCACTCACATCTTTATGTGCATTCAACTCAAAATAATCAAAATAGGGGCTTGTATTCAAAACTTGGGCGCGCACTGCAACCGGTTTTCTGAACGTTACTTTAAATGGTATGAAAATTGGAGCGCTAAGGTGCCAACCTTGGCTCAGTGGTAACACTGAGTCAGAAGGTTCTGGGTTTAAGCCCCTCGCCACCACTTGAGCACATAATATTGGCTGACACTTCAAAGCCATGAAACAGGCCCTGTTTTATAGTTCGTATTGATTCATTCAAATGCAAACGAGTGATTTTTTTTTAGTAAAATAACATTTTGGGATACAGTATATGAGTAATTTGAGACATGACGTGGTAAGTGTAACATGCTTGGGAGGAATGGGTGACTTTGGACCTATGGTTACCTAATCTCTCCATCATTGGGGTTTTCCTCACCTCATGTCTGGGTCTGTTGTGAACCATTTGATAGAGAATGATTGTTATGATTAGTCAACAACTCCATTATCGTTGTATCATGCGACTACCAGGATGGTAGAAAGTGAACTAGATGGACTTTGGTCTTTTTTCTTCCAGCAATTCCTATATTCCTATAAAAGATCCAATGGCACTATTTGGAGAACAGGGTAGTTCTCCTGGACACCTGGCCAACATTTATGGCTCAACCAACATCACCAAAAACATATTATCTGGTGATTTATTTACAGGATTTTGTTGTGTACAAAGTAGATGCTATGTTTGCCTAGCGAACAACAGGGGCTTAATTTCCTCAGCAGTTCCATAACTCCAGTGGGAGAATGGTGGAGATTTGGGGGTCAATTTTAACCTTAGCGGAAATTGGATTTGATGGGCAGTTAAAAACAAACAGGTTACTTTTTCGTAATTTGACTCTTTTGTGCCAGTTCTGATTTTACCCTATAGGGTTCTGCAGGTGGATGAGGCATCCACCTAAGCAGACAGGAACGTCATGAATTCATGCAAATCGAGGTCATGTTACATCCTAAACACCCACTTAGCACTCCAGCCATGACAATTTTCTATCCCAGCGTCTTCAATCATCCTAATATTTAACTGATGGAAATTGCAGCTCATCCAAGACTAGACAAGCAGTCTGACAACACAGAGGCAATGGAGGAATTGAGAGAGGTGGTGGAGAGGCCGTCATCATACATGTGGAAGCTTGACTCCATGTCTTCCAATGATGTCATCAAGGGCCAGCTCAACCGGCCCAACTACATAAACGCCTTGGCTCCTAGAGCAGGTCAGAGGCTGGGTATTCTGCGGCGAGTGTCTCACCTCCTCACTCCCCAAAGCCTTTCCACCATCTACAAGGCACAAGTCAGGAGTGTGATAGAATACTCTCTACTTTCCTAGATGGGTGCAGCTGCAACAACACTCAAGAAGCTCGACACCATCCAGGACAAAGCAGTCGGCTTGATTGGTATCCCATCAATCACCTTAAACACCCACCATGGCTGCAGTGTGTCGCCAACGCTTCTTTGGCAGTACCTCCCAAACCCATGACCTCCAGCGCCTGGAAGGACAAGGGCAATAGGTACATGAGAACACCATCACCTCCAAGTTCCCCTCCAAGTACACACCATCCCAAAATGGACATATATCTCCATTCCTTCATTGTCACTGGGTCAAAATTCTGGAACTCCTGACTTAACAGAGTTGTAGGAGACCTTCATCACAAGGACCATAGCGATTCAAGAAGACGTCCCACCATCACCTGCTCAAGGGGAACTAGGAATGGGCAATAAATGCCGGCCTTGCTAGTAACGCCCATATCCCGAGAATTAATATTAAAAAAAAAATGAGGAAAAGGAGATATGTGGAAGCGGGAGGAGAAGCCATGGCTGGAGGTACTCTGGGTACAATTGGATAAGAAAGAGTGCAACCAAGTGAGGAGAGTCCCACTGAGCTGGACAAAGGAGGAGAGGCACAGGAGAAGGATGTGTGATCGACCGGGTCAAAGGCTTTATAGCGATTGAAGAGTACAAGGGACGGTTAGTGCACCAGGCTCATAGTCACAGAGGATATCATTTGTGACTTTGATTATTACCATTTCAGTGCTGCGGCAGGGGCAGAAACCTGATTGGAGATATTCAAAGATGGAGTTGCGGGAAAGATAGGCACGGATTTGGGAGGTTTAACATGTTCAAGGACTTTGGAGAGGGAAGGAAGGTTGGGGATGGCGTAGTAGTTTGCAAGAGCAGTGAGGTCAAGGGTGGGTTTTTTGAGGAGGGTGATGATGGTCGTTCTCAAAGGCAGGGGGACAGTACCTGAGGCGAGGAAACCATTTACAATGTCAGCTTGCATGAGGGCCAGAAAGAGGAATTGGGTGTTCAGCAATTTAGCAGGAATAGGGTCAAGTGAGCAGGAGGTGGGTTTTGTGGACATGATGAGCTCAGAGAGGGCATGAGGGGAGATAGGAGAGAAACTAATGAAAGATTCAGGTTCAGGGCTAACGCAGAGCAAGGGGAAAGGGCTGGGAGCCGCAGGGGTAGCTGAATAGATTGGCATTATCTTAGTGACAACAGCCATATCACAGTGTTCATGAGGGAAATAACAACTGTGCTTTGGACGTCTATTCTTGGGGGCTCTGCTGCAACTACCCATGGAGTCGCAACTGGATTTGTGGTAGCCCACAGGCTTCCCAATCCCTCCTGCATTACTGAACAGGTCTCTGAGCAACATTTCTGTAGATTATGTGACATTCCATGAAGTGAGCTCTGATCATTCTAAAGGACTGCACAAAGTGAATGTTCATTAATGAGGCAGCCCTCTTACGGTAAGAATCCGTGGACCATACAGCAGGGTAATGGCCTGAACCTCTGTTCAGGTTCTTCCAATGCCTTTGCAATCACCTCCACTTGCTCCTTCTTATTTGTGCCTTCCCCGCCCCTGACCTTCTCTTCTGACTCTCCAGAGGTGGTTTTATCTGGGCTGGTGCGTCGGTGCTCAGAAGTGTGTGACAGTTGCGTGTGAGATGACCCACGCGTGTGAGATGACCCAGCTTCCTGCTTATCTATGGTGACAGCCACCTCACTTTGGGAGGCTCCTACATAAAGAGAAAAGGAACAATGCCAATACACTGAGCGCCATGCTGATGCTGGACAGGTATGTCTGCGTCTTATTGAGTGAGTTTGATGGAGATCAAAAAGAAGAATCAAAGAGGAAATTTGGCTTGTTGGGCTGTCGCCAAGCTTCCAGCTCTCCCTGGAATTGTTGTGATTCCTGTGATTTGCAGGGTTATCTCCTCATGCCAGTTCAGAACTTGGAGGTTGGCGGGGCCAACATCAGTCCATTTTGTCCCTCTGCGCTTGTGTGCAGCTTCTCCTTTGAAAACAGACTAAAGATGTGCTTTCAGCGTTTTGAAGAGCAGAGTGGCACTCCAGAATCCAGCCTGCCTCACACCTTTGTAAATGGATGACTCAATAGCATGCAGCAACTTTTAGGTGGCATTTTGACTTGGTGCCACAACATGCAACAGTTATGTGTGACATTAGAAGTATTTTGACAGCCACCAAGTTCGATCTGAAGCACTATTGGATGTGGAAGTGCAGCTGTGAAAGGTTATGTGAGTGCTTCGCATGCTCACTGGCTGATGTTGCACCATATTGAGGGCATAGTGCCATGGCATGCATGCTTCAGGCATAGACTTCATTTGAGGGGTCAAATATTGAAGCCTTACCTCGACACTCTTCCTCAGCATCTTTCCCTCATCCGCTGCCACAACCCATGGATTTTGGAGACAGTATTCATTCAATCAGTCACCGCCTGTCATGCTCCTTGCGCACTGTGGTGCAGGGAATGCTCCTCAACCCTAAACATGCCACCTGCTAACAAGACGACGCAACCATCATTATTGACCGTAGTAGTTCTGCCCACATGCCTTTCACAACTCCAAAGCTGCTCTTCAGTGCTGCTAAAGCAGCCAGCTATGTTGAAATGAACCACACATTAAGAGGCAGTGTTCTTATAACTCCCCACTCCCTTCCACTCATTGCTGTCCCTGCATTCACGGAAAATGTGCAGGGGGTTCATTCACTGTGGCCCAGTATTTGCTGTAGCCTGGAAACGAACGGTGCCCTCCATTAGTTAGACTTCCCCTTGTCTGTTTAATCTCCATGATATTTTGCAACGTAAATTTGCTGGAAGTGCGAGATGGAAACAGCATGGCGCCTTCTACAGGTCATCTGGGACCTGAGTGACCAGGGCAAGCAACTGTGTGTCTCCTTAACTAATCAGATTGAAGGATTGTGAAATTATCGGCGCAAGAACTGAGAAAGAAGTGCAATTTAGAATAGTGAATTCAATTAAATTTGGGACCTGAGTGAACAGGGCAACCAACCGATCTCCTTAACCAAGGATATTTAAAGATTGGGAAATAAACACAGGAAGGACTGAGAAGGAGGGTGAATTCAATGAACAGAAAGAGAAGGAAAGAGAAGGAAAGAAAGACTGGATGAAGAGAGAAAAAAGAGACAGAAAGAAAAAGTTAGAAAAAAATGTTAATTAAATTTATCTTTTAAATTGCCAACAACAATTAAAACCTGAAGGAATGAGATTCCACACTTGTAATAGTTAATTTTCAGTGCCAGAGAGGTTGACTGGCAGTAATTAGCACCTCTCATGTCGTTAAAGGGTACTTAGACTGAAATGGACAAGACTTCGCTTTGTGTGGCGGGTTTAGTTCGTATCTACCAGGCAAATACAGGAACTTCATGCTGTTCAATGCATTTGAACGATGAGGCAGACAGGGAGAACCCGTTTTTACGAAGCTAACGGCACAGTAAGGTTGCAGCGCGATTTGCACACAAGTAACGGTCAACGCCATAAGCCTGGCCATTATTTCAATGGCAAATTGTTGTTAATGAGCTGACCTCGCTGTATCCGGCAAAGGCCAGCCTCCCTCTGCAATTGCTCAAAGAACCCAGCACTAGTTTTGACATGATCACTGAATTGGCCTTAACCAGCGTCCCTGGGCTAGAGAAGAGAAATGTCAGTCAGGGTTTTGTGCTCTGAGTCGCTATCTAATGACACTTGTATGTATTTGCATGGTAAGGACAGGATCGGGCTTGGCTGTGATGCTTCTTCTGGTCGAGTAGGCTGCAGGCACACTGTTTAGAGTCTCAAATGGAGAACTTATGAAGACGCTCTGTGTTGTTAACAGCAACTATGGCAACTAACAAATGTTAAAAGTGCCAGACAACCGGGTAATAAGCTGAAATGACATTTTTTTCCTTTTTCTTCCCTACTTCCTCTTTTCCGTTTCCAAAAAAGGAAGTGAAATTGCTAACGTTTTTTTTTAAAAGATTTTTCTATAGCTCTTAAGTGGTTATTAATGAACCTTCAGTAAGAGATGAGGCAGTTTCCCACTCGGATTAAAAATGACCAGCTGGGAATTAGCTTACCCACTGAACTGAAGTTAACTCAAGCACAAAGCAGAGAGTTGAAGACAGAATTTTCAGTAACTGGTTCGAGCACTGCAGTTGGTGGGAGAGGCTTCCAGGGAGCACAGACTCCACCAGAAACCAAGCACCCACCCCAGCAACTACCATTAGGGTTTTAAACACTGAGGATTGCATCCCTCTGCTCTGCCTCAATAACGTTAAACCCCCAGTATCAGAAGAACACTCTGAATATACTGCACAAGCTCATGTCCCATGTCAACCATCTTTAAAGCCTCTCTGAATTAGATCACCAATTTAAACCAAATTCTAGACAGTTTCCCAGAATGGATCAATGCCTTCTTTCTCTCTGTTATGTACACAGTATTTAAAAAAATTCATTCCCTGGATATGGGCGTCGCTAGCAAGGCTGGCATTTATTACCAATCCATAGTTGCCCCTTGAGAAGGTGGTGGTGGGCCGCCTTCTTGAACCGCTGCAGTCCATGTGGTGAAGGTGCTCCTGCAATGCTGTTAGGAAGGGAGTTCCAGGATTTTGAACCATCGATGATGAAGGAACAGTGATATATTTCCAAGTCGGGATGGTGTGTGACTTGGAGGGGAACTTGGAGGTTATTGTGTTCCCATATACCCGTTGCCCATCTAGATGGTGGAGGTCATGGGTTTGGGAGGAGCTGTCGAAGAAGCCTTGGTGGGTTGTTCATGACTATTAATTGAATTGAGGTTGTCCAAGCACGTTTCACTTAGGATCCTCACAGTTTACAGAGAGAGAAAAAGTTTTCATCCTATCAGTCTAGCCTGGATATGAATCCAGGTCTGAGAGGTGAAAAGAGAGTGAGGGTAAAGCTCAACTTCAGGGGGGTACAAAGGGCGAAGGCGGATCGGCCGCCCATTGTACACCTCACCTAATAATCTCGTCCAATTTCCCCTTCCATTGACATGATCCGCTATTGCCCGTTGTACCCCCGCCAAAGTTGTATTTTACCCCCAGTATTTCACCTCGCTGCACAACCAGTCTGTTGCTCTTACAATGATTAGAATTTTTTTTTTATTCATTCATGGGATGTGGGCATCACTGGCGAGGCCAGCGTTTACTGCCCATCTCTAATTGCCCTTGAGAAGGTGGTGGTGAGCTGCCTTCTTGAACCGCTGCAGTCCGTGTGGTGAAGGTTCTCCCACAGTGCTGTTAGGAAGGAAGTTCCAGGATTTTGACCCAGCGACGATGAAGGAATGGCGGTATATTTCCAAGTCGGGATGGTGTATGACTTGGAGGGGAACGTGCAGGTGGTGTTGTTCCCATGTGCCTCCTGCTCTTGTCCTTCTAGGTGGTAGAGGTCACGGGTTTGGGAGGTGCTGTCGAAGAAGCCTTGGCGAGTTGCTGCAGTGCATCCTGTGGATGGTACACACTGCAGCCACAGTGCACCGGTGGTGAAGGGAGTGAATGTTTCGGGTGGTGGATGGGGTGCCAATCAAGTAGGCAGCTTTGTCCTGGATGGTGTTGAGCTTCTTGAGTGTTGTTGGAGCTGCACTCATCCAGGCAAATGGAGAGTATTCCATCACACTCCTGACTTGTGCCTTGTAGATGGTAGAAAGGCTTTGGGGAGTCAGGAGGTGAGTCACTCGCCACAGAATACCCAGCCTCTGACCTGCTCTTGTAGCCACAGTAATTATATGGCTGGTCCAGTTAAGTTTCTGGTCAATAGTGACCCCCAGGATTTTGATGGTGGGGGATTCGGCGATGGTAATGCCGAATGTCAAGGTGAGGTGGTTAGACTCTCTTTTGTTGGTGATGGTCATTGCCTGGCACTTGTCTGGCGCGAATGTTACTTGCCACTTATCAGCCCAAGTCTGGATGTTGTCCAGATATTGCTGCATGCAGGCACGGACAGCTTCATTATCTGATGGGTTGCGAATGGAACTGAACACTGTGCAATCGTCAGCGAACATCCCCATTTCTGACCTTAGGATGGAGGGAAGGTCATTGATGAAGCAGCTGAAGATGGTTGGGCCTTGGACACTGCCCTGAGGAACTCCTGCAGCACTGTCCTGGGGTTGAGGTGATTTGCCTCCAACAATCACTACCATCTTCCTTTGTGCTAGGTATGACTCCAGCCACTGGAGAGTTTTCCCCCTAATTCCCATTGACTTCAATTTTACTAGGGCCCCTTGGTGCCACACTCGGTCAAATGCTGCCTTGATGTCAAGGGCAGTCACTCTCACCTCACCTCTGGAATTCAGCTCTTTTGTCCATGTTTGGACCAAGGCTGTAATGAGGTCAGGAGCCGATTGGTCCTGGCGGAACCTAAACTGAGCATCAGTGAGCAGGTTATTGGTGAGTAAGTGCCGCTTGATAGCACTGTCGACGACACCTTCCATCACTTTGATGATTGAGAGTAGACTGATGGGGCGGTAATTGGCCGGATTTGATTTGTCCTGTTTTTTGTGGACAGGACATACCTGGGCAATTTTCCACATTGTCGGGTAGGTGCCAGTGTTGTAGCTGTACTGGAACAGCTTGGCTAGAGGCGCGGCTAGTTCTGGAGCACAGGATGTTGTCAGGGCCCATAGTCTTTGCTGTATCCAGTGCACTCGGCCGTTTCTTGATAGCACGTGGAGTGAATCGAATTGGCTGAAGACTGGCTTCTGTGATGGTGGGGATATTGGGAGGAGGCTGAGATGGATCATCCACTCGGCACTTCTGGCTGAAGATGGTTGCAAACGCTTCAGCCTGGTCTTTTGAACTCACGTGCTGGACTCTGCCATCATTGAGGATGGGGATGTTTACAGAGCCTCCTCCTCCCATTAGTTGTTTAATTGTCCACCACCATTCACGACTGGATGTGGCAGGACTGCAGAGCTTTGATCTGATCCGTTGTTTGTGGAATCGCTTAGCTCTGACTATAGCATGTTGCTTCCGCTGTTTAGCATGCATGTAGTCCAGTGTTGTAGCTTCACCAGGTTGGCACCTCATTTTTAGGTACGTCTGGTGCTGCTCCTGGCATGCTCTTCTACACTCCTCATTGAACCAGGGTTGATCCCGTGGCTTGTCGGTAATGGTAGAGTGAGGAATATGCCGGGCCATGAGGTTACAGATTGTGCTGGAATACAATTCTGCTGCTGCTGATGGCCCACAGCACCTCATGGATGCCCAGTTTTGAGCTGCTAGATCTGTTCTGAATCTATCCCATTTAGCAATTTTCAGAACTCATCCTAAAACTGGCAAGTAGATATAAATTGTTCAGCTGAGTAAGTGGTAAAATAGAGAGCTGAGTTCATGTTTTTCTTTACATGCCAACTGCACATGACACAGTTGACAGATACTTTGCTGGGAAAGTCCTGAGCATCTGCTGCGGAGGCAAAATGACACATCAGCTCAGAAACCAGTCTGAGCTTTTATGACTAATGCTGTTTGCACAGACTTTTGTTGTATGACACTGGACCAGTAACAAGGCCAAAGCCAAAAAAAAATTGCCCCGAAAGATTGCTTTTAAAAAATTTGTGGGGAATTTCAGCTGACGTTTGTGGAAATCTGGTTCCCATTCACTTTGTGGTCACAGCCATTTCCAGACCTGTGGAGTCATATAGATAATCGCAATAAAACGATATACATCTGTTTAAAACATCAAACTTGGAGATTGGAAGGGACTTTTTTAAGCCGCCAGACTTTTACTTCTTCAAATGTTTCACAGAAAGGGGCCCCCCCGATGGAGTACTGTGTAAATGCATTCTCCAGTGTGGCACTGGGCCGTACTGACCTGACAGGTTTCAGGTTCAGTTCCAGGGCTGTGCTGTGTTCACTGATCTCAGCTGGGGCACTGGTATGGATGCTACAGTTGACCTTGGCACCTGTGGATGAAGTGGAATTTTTTGTTGTACCTTCGCGCTCTTCCCTTGGAGGATAGTGTGAAGTAGCGGAAGGACACAAAAGCAAGGAAGTCACGATGGACCTTTATAAAATACTGGCTCAGCCACAACTGGAGTATTGTGTCCAGTTCCATCGCACTTCAGGGAAGATGTGAAGGCCTTAGAGAAGGTGCAGAAGAGATTTACTAGAATGATTCCAGGGATGAGAGACTTTAGTTACGTGGATAGACTGGAGAAGCTGGGGTTGTTCTCCTTGGAACAGAGAAGGTTGAGAGGAGATTTGATAGAGGTATTTAAAATCATGAAGGGTCTAAACAGGATAGATAGTGAGAAACTGTTCCCTTTGGCGGTTGGGTCAAGAACCGGAGGACATAGATTTAAGGTGATTGGCAAAAGAACCAAAGGTAACATGAGGAAAAACTTTCTTATGCAGCGAGTGGTTAGGATCTGGAATGCACTCCCAGAGGGTGGTGGAGGCAGATTCAATCGTGGCCTTCAAAAGGGAACTGGATAAGTACTTGAAAGGAAAAAATTTACATAGCTATGGGGATAGGGCGGGTGAGTGGGACTAGCTGGATTGCTCTTGCATAGAGCCAGCACAGACTCATAAGAACATAAGAAATAGAAGCAAGAGTAGGCCCCTCGAGCCTGCTCCGCCATTCAATCAGATCATGGCTGATCTTCGACCTCAACTCCACTTTCCCACCCGATCCCCATATACCATGAGTCCCCTAGAGACCAAAAATCTATCTCTCTCAGCCTTGAATATATTCAACGACTCAGCATCCACAGCCCTCTGGGGTAGAGAATTCCAAAGATTCACAACCCTCTGCATGAAGAAATTCCTCCTCATCTCAGTCTTGAATGGCCGACCCCTTATCCTGAGACTACGCCCCCTATTTCTAGACTCTCTAGCCAGGGGAAACAATCTCTCAGCATCTACCCTGTCAAGCCCTCTCATAATCTTATATGTTTCAATGAGATCACCTCTCATTCTTCTAAACTCCAGAGAGTATAGGTCCATTCTACTCAACCTCTCTTCACAGGACAACCCTCTCATCCCAGGAATTAATCTAGTGAACCTTCGTTGCACCACCTCCAAGGCAAGTATATCCTTCCTTAGATAAGGAGAGCAAAACTGTACACTGTACTCCAGGTGAGGTCTCACTAAAACCCTGTACAACTGTAGTAAGGCTTCCTCCTTCTTGTACTCCAACCCCCTTGCAATAAAGGCCAACGTACCATTTACTTTCCTAATTGCCTGCTGTACCTGCGTGCTAACTTTTTGTGTTTCTTGGATGAGAATACCCAAGTCTCTCTGAACACCAACATTTAATAGTTTCTCACCATTTAAAAAATATTCTGTTTTTCTATTCTTCCTACCAAAGTGAATAACCTCACATTTCCCCACATTATAGTCTATCTGCCACCTTCTTTCCCACTCACTTAACCTGTTTATATCCCTTTGCAGATTGTTTGTGTCCTCCTCGCAGCTTGCTTTCCCACCTAGCTTTGTATCGTCAGCAAACTTGGATACATTACACTCGGTCCCTTCATCTAAGTCATTAATATAGATTGTAAATAGCTGAGGCCCAAGCACCGATCCTTGCAGCACCCCACTAGTTACAGCCTGCCAACCTGAAAATGACCCGTTTATCCCTACTCTCTGTTTTCTGTCCTTTAATCAATCCTTTATCCATGCTAATATATTACCCCCAACCCTTACCTTGTGTAACAACCTTTTATGTGGCACTTTATCGAATGCCTTTTGAAAATCCAAATATACTACATCTACTGGTTCCCCTTTATCTACCCTGTTAGTTACATCCTCAAAAAACTCTATCAAAAACTCTGTCAAAACTTTGTCAAACACGATTTCCCTTTCATAAAGCAATGTTGACTCTGCCTAATCATTTAATGATTTTCTAAGTGCTCTGTTACCACTTCCTTAATAATGGATTCCAGCATTTTCCTGACGACTGAAGTCAGGCTAACTGGTCTCTAGCTCCCTGTTTTCTCTCTCCCTCCTTTCTTGAATAGCAGGGTTATATTTGCTGCCTTCCAGTCCACTGGGAACATTCCAGAATCTAGAGAATTTTGGAAGATCATAACCAGTGCATCCACTATCTCTGCAGCCTCCTTTTTTAGAACCCTACGATGTCGGCCTTCAGGTCCAGGGAATTTGTTGGCTTTTAGTCCCACTAGTTTATCCAGTACTTTTTCTCTAGTGATATTAATTGTTTTAAGTTCCTCACTCTCATTTACCTCTTGGTTCCCCATTATTTTTGGTATGCTTTTTGTGTCTTCTACTGTGAAGACAGATACAAAATATTTGTTTAACTCATCTGCCATGTTCTGATTCCCCATTATAATTTCTCCTGTCTCAGCCTCTGAGGGACCAATGTTTACTTTTGCTACTCTCTTCCTTTTTACATACTTGTAGAAGCTCTTACAATCTGTTTTTATATTTCTTGCTAGTCTACTTTCATATTCTATTTTCTCCCTCTTTATCAATTTTTGGTCATCCTTTGCTGGTTTCTAAAACTCCCAATCCCCAGGCTTATTATTCTTCTTGGCAACTTTATAGGCCTCTTCTTTCCATCTAAAACTCTCCTTAACTTCTTTAGTTAGCCTTGGGTGGATCACTTTTCCCGTGGAGTTTTTATTTCTCAATGGAATGTATATTTGTTGAGAATGTTGAAATATTTCTTTAAATGTTTGCCATTGCTTTTCAACTGTCAAACCCTTGAATTTAATTTCTCAATCTACCTTTGACAACTCACCCCTCATACCTATGAAATTGGCTTTATTTAAGTTTAAGATTCTAATTTCTGACTTAAGTACGTTACTTTCAAACTCAATATGAAACGCTATCATATTATGATCACTCTTCCCCAGAGGTTCTTTAACTGTGAGTTTACTAACTAACCCTATCTCATTACATAATACAAGATCTAAAATAGCCTGTTCCCTGGTTGGTTCCATGGTGTACTGCTCTAGGAAACTGTCTCGAATACATTCCATGAACTCGTCTTCCAAACTACCTTTGCCAATTTGATTTGCCCAGTCTATATGCAGATTAAAGTCCCCCATGATGACTGCATTTCCTTTGTTACAAGCTCCCATTATTTCATAATTAATACTCTGTCCAATTGTATAGCTACTATTAGGGGGCCTATAAACTACTCCCACCAGTGTTTTCTGCCCTTTGTTATTTCTTATTTCCACCCATACTGATTCTACTTCCTGATCCTCGGAGCCAAGATCCTTTCTCACCACTGTCCTTATCTCATCCTTTATTATTAGCGCTGCACCCCCCTCCTTTTCCATTCTGCCTGTCTTTTCTAAATGTCATGCACCCTGGAATATTTAGTTCTCAACCTTGGTCATTTTGCAACCATGGGGTCAATTTTCAAAGGGCGGCGGTTTGGCAGCGGAGTAGGGGGGGGTGGGGGGGTGGTGGTGTTTTGCGGGCGCCAAACACGGAAGGCAAGTTAGGCGGGTTGCGATCTGAGGCCAATTGAAGCATCTTCCAGGTTTTGCGCCCGGCAGCCAGCCTGATTGACATCATCGGGGGAGGGGGGGGAACCCCGGAGAGACATGGGGGTGGGGAGACCCCGGAGAGACATGGGGGTGGGGAGACCCCGGAGAGACATGGGGGTGGGGAGACCCCGGAGAGACATGGGGGTGGGGAGACCCCGGAGAGACATGGGGGTGGGGAAACCCTGGAGAGACATGGGGGGTGGGGGGGGAGACATTGGAGAGACATCGGGGAGGGGAGACATCAGAGAGATATCAGGGGTCGGGGGGGGAGACATCAGACATTGGAGCAGGGAGGTCCGAGTGACAATGTTTGAAAGGTAGGTTTTTTTTACATTGTGAAATATTATTTTATTTCATTTATTTACTTTATTTTTGCCTGATCCGGCCCTTCATGTCTGGTTTCACCAGGCGTGAATCGGAAGCCGTGGGAAAGCCGCTCAGGTAAGTTGAAAATCATTTTAAGCGGCCAAAATGTAAGAAATAAAGTACTGTAAGTACCTCAATGAGGTACATTTGATGGTTTAAATATCATCCTGCCGGCTTTAATTGCAGTCGGGACTTCCAGGTGCGGGAACGACGCGCCAACCCAGTTGCGTCTGTGTGAAACTCGGAAGTCGGCGGGTCGGAGCCAGGATTCGTCCCCGCTCCGGATTTTTGTGATTTTCTTCGCCCGCCCTCCACCCCCCCCCCCCCACCCCGCCCCCGCCCCTAACGCACCCGAACTTGTATTTGAAAATTGAGCCCCATGTCTCTGTAATGACTATTAGGTCAAACCCAGTTATCTCTATTTGTGCAATTAATTTATCTATCTTGTTAGGAATGCTCCGTGCATTCAGATAAAGAGCTTTTAATTTTGACATTTTACCATTTTTCCTGCTTTGACCTTGCTTATTGTTGCACTATTATTGGTAAACTTTCTGTCCCTTCCTGCCACACTCTGCTTATCTTTACCCAAGTTTGTACCCACTGTTCTATTGTCTTAACTTTTCTCATTAGATTTCTAAATTTCCCCTCAGCTGACTTGACCACCAACTCCCCCCCCCCCCCCCCCGCCTTTTTAGTTTAAAGCCCAATCTACAGCCCTAGTTATTCGATTTGCCAGGACTCTGGTCCCATCCCGGTTTAAGTGGAGTCTGTCCCGTTGGAAAAGCTCCCTCTTTCCTCAGTTCTGGTACTAGTACCCCATGAATCGAAACCCCTTCCTCCCTCACCACTCTTTGAGCTACGCATTTAACTCTCTGATCTGTTTGTCTCTATGCCAACTTGCACGTGGCTCAGGTAGTAATCCAGAGATTATTACCTTTTGAGGTTCTGCTTATTAATTTAGTCCCTAGCTCCTCAAACTGTCTAGGCAGAACCTCATTCCTAGTTCTACCTATGTCGTTGGTTACTACATGGACCACGACAACTGGATCCTCCCACTCATTCTCCAAGTTCTTTTCCAGCCGTGAGAAGAGGTTCTTAACCCTGGCACCAGGCAGGCAACACAGCCTTCGGGACCCTCGGTCACGGCTGCAGAGAACAGTGTCTATCCTCCTGACTATACTATCCCCTATCACTACCACATTCCTTTTTACTCCCCCCACTTGAATGGCCTCCTGTACCATGGTGCCATGGTCAGTTTGCCCATCCTCCCTGCAGTCCTTGCTTTCATCCATGCAGGTAGCAAGTACCTCGTACCTGTTGGACAAGGTCAAAGGGCTGAGGCTCCTCCATCACTAGATCCTGGGTCGCCATACCTGCCTGACTCACAGTCACACCCTCCTGCCCCTGAACACTGAACAAATCTAAACTACTACCTAATCTCAGGGGTGGGAGTGCCTCCTGGATCAAAGTGTCCAGGTAACTCTCCCCCTCCCGGATGCATTGCAATGTCTGCAGCTTGGACTCCAGTTCAAGAACTCTGAGCTGAAGCTCCTCGAGCTGCAGACACTTGATTGGTTCCCTGGGATCACGCTGCTGTCCGCCAACTCCCACATACTGCAGTTACGACACATCACCTGCCCTGCCATCGCTTGTCGAATGAGAATTTATTTACATACTTTATAAAGTTTTTAATCTCTCACTATTCTTAATTTTATTAACTAATTAATTTATCTGGTTAAAGTTATTGAGTTAAGTTCTTAGTGAAATCCTTGCCCTATCCTAGCGAGAAAACAGTAATACTCACCAACCAATCACCAACCTGCTGTCCTGTGAAGCCACTCTTTCAATTTCTGCCTGTGGTGAGTTGACTCCAACTGTGTCTCACTCCCGCTCCACTCTCGGCCTTTATCACTCCCGCTCTCACTCTACTCTACTCTCGGCCTTTATCGCCTCCTGCTCTCGCTCTACTCTAGGCCTTTTTCACCTCCTGCTCTCGCTCTATTCTTGGGCTTTCTGCCGCCGACTCGATGGCCCAATGGCCTCCTTCTGTGTTGTAACCTTTCTATGATTCGTAGGCTGATTAACAGCCTGTTAAGCCGCAATGTGAACACTCCTTCCGCGGTCGTAACCATCTTTATACCAGCCGATGGGACGGTTAGTCCTATACGATGAGGGAGGGGCCACCCATACTCACTGAGCACGAGTATCCCGCTGGATGTCAATCTAGAACTCAGGGCCGGAATTCCTGTCTCCACTCACCGGGACTATCTGGAGTGGGTCTTGAACCCTATCACCTTCTGACTCCGAGACAGGAATGCTACCACTAAGCCAATGGCTTACTCCTTGAATTTGTAACAAAGGGGGCACTCAACCCCCTTTAAACCACATTACAACCTTTCTACTGCCTTCCTTCTCTCTCAGACAGGTACGGTAGTGTAACGGCTATGTTACTAGACTAATAATCCAGCGACTGTGAGTTCAAATCCCACCAGGGCAATTTGAGTTCTGATTTTAAAACATCTGGAAATAGAAAACTGGTGGCAGTTAAAGTGACCGTGAAGCTGTCGGATTGTCATAAAAACCCAACTGGTTCACTAATGCCCTTTAGGGAAGGAAGCCTACCATTCGTACCCGATCTGGCCAATATGTGACCCCAGCATCACACCAACATGGTTGACTCTTAACTGCTCTCTGAAGTGACCAAGCAAAAAACACTCAGTTGTCTCAAATTAGGGCCTTGCCAGTGACACCGACATCCCAAGAATAAATAAAAAATTGTATGTGTGTAACACACACACATGCAATATAGTTATGATGAAAGGCTCAGAAAAATGCTTTTTTTGCACAGGAACAAAGAAGGGGGAAATCGAAGAGAGAGTTCCAATATTAAAATTTTAAGAACAAAAATAGTGACAGGTTATTTCCACTAGTTGGTGAATTGGTACAAAGTGGCACAGACTAGTATTAAATGAATGAAGGAAATAGTGAGAAGAATTTTTGTTACAGGGTGTTATTGCAATGCTTCACTACTTCATTATTTAAACACAGGCCCTGAATTTCTTTGGACTTTCTGCTGTTGCACCGCTGTAACTTTGCAGGAAGTCCAGCTAAAACCCCGATTACACGCATAAAACCGTAACTCCGGCTCAAACCCCGTTTACACGCATAAAACCCGTAACTCCGGCTAAAACCCCGATTACACGCATAAAACCGTAACTCCGGCTCAAACCCCGTTTACACGCATAAAACCCGTAACTCCGGCTCAAACCCCGTTTACACGCATAAAACCGTAACTCCGGCTCAAACCCCGTTTACACGCATAAACCTGTACCTCCGGCTCAAACCCCGTTTACACGCATAAACCGGTAACTCCGGCTCAAACCCCGATTACACGCATAAAACCCGTAACTCCGGCTCAAACCCCGTTTACACGCATAAAACCGTAACTCCGGCTCAAACCCCGTTTACACGCACAAACCCGTAACTCTGGCTCAAACCCCGTTTACACGCACAAACCCGTAACTCTGGCTCAAACCCCGTTTACACGCATAAAACCGTAACTGTGGCGAAGTTACAGCAGCACAGTGGCCAAAAGTCGGAGGAAGTTCAGGGCCAAAAACTATAATGCCATTTAAAAAATGGAATTGGATACATATTTAAAAAGGAAGAATATAAAAGGAAATGATAGAAAGGATGAGGAAATTAGTTTGAAATAGATAGCCCCAGTTGAAGAGTTAGCACCGACACAAGCACAATGGGCTGAATGGCTACCTTTATCTTGTATTTCTATGGTCCTGTGTTCTCTCCATCTCTCTCATTCTTCAGACTCAATCCCATCTTTCATGCTGCTCCAAAATCTTCCCTTCATCCCCAGTTCTCGCTCAATCACAACCCACTCTACCTGTCTATCCCAGACCTCTTCTTTCCTGTTATTTTTCCCTTTTTCCCACCATTTGCCTCTGTCCATATCTTATCCATTACTCTCTTACCCCCATTAGCTCCCTGTTCCACATTTCTTTCTAATCTCTCTTTTTTCTCCTTTCCCTTTCTCTCCCTCTATTTTCACTTCCACCCATGACTTTGTCTCTCTTGCCCTGTCTTGTTTATTTTATTGTTTCTCTTCCTTCCCTAAGCCACCTTCAGATTTATCCCCCATGCTGTACCTATTCTTTTATCCCCTTCCTTCTCCATCTCTTTCATTCTTTGTCTTACTCTTTAACCCTTGGTACAATTTGAGTTCTCTTCCAACTCACTTTACTGGGGTTCACAGCATCCATAAGCAGCCTGTTTCTCCTATGATCTGAAAATTATAACCTTCCGCATGTCGTGAATGGGAATATTGTGCCAAAGGATTACTAATTACTCCTTTACCACTGTTAAGCACCAGAGGCTCTCTTGTATTGCTCACCATATCCTCCTCTGTACTGTGAAGGGCCCAAAACCAGATCATGTTAATTTGGGAGTACTTCTCTCCAGGAAATCGTTTGGCCAACTTCCCCTAAACTAAATCTCTAGACATTTTGTGCAGCTGTCTTCCTTCTCCCATACAGACAAGGAAACTCTTATTAATTATGCAGTTAGCCAGAAGTATATCTGCAGTGTTTTGCCGTACCTAAAATTTCATTATATGAATTTAGATTTGAGGTTAGGATCAGATCAGCCATGATCTTATTGAATGGCGGAGCAGGCTCGAAGGGCCGATTGGCACGGAAGGAGGCCGTTCGGCCCATCGAATCTGCGCCGACTGGCTTCAAGTTAGATGAACCATCACAACCCCTCAGCCTTTAAATTAAACCTAAAACATAGCAGCCCCTCATCGATCTTATAACATAATTCCTGCAGGTGAACACAGACTACAAATAACTAAATATAGTAGCGAGTATTCATGCTGGATTTATGTTCTCGAACTGGAACCCTGTACTGGACCAATCCAGCCCAATTTAGCCCCTGCTCATCGCCTCAATTCTTCCATAAACTTTAACTTTGCCAACATAATATTTTACATTGCCACTCATTTTTTGCCGTCATCATGGGATTATTTTTTTTTGACAAGGAGGGGAACACACAATAAAGTTCATCACTGTGAGAAGTTTAAAAAAAAACGGAGAATTTATCCGGTAGACTTCATTGTGGTATGCTTTTTTTCTTAAAAGGCAAAGGGGTCAGTTTGAGGAAATATCTTCAGTGTGGATTAGTAACAGGAAAAAAATTGCAAGGGTGACATTGTGTATATGGGTTGAATAGGAGATTTTAATTATGGTGTATTATTCAGAATGCAACACAAAACTCCCAACCAACTCTGTTCATGCATTACACATTTCCAAGATCAGATTTCCCCCATCTCCTTTCTCTGTTGTAGCAGCAGATGGAAAGTTTGCAGGTGAGTTACCATATCACGTTAAAAAGTATAAGCACTCAGCATTTTAACAGTCTGACGTAACTAATGTTGACAAGGTTATAAATGTAGCTTGTGATTGTCTGTCAGTCAGTGACTAAATAGAATTTTTACCAGAATTACAGCCGCTACGTGGTGTGTTTGTGTGTGTTTACTGTGTATCTCAGAGAAAGGTCTGTGTTATCTTTATCATTGTAAGATTCTATCACTAACACACATTTCAGTGGTGCCCAGCTGCAAGTTTATCCCTACCAGTCAGTGGGGTAGAAATTGGTATGCGTTTTGCAAATATTTCGGGCATAAAACGGGCGCAACATATACCAATTTCTGGGCACAAGCTCCTGCACCCGACTGGCACCGGTTGCATGGCAGGTGCCACACTGGTCCTTGCTGTTTTTAGGCATCCCTGGTGACTACCTGAAAGCAGCATTGGATCGATTTAAATATGTAAAGAAGGGTCCTGAAACAGGCTCAGGACCCTTCTGCAAAATTCAAGCAAATCCAGGCTGAACATGTGTCATTCCTGCTCCACAACAGCCTAACCCGTGGTCCTTAAAGGAACTGCTGGAGGCCACCAAAGAAATGGCGGAGAAAAGTTCTTTATACTTCCCCTTTTGTGGAGCCAGGAGGAGCAAGAATGCCCCTCCTGGCTCTATAGTACTATTGCAGGCCGCTGCTGGAACCTTCCATGTTTGTCTCCGCCCCCTCCCCCACCAGGACTTACCTGAGGGCCGCTGCCGTCGAGATAGTAGACTGAAATTCGATCCCTGATGTCACTGGCTGCCACTGGAGGCACGACAGGTGCTGGCAGCTGGCCTCTGCTATTAAAATGAGACCCGAGGCCCAATTTCGGGTGGGCCTCGGGCACTTGTAGCGCTTCGCCTATTTTGGGCCCGAAAACAGGCCCAAACGAATTTCCACTCCCATGTTTTTCAAATGCTGGCTTTACTCAAGGACGGGACCGACCTAGCAACAAGAAGCAGCACTATAAAAAACCAAATGGCATATTGGACCATTGCGGCCCACTTTAATCTTTGCTCAACGCCCCTTTGCTATTCAGGTTGCATATCAATTATTTAGATGTGGAGTTAGGGACAGAACTGTCAAAATTCACCAAGGTGGCATTGCAAATGAGCAAAAGCAGGCCGATCTAGGTAGATTAGAAAGTTGGGCTGAGAAATAGCATTCAGCATTGACAAATGTAGAGTGAGGAGTCTAGAAAAGAACAATAAACACCATAAACTAAATGGTGTTAGTCTAAATGGCACAGCACAGGAGAAGGATCTGGGGGTATTGGTGGACAGATTATCGGACCATTTGCCCAATGTGCAGCAGTGATAATCAAGGCAGATAGAATGGTTGTAGAGAACGTGGAAGAGAACACAAATCACTGGATGTGACACTCGCCCTATAAGGGACATTGGCCCATCCCCATCTATCGTACCGTGGGCAGTTCTGGTCGCCATATTACAGGAAGGACATCATAGCACTGGAAAAGGGGCAGCAAAGGGCTACCCCTCTGACATCTGAGCTACAAGGAGAGGCTGTAGAAACTAGTTTGTTTATATAAGAGAGAAGACTGAGAAGGAATCTTATTGAAATAGTCCAAGGTTCATAAGAGCATCGACAGGTTGAAATTTGAGGAACTGTTTATCATGGACCCAAGAATGAGAACAAGAGATATGGGATGAAGGTGAGAAGCAAGAAGTTGAATCAACAGATCAGATAGAACTACTTCACACAGAGGCTGATGTTTGCTTGGAATGGACTGCCTAGGGAGCGATTGAAACAAATAACTTCAGTAATTTTAAGGGGAAGTTTGACAGGCATTTGGTGAGAAAAATCAATTGTCGGATATGAGTAGTAACTGCATATCCTGTTTTTGAACTCTGAGGCTGACCAGTGGTCCTTTCTAGTCCAGACGCTCCCTGAGAGGGGAAAATTCAACCAGAGTTCCTCTTCCTTACTCTTACCTTACATGTGTGTGCACATTGGATGATGATGAAGAAGCTTGGCCTCATTTTCAAATAGCTCATCAATGCTCACCATCTTGCCTCACACATGAAGAATGCACGGAATATTGGAAGGCAGCCAGCAGACATGGCACTGGATCTCAGTCAGTGCCTTGAGGAAAGAAGGGCAGAAAGCTGAGGCCCATCCCAAAAATGATTCCTTCAGAGCTGCAATTTGGTGTTTTTATAGAAATAGCTCCTGCTTTAACAGAGTCACATCGATCGTCATAATCCGAACTTGTCTGAATCCAGAAATGAGACGATATTATCTGCTCTTTGTTCACGCTCGACTGATTCAACTGTGCAATCACCTTGTTTGTAGCAATCTCTAGTCTTCTGCTATGCTACTTGATTAGCAGATATTATACTGAGATTTTTATCTACTGTTAAATAGAGATGTGAAGCAAACAAACATCTGGGTGATATACTGATGACCACAAGAGCCACAAATACGCAATGAAAAGTCTGTAATGGGTTAAATACTTTTCACATGAAACACTTCTGAAGAAATGAAGGAGTCTTTTGGATTACTGGGAAAGTTTCATCTTCCCATACCACTTTCAGTATTGTGTAATATAATATTAAGTAATGCAATGAATAATCTCCCTCAAGTATAGAACAAAAGGTGAGCCTTCCATCTGCTCAAATGACAGAAACCACCAGAACTGCAATACTCTCTGTGTCCTCGTTTAAAGCATTCAATTCTTTTGAAGTTAAACTCCCAGACAGTTTAATGATAATACAATTCATAAATACAAAAGCCACAGCAAACAATGGCCCTGAAATTCCACACCGCTCTTGTCCTGCCAAACCGTAAAATTGGCCCAACTTTACTTTCTGAGTAGTAAACTGGGCCTGGAGTCCTTTCTGCCAATTTCCTGGCCCAAAATCAATTTCCTCAAGTTTCCAAACACGAGTCGGCTCTTCCTCCCGATCCACCTGCCATATTCCCCAGCCGCCTAATTGAAACATATTTCAGTGAGCCCTGAATTTCCTGGTTTGGCACTCACAATGCACTCAGAGTAAGCTAGAATGAGGAAAGTAAGGAACAGCTGTTGCCGGGTTCAGCTGGGACTGACGGAAGTGAGGAGCTACGGGGGACTAAATTGGGCCGCGTAGCGCCCGTCACGTAGGTGCTACACGGACACCTAAGCCCCGAAAATGGCTCCGAGGTGCGCATTTCCGGCATGACGTGCGCAGGACACCATCTTGGTAAAGGTGGTACCTATCGAACGCCGGAAGCATGTAGAGTAGGGAGATTATGACATTAATCAGTGTGCAACGCTGATTTGAAGCTGGGTGGCATTTTCGAACTCCCCTGCTCCACAGCTAAACAGGAGTTAATGGGGATGAAGAACCCCCCCACACCAGCGCTATTTAAAGGGAGCATGCGGGAGTTACAGATTAGTTGCTGGATTATTTATTCTGGCTGCTGGTACAATTGTGGGTGTTTGTGGAAGTTTCCTATACTTGGAAAAAGTTGCAATATTATACAGAGGGTGGTCTGGCTGGTCTTGCAGTACTGTTAGTGACTTTCAATATAGTGTGCTGACCAAAGTTGCTTCCAGACATGGGTGGCCTGCTGAGGGCTTCCTCTGGGAATTGAACATGACTGGGAGCATGCAGAGAGGCCAGGCAGAGGCCTGAAGAGGAGGGAGGAGGAGGAAGTGAAGGAGGAGGAGAAGGAGAAGAAAAAGGAGGAAGAGAGAAGTGGAGGAAGAGGCAGGGGAGGCAACAAGGTAGACAGGCCCTGCCTGCCAGGGCTCTGCGTGATCAGATGATTAATGAGCAATACCAGTAACCTCAACGACACCTCCCCATTCACCAACAGTCCCACACTCCTTACCTTTCCTCTCCCACATGACCATCAAATTGTCCTCCTTATGATTCATTGCTTCCTCCCTCAGCTCATTGCAGAAGTGAAAACCAATACCAAATACAAATTCATAATCACATTTATAGGTTTACACATCAAATGATTCAAACAAACATACTATTCACCCTTGTGCCTTCCCTTCGTGCCTGTCGTTCATGTGCCTTTATCTTTCCTAGTGCTCCTATGAAGTGCATCCCCACTGGCTGGAGCATGGGTGGTGGAAGGCTGCTGACTTTCAATTAAGGAGCGGGCAGATGGCCATGGAGGACGACCTCGAGCAGCTCTGGGCCCCGAGGGCCCAGTTTCAGACCGCACCATCTCGCCTGGCCTGCAGCACTCTGGCCTGGCTGGCTGACAGACAACAGCAAGGGCACTGGCAGAATGGCAGGCGTTGGAGCAGGAATGCTGTCGTCCTGAGAGGACAGCAGGTTCATCTTCCATGGTGCTACTGCCACTCTCCCGGGGCGGCGCCTCAGGAATCTTGGTGATCTGTTGGGGAACAGATTGCTTCACTGCTGTGACGCCCTGGAAGCGGCGTTCCACAGTGGAATCCAGAGCCATGAAAGCAGCAGTCAGAGCTTCCAAAGTAGCAGACAGACCTTGAATGGCAGATGTTTGTCCTGCAATGGAAGCTGTGACATTGGCCATCAGGCGCTGCGTCCATGGTGGGTTCCACAGTTGCGCTGATGGAGGTGACCACCCATTCCATGTGGGAAAGGATGGGCCCCAAGCTTGTTCCGAGTTGGAATTGGACTCCTCCATGCCCCTTGACATTGTGCGCAGGCTTTCTGGCAGCCTTTCCAGCGCACCAAGTATTTGACTGTGTACGCCCATCAGCCTTCTTCTGCAGCCTGACCCATCAAAGTCATCATCTTGATTCCTCTGCAGCAGAACTAATGTGCGACCTCTCCCCCCGGCGAGCTGGCATCTGCCTCTAAAGTACATGCAGTGTCAGTACCTGAGCTGGTGGCTGCGAGTGTAAGATCGAGTGACGGTGTGTTTGCATCATCACTGTCGTCTTCCTCTGCCTCCTCTGACTGTGCAGGTTCCAGTTCTTGAGTATCTGAAATGACAAAGGGACTCGGGTTGAGTTGTGGTGCGGGGAGAGGAGAAAGTAAGATGTGCGTGTTTACACCACCTGCAGCACGTCAGTCAGAAAAGATTGTGGGCTGAGGGAGAAGTGAGAAGGAGGATTAGGTATGCAGAGACCCTCATCACCGATACCTCCAGCACCACCAGTGGCCACGGCCTCAGCAACAGCCCTTCCAATGATGGACAGCACTGTCTGCTCCGTGAGGGTAAGGATGTGTAGATGTGCCTGTCCTCCGTCCGTTCCTTCCTGCTGCCGGCTGTTATGCGCCACCTTCTCCCGCAAGAAAGCGGGAAGTGTGTCAGTGAGTGTCCTGCAAGATGTTTGCGTGATATGGCTGTCATGGTTGAATAGCTGCCAGTGTGTGTGAGACCTGTGAGTTGTGGGCATGCGGCTTGCCAGAGTAGTGATTGAAAGAGTTTGTTTTTAGGTTGGGGGGGGGGGAGGTGTGGTGCGTGGACCAGTGGACGTGGCTAGTGGTGCAGTTGGTCGGATATGCTACTTGAACTCACTCACCTTGACTACTCGTGTCAAATCATTGAACTTCTTCCTGCACTGCATCGATGTGCGTGGTGCGACATTCCTGGTATAGACCTTGTCCGCCACAGCTTCCCACTGCCTCTTCCAGCATACATCTGGAGGGGCTCCTGGCCCCCTGCAGGTTTAGGATGGCCCACCGTCTGTCCACCTCTTCCGCCAAGGCCTCTAGTGCACTGTCCGAGAACCTTGCTGCACGCTGTCTCACCGGTGCAGCCATTCTTCAGTATATTCCACCACGGATTCTCTTTCCAAAGCACTTCCAGCACTTCTGCAGCCACAGTGCACCTCCCCTTTAAGAGGTGCAGGCTGCTTTTAAGTAGTGCTAGCCATTCCCGATACCGGGGCTCCCTGCTGGTGCTCGCAGCCAGTCAACAGCGCAGGTAGCGCTGGCTGCACGCAGCTATCACTGGAATCATCAGGCAGCATGAATATTACCTGTTGCCTGCATCGCAACCAATGGGCGTGGGTTAATTGCGCGCTGCGATCCCAGTGCCCATTTTCGGGGGTTAGCCAATTTAACTCCCTATGATCTTGAGGAAGGCTGGACTCCTCCTTCTGAAGTGGCAGAGGGGTGTCCACATTTTCAGCACCTGAAATGAAAGTGAGGCACAAGGGTTCGATCGTGGTGTGAAGGCAGAGCAAAGGAAGAAATGACTGGTGAAAGCAGCTGCAGTTTGTCATGCAGAGTGTGTAGGGTGAGAGAGATGTATGAAGGGAAAAAGACAATAAGGTGTGAAGGAAACCTGTGTGACATCTCCTCCTGCTTTGCCATCCACCACGGCCATGACTCTGCCCCTGCCTGAGATGGCCAGCATGTTTCCTTCCACAGGGGAGAGGATGTAGAGGTGGGCACGGCCTCCTCCGCTGGCAACAACCTGTCGCAAGTTGTGCATGACCATTCTTCTCCAAGGAAGCAGGGAGTGTATTAGTGACATCCTTGTGAGGTGTGTGCCTGTCATGTAGAACAGTTGGTGTGCAGCGTGTAAGTTGTGAAGTTTGGGGAACTGAGGGTCACAATAGCGGTGAGTGTGAATGAGGAGGAGGAGGTGGAGTGAAGTGTGATGCAGTGATTGTAGAAGAGTGAAGGGGAGTGGGGCAGGGGAGTACCGTGAGTGATGAGGCTAGAGGTGGCGGAGGTGTGAGCAGAGAGCAAGAGAGCAGTATTCTTACCTTGACAGCTCTGGTGAGGTCATTGAATGTCTTTCGGCATTGCAGCCATATCCTGGGAGCTAAGCTCCTAGCATTGACCTCCTCAGCAACCTCTTACCACTGGCAACAGAAGTGTTGCCTGGAGGGCTTTCTACCCCCAGGGGGATAGAGGATTTCCCTCCTCCTGTCTACTGTCTCCAGCAGGACCTCCAAGGCAGCATCGGGAAAACTCGGTGCCCTCTCTGGACCTCTTTCAGCCATTATTTTCAATCTCGGACGTTTCCCTATTGTCTGCAGTCAGAGTGCAGCCCCCCCCCTCCCCCTCGCTTTAAGAGATGTGGTCTACTTTTAGTAGTGTCATTGAAGCCTGATTTCCTACCCCCACAAACAGGCATGCAGCTAATGAATAGCATGGGTAGCACTGGCTTCACAAATGAATCATTATAATGAGCTGCCAGCACGAAACACAACTTAACTTTGCCATTCATCTCACTTGCTGTTTGTGGGACTTCGCTGGGATAAATTGGCTCTATAACAATAGTGACTTCGCTTCAGAATTATTTAAATGGTTGTAAAGCGCTTTGGAACATCCTGAAGATGTGATACGGTGCTGTATAAATGCAAGTTCTTTCATTCTTTGCCAGCTCTTCTCCTGTGTTGTTAACAGGTAGTCTGGAGCGTGGCTCTGATGTCTCGCCGCTACGATGGAGTTGTGTTTAACAGGGCCTATCACTTTAAGGCGACTGCTCGGGTACTCCCTGTGGGGAAGCGGTCTAAATGCACTCATCTTGTGGTCAATTATAGACTCATTGCTGAGGGATTGGAAACTGCTCGTAAATCCCCGGCTCCTGCCCTTTGGGGGGTGGCCAGGATGTCAAGGTGAAAAACGGACTGGCTTTCTTTCAGTTTTAGAATATTTTTGATACTTTGAAGTTTGATGTCTGTGATGGATGCACGGTGAAAGCAAAACTTTGGTACTTACCAGTAAACAGATGTACCATAAAATGAGTGCATGTTTCGACATTGGCCAAGGGCGGGATTGAGCCCGGCTTTAGCAAACCCCACAACCTGTTCACAAATCAACAATGGTCCCTCGGGGGAGTACTGTGAGTTGCTGTTCCCCCGTGGATCGATACTCCACTTGTGTTGGCACCTTCAGGAGAAAAGGAGAGAAGATTGGAAAAAAATAAGTTGTGAACCCTTCAGCAAGGACCCTTCAATGCTGTTCTCCACCAATTGTAAACAATTTTACAACACCAAGTTATAGTCCAACAATTTTATTTGAAATTCACAAGCTTTCGGAGGCTTCCTCCTTCCTCAGGTGAATGTTGTGGAAATGAAATCCTCGAACCCTTCGCATTTATAAATCACAGAACAATACCTGGTGATTACAGATAGTCTTTCCAGCTGCCCGTTGCCAAGGCAATCACAGTGTGCAGACAGAGAGGTGTTACCTACAAGGCCACCGAATATACAAACAACCAAAAAAAAAAGAGAGAGGCAGAAACATAGAAACATCCGGAAGGAAGAGAAAGACAGCAAATGACCCGTTATATTAAAAACAGATAACATTTGTTCGCTGGTGGGGTTACGTGTAGCGTGACATGAACCCAAGATCCCGGTTGAGGCCGTCCTCATGGGTGCGGAACTTGGCTATCAATTTCTGCTCGACGATTTTGCGTTGTCGTGTGTCTCGAAGGCCGCCTTGGAGTACGCTTACCCGAAGGTCGGTGGCTGAATGTCCTTGACTGCTGAAGTGTTCCCCGACTGGGAGGGAACCCTCCTGTCTGGCGATTGTTGCGCGGTGTCCGTTCATCCGTTGTCGCAGTGTCTGCATGGTCTCGCCAATGTACCATGCTCTGGGGCATCCTTTCCTGCAACGTATGAGGTAGACAACGTTGGCCGAGTCACAGGAGTATGAACCATGCACCTGGTGGGTGGTGTCCTCTCGTGTGATGGTGGTATCTGTGTCGATGATCTGGCATGTCTTGCAGAGGTTACCGTGACTATAACTTGGTGTTGTAAAATTGTTTACAATTGTCAACCCCAGTCCATCACTGGCATCTCCACATCATGTTCTCCACCAAGACACCAATCTCCGGCTAAAAGCACAAGCTCTCAATAAAACCATTGAAGTTTCATTAAAAAATGAGGGTGTAGCATCCTATGTTCACTTCAGTTAGCAAGGAGGGGTCTGTGTGAGTGTGCGGAGGGGGATCCACTTTACAAGCACTCCAACGTTTCTGCTAACGTTAAGGAATGATGGAAAGTACACACACTGCCTTTAAGGGTGTGGTCCTATTTCTGCTTACTGGTGTCAGTTGTAAATTCCTCAAGTTTACATGTCAGGCAGATTACTATCTTGTGATCAATCTCATATATCCCACATTGTCCTGTGTATACTCAGTCATATATAATCCCATCAACACCGATAGCGCATAAAGCTTTCATTCAATGTCAGTGATCCTTATGCTTTATTTTTATTCCCGTTAAAATAATTTGATTTTGTTATTATTGAGTTGTCCAGGAATTCACAAGCTTCCTCAACTTGCTGTAGAGTGCAGAATAACATGGGAACATTGCTGCTTTGCTGGTTATAAAGTACCTACAGCTACGTACATTTGCAGGCTTTGTATACGTGTGCCGTTTGGTACAAATTTGAGGCTGTATACTTTCTTTGATTTAGTGAATCGTCCCTACCGTAAGCTGTCTGAGCATCTTGCTATTGTGGGAGTTGACTTACGCTGCCTTGTAGCTACACACATGATACTGGGACCTGGGGGTGTAACAATGAATGTGATTTGGACTGGATCTCCTTGTCATTTGCATGCGTATTTCTTTAATCTTTCTGAAGATGGACTGAATTTTTTTTTTCTATTCGTTCACGGGATGTGGGCGTCGCTGGCAAGGCCGGCATTTATTGCCCATCCCTAATTGCCGTTGAGAAGGTGGTGGTGAGCCGCCTTCTTGAACCGCTGCAGTCCGTGTGGTGACGGTTCTCCCACAGTGCTGTTAGGAAGGGAGTTCCAGGATTTTGACACAGCGACAATGAAGGAACAGCGATATATTTCCAAGTCGGGATGGTGTGTGACTTGGAGGGGAACGTGCAGGTGGTGTTGTTCCCATGCGCCTGCTGCCCTTGTCCTTCTTGGTGGTAGAGGTCGCGGGTTTGGGAGGTGCTGTCGAAGAAGCCTTGGCGAGTTGCTGCAGTGCATCCTGTGGATGGTGCACACTGCAGCCACAGTGCGCCGGTGGTGAAGGGAGTGAATGTTTAGGGTGGTGGATGGGGTGCCAATCAAGCGGGCTGCTTTATCTTGGATGGTGTCGAGCTTCTTGAGTGTTGTTGGAGCTGCACTCATCCAGGCAAGTGGAGAGCATTCCATCACACTCCTGACTTGTGCCTTGTAGATGGTGGAAAGGCTTTGGGGAGTCAGGAGGTGAGTCACTCGCCGCAGAATACCCAGCCTCTGACATGCTCTTGTAGCCACAGTATTTATATGGTTGGTCCAGTTAAGTTTCTGGTCAATGGTGACCCCCAGGATGTTGATGGTGGGGGATTCGGCGATGGTAATGCCGTTGAATGTCAAGGGGAGGTGGTTAGACTCTCTCTTGTTGGAGATGGTCATTGCTTGGCACTTATCTGGCGCGAATGTTACTTGCCACTTATGAGCCCAAGCCTGGATGTTGTCCAGGTCTTGCTGCATGCGGGCTCGGACTGCTTCATTATCTGAGGGGTTGCGAATGGAACTGAACACTGTGCAGTCATCAGCGAACATCCCCATTTCTGACCTTATGATGGAGGGAAGGTCATTGATGAAGCAGCTGAAGATGGTTGGGCCTAGGACACTGCCCTGAGGAACTCCTGCAGCAATGCCCTGGGGCTGAGATGCTTGGCCTCCAACAACCACTACCATCTTCCTTTGTGCTAGGTATGACTCCAGCCACTGGAGAGTTTTCCCCCTGATTCCCATTGACTTCAATTTTACTAGGGCTCCTTGGTGCCACACTCGGTCAAATGCTGCCTTGATGTCAAGGGCAGTCACTCTCACTTCACCTCTGGAATTCAGCTCTTTTGTCCATGTTTGGACCAAGGCTGTAATGAGGTCTGGAGCCGAGTGGTCCTGGCGGAACCCAAACTGAGCATCGGTGAGCAGGTTATTGGTGAGTAAGTGCCGCTTGATAGCACTGTCGACGACACCTTCCATCTCTTTGCTGATGATTGAGAGTAGACTGATGGGGCGGTAATTGGCCGGATTGGATTTGTCCTGCTTTTTGTGGACAGGACATACCTGGGCAATTTTCCACATTGTCGGGTGGATGCCAGTGTTGTAGCTGTACTGGAACAGCTTGGCTCGAGGCGCAGCTAGTTCTGGAGCACAAGTCTTCAGCACTACAGCTGGGATGTTGTCGGGGCCCATAGCCTTTGCTGTATCCAGTGCACTCAGCCGTTTCTTGATATCACGTGGAGTGAATCGAATTGGCCGAAGACTGGCTTCCGTGATGGTGGGGATATCGGGAGGAGGCTGAGATGGATTATCCACTCGGCACTTCTGGCTGAAGATGGTTGCAAACGCTTCAGCCTTGTCTTTTGCACTCACGTGCTGGACTCCGCCATCATTGAGAATGGGGATGTTTGCAGAGCCTCCTCTTCCCGTTAGTTGTTTAATTGTCCACCACCATTCACGACTGGATGTGGCAGGACTGCAGAGCTTTGATCTGATCCGTTGGTTGTGGAATCGCTTAGCTCTGTCTATAGCATGTTGCTTCCGTTGTTTAGCATGCATGTAGTCCTGAGTTGTAGCTTCACCAGGTTGGCACCTCATTTTTAGGTACGCCTGGTGCTGCTCCTGGCATGCTCTTCTACACTCCTCATTGAACCAGGGTTGATCCCCTGGCTTGTTGGTAATGGTAGAGTGAGGAATATGCCGGGCCATGAGGTTACAGATTGTGCTGGAATACAATTCTGCTGCTGCTGATGGCCCACAGTGCCTCATGGATGCCCAGTTTTGAGCTGCTAGATCTGTTCTGAATCTATCCCATTTAGCACGGTGGTAGTGCCACACAACACGTTGGATGGTGTCCTCAGTGCGAAGACGGGATTTCATCTCCACGAGGACTGTGCGGTGGTCACTCCTACCAATATTGTCATGGACAGATGCATTTGCGACAGGTAGATTGGTGAGGACGAGGTCAAGTAAGTTTTTCCCTCGTGTTGGTTCGCTCACCACCTGCCGCAGGCCCAGTCTAGCAGCTATGTCCTTCAGGACTCGGCCAGCTCGGTCAGTAGTGGTGCTACCGAGCCACTCTTGGTGATGGACATTGAAGTCCCCCACCCAGAGTACATTTTGTGCCCTTGCTACCCTCAGTGCTTCCTCCAAGTGGTGCTCAACATGGAGGAGGACTGATTCATCAGCTGAGGGAGGGCGGTAGGTGGTAATCAGCAGGAGGTTTCCTTGCCCATGTTTGACCTGATGCCATGAGATTTCATGGGGTCCAGAGTCAATGTTGAGGACTCCCAGGGCCACTCCCTCCTGACTGTATATCACTGTACCGCCACCTCTGGTGGGTCTGTCCTGCCGGTGGGACAGGACATACCCAGGGATGGTGATGGAAGAGTCTGGGACGTTGGCTGAAAGATATGATTCTGTGAGTATGGCTATGTCAGGCTGTTGCTTGACTAGTCTGTGGGACAGCTCTCCCAATTTTGGCACAAGTCCCCATATGTTAGTAAGGAGGACCTTGCAGGGTCGACTGGGCTTCGTTTGCCGTTGTCGTGTCCGGTGCCTAGTGGTCTGATGCCGGGTGGTCCGTCCGGTTTTATTCTTATTATGACTTTTCGTAGCGAGATTTTACAACTGAGTGGCTTGCTAGGCCATTTCAGAGGGCAATTAAGAATCAACCACATTGCTGTGGGTCTGGAGTCACATATAGGCCAGACCGGGTAAGGGCGGCAGGCTTCCTTCCCTAAAGGACATTAGTGAACCAGATGGGTTTTTACGACAATCCGGTAGTTTCATGGCCATCATTACTGATACTAGTATTTTAATTCCAGATTTTTTTATTTAATTAATTGAATTTAATTAATTAATTGAATTTAAATTCGCCAGCTGCCGTGGCGGGATTTGAACTCATGACTCTGGATTTTAGTCCAGGCCTCTGGATTACTAAATGAGGTGAATCATTAAGCTGCTTTATTCCCCAGCAAGGTGAACGCTTATCCTGTGTCGCAGGATAAGGGGTCGGCCATTCAAGACTGAGATGAGGAGGAATTTCTTCACGCAGAGGGTTGTGAATCTTTGGAATTCTCTACCCCAGAGGGCTGTGGATGCTGAGTCACTGAGTATATTCAAGACTGAGATGGATAGATTTTTGGACTCTAGGGGAATCAAGGAATATGGGGATCGGGCGGGAAAGTGGAGTTGAGGTCAAAGATCAGCCATGATCTTATTGAATGGGAGAGCAGGCTCGAGGGGCCGTGTGGCCTACTCCTGCTCCTATTTCTTATGTTCTTATAATATAAAAATAAAGATTGTGCAACACTACCCCAATTCTCAGGTTGTATTATAAATATTACCCAAAATAGCGTTGTCCTGAGAAATTGACCCCTTTAAAACAACATTTAATTTTAAAGGCATATTTTAAAATAACCCATATTTGGATTTTTTTTTTCCCTGTGGAAAAATGGTCAAAGAATCTAGTAAAAAGACAAGTTCTTCACATTGGGATGGTAATACTGGTGGCAGTGGTAGGGCTATTCCTTGCCAAAGAAAGCAAAGGAGAGATTAGGAGGAGTAACCCGAAGGATGGCCAGGGAGGGGGATTTTAGGCTTTGTCTTAGGGGTAGAGAAGGTCAGGGAGGGAACTATAAGAGAATGGGATCTGGTGGCTGAAGCCATGGCTGCTAATGGTGGAGCAAAGGAAAGCCCAGTAAAAAAAAAACAGGGGGCCGATTTTAACTCCCCCCATCTGGCGGAAACCAGTCGGGAGTGGGGGGGGGCAGTTAAAATGGAGTGGGGTACTTACCCATTCCTTTCCAGCCCCGATTTGACCGACTACAATTTTAAACTCTTAAAATATGTAGATTGGGCTCCGATGGCGTCACAGAGGCCCGATCTGCTATTGTGGCCTGAGGCCCAAGTGAGGGAGCAGTGGAGTGCTCCTCGGGGCCGCGCAAGCAAAACTTGGGCCCCCCCCCACCCTGTCCCAGGCTTCCCTCCTCCCCCAATCGCATCAGGAGCACCCCTCCCCCTTACCACTCACTTGACTGCCAGGGGCTTTTCCCGTGGACCTCCTGCAGCCCGAATTCCTGCTCCCGCCCGCCGGGAGTGATACCTGCCGGGTACAGGCGGAAATTGGGGCCTGAATAATAAAATGAGGCCCGGGAGTTAAAATCTCCCTGAGTCTCGCCGTGCAAGTTTGTTGCACGTCACACATAATGATCCTGCCCTTGATAAAATCAGGGCCAGGCATTCTGAGCTCTTAAAAAAAATTTGGCAGGTCTATCGTCATGCTGCTGGCAGGCATATGAGAACCATTCAATGGGGGCCGTTGGTTTAAGAAATGTGTAAAAGGAGCTTAGAAGTACTTAATTAACCGAACGCCCCTAGGGCTTTACAAACAAATAAAACATTGCTCTTACAATTTCTAATGCTGTCAGCCTACGTAGGGGAGATTTCCTCTGATCACTATTCATAGTGAAATCGTATACACCTTCTTTTACAGCATTTATTATTTTGCTAAAAGCAGCAGACAGAAAATCTCCCTGGTATATATATTTGTAACGCCTTTAACACATAGCGATCAGAGGAAATCATCCCCCGAGTGATTAGATGATTGGTGTACTGGGGATGGGAATTTCCCTGCTTCCTCCCACCTCTGGTTCATTATTCCATAATTAAATGGATAATTGGGGAACTGCACCCCCGCGGACCGGCTTTTAGCCATAAAGACCAGGAGGGAACCTGGTTTTCGATTCCCGGTCTTTGCTAACTGACTCCAGCCCGGGTGGCACTGCACCACCGTTATCTTCAGCACCCCTGTGCCAGGGAGGGGGTACATTAGCCAGGTTTTCAACTGTTGGTCACAGTGGGAAAGGGACCTGAGGTTGATGAAACCTGCCACCAATCAACTCAGTGATTCAACCTGGGATTCTCCTGGTCTGCACGGTTCAGTTTCACACCAGGCCGTGCATTACGCACTGAACAATCGGCAATGTAATTTGCGAAATCACCAAATAAAGGCATGTAAACGTGGATTTTACCAAACTGAAACAATTTTCCTGCGCCAGAGGTGAGGAGCAGAGTGTGTGCAGGGGTGGTGATCAATCTCTGTTACCCAATAATCTCGCTGAAGCTAATTTATACAGCTTAGTGACTCTTTGTTCTCTGTACCTAACAGCTTGCATTTGGCAGTGAGAAGGAGAAAATGGATCCACAGGAGCACACAGCGAGAGGCACACTAACACTCAGAGCTCTCTCTACCTCCAATTCCCTCCTGCTGTTTCAATATACGTTTGCGACACATGTTGAAATCATTTGTTTTTAATTGGTACAGAGCTAGAATTATTTGTTGAACAGCAGACTGTGTCTGTATGTATGTATGCGCATTGATATCTGTTTGTTTATATGTGTGCCTGTATGTGTGTTTTTCTGTGAGTCTGTATGTTTACCCATCACCCCTGTGCTTGCTGCCCGACATTGGCTCCCCGCCTGGCAACGCCTCAATTTTAAAATTCTCATCCTTCCTTTCAAACCCCTCCATAGCCTCAGCCCACCCTATCTCTGTAACCTCCTCCAGCCCTACAACCCTCCGAGATCTTTGCGTTCCTCCAATTCTGGCCTCTTGCCCGATTTTAATCACAACACCATTGGCAGCCGTGCCTTCAGCTGACTAGGTCCTAAGCTCTGGAATTTCCTCCCAAAACCTCTCCGCCTCTCTACCTCTCTCCCCTCCTTTAACCCTCCTTAAAACCTATCTCTTTGACCAAGCTTTTGGTCGCCTGTCCTAATATCTCCGTATGTGGCTCGGTGTCAAATTTTGTTTGATAATCGCTCCTATGAAGTGCCTTGGGATGTTTTTCTATGCAATTTGTGGTTATGTCTGTGTGTGCATGTCTGCCTCTATTTGTGTATGTGGATCTATATCTGTGTGTTTGAATCTCTGACTGTGTGACTCCGTGTCTATGTGTGTGTCTAAAGCTTTGTGGGGTAGATTTTGACTTGGTGCGATAGCGTAAAACAGGAGATGGTGAATCAGCAGTCTGTTTTACATCTCGCCCGATTTCTATTACTATTGACTTCAATGGAAATAAAAATTGGGAAAGATGTAAAGCGGGCTGCCAATTCCCCAACACCTGTTTTATGCTGTCGAACAAAATCTACCCCAGTGTGTGCGTGTCTAAGTGTACATATGTGTCATATCTGTGTGTGCGTGTAACAAATGTAAAGTACGCACCAGATATTCACTCAAGTTTAGTATCACCAGTCACTCCTGTAAGTGGACCTCACGTCCCTTGTGACCCGGAGAGTACTTTTACCGCCCAATAGTTACACAATAGTGTGACCTGGGGGGCTGTAATAATAAGACCCCCTTGTGTGTGTGCTGGATACCGTGATCTTGCACATATCCTATGTGTGTTTCTCCTATCTTCTGAAAGGCAGATCAATAAGCACTCTAGTGGGACAAGGCCAATTCCAAACCAACAAGCCTGTTTAATTTACAGGAAACATATGACTGAACATTTCATTTCTACTCTCTTAGGTACTATTCTCCTCTCCCCCCCACCCCCCCCCCCACCATCTCTAACCCAACACTTGCCTTCCTACTCTCCTGCTGCCGTCCCAGGCTTGAATTCCCCTTGGGATTAACCCACAGCTACCCACTGTGCCTCTCCTGGCATTTTCCAAAGCTCCCATTGAGGCATCCATCACTGCTTCCTTATGAGCAACTGCCCCATCCTCCTCTCTCGCTGACCTTCCCGTCCAATGAGCCTGATAGAAGCCAATCTTGCCAACTTCCTTCCGGTCCTGCCCACCCTCCCACTGCTGCCCTTTTGGACTCTGCCAATGGATCAACAATCACCACTCCTCTCCGAACTTGCAATACTTTCCACCACCTGCCTCGCCCAAACCGCCATTGTGGTGGTGTGGCCCTTATCACCAAATCACACCCTACTCCTCTGGTACCTTCTCCTCCTTCAAGCATCTCACCTTGTTCCACCCTTCTCGCTTCTCCCTTAAAACCCTCGTCCTTTACCACCTTCCTAAACTCCCGAGTTTCTCACCAAGATATCTTCACTCCTTTCCTCCCACTGAGCGACTCTTCATCCTCGGTGATTTCAATGTCCATCTCAACTCATCATGCCCTCTCTCCTCCTGCCATCCCTTGACATCTCCCTCCATATAAACTCTCCCAGCCACCCTCCCCACTTTGCCATCTCACGTGGCCTCTCTATTCCCATTGTCTCAATCACAGATAAGGCCATCTCTAATCATGTCCTTGTGAACCTCTCCACTCACAGCCCCCAAACCCCTTCCAACCCCACTTCCTTCTGCATCCGCCCTTGAAAGAAACTCTACTGCAAGTAATTTACAACGACACTTTCGGACTCCCAACTGTCTAGCCTTTGGATCTTCTTTCACCACGATACCTCTGCAGCAGTTGATCAGCTCAATCATTCCCTCACCAGCTCTGATGCCTTTGTCCCCTTACACTCTCCCACCCGAGTTGTTCCCTCTGTGACGGCCACCAACTTTGCTCCCTTAAGTCCAAGGGGCGCAGACTTGAACGTATCCGGTGCACAACTGGTTTAACCATCGGGCCTTGGAATGGAGAGCAAGGCCCGATAATACTTAATGTGGTCCAACCAGTGCTTATCTGGTTGGACCACATTAAGCACTATCGGGCCTTGCTCTTCATTGCCAAAACTGTTCACTACTCCATGATCATCCTGGAATGCAAAGATAACTTCCAGTTTCTTTTCTTCACTACCAACTGTCTCCTTAAACCCTTCTCCCCTGCCACCTCCCACAAGTGCGAGGAGCTCATGGACTTCTTTGTCACAAAGATTGAGACTATCCGTTCAGCCGCCCCTGCTGCATCCCTCTTGCCCCTTGCCCACCAAGCCAAGCTTTCCCCAAGGTTTCCCTCTGCCCAAGCCTTAAACTCTTTCCCTAGCTTCTCTCCTATCTCCCCTCATGCCTTCTCCAAGCTTAACTTGTCCACAAGACCCACCTGCTCTCGACCTCATTCCCACTAAACTGCTGACCACCCAAATTCTCTTCTTGGCCCCCATGCTAGCTGATATAGTAAATGGTTCCCTCTCCTCAGATACTGTCCCCCTCCCTTTCAAACTGCCATTATCACCCCCTCCTCAAAAATCCCATGCGACCCCTCTGTCCTTGCAAACTACCAACTCATCTCCAACCTCCCTTTCCTCTCCAAAGTCCTTAAAAGTGTTGTCGCCTCCCAAATCTGTGCCTATCTCTCCCACAACTCCATGTTTTAATCTCTCCAAACAGGTTTCCACCCCTGCCCCAGCACTGAAATGGCTCCAATCAGTCACAAATGACATCCTATGTGACCGCAACCATGGTGCACTATCCCTCCTCATCCTTCTCTACCTGTCTTCAGCTTTTGACGTAGTCGACCACACCATCTTCCTCCTGTGCCTCTCCTCCATTGTACAGCCAGAGAATTCCCTGCAATGGCTTCCTTTCCCGCCCCTGTACCATTACCTCTGGAGTTCCCCAAGGATCTATCCTTCGCCCCCTCCTCTTCCTCATCTACATGCAGCCCCTCGGCGACATTATCTGAAGACATACGTCATGTTCCACATATAAGCTGGTGACACCCAGCTCAACCTCTCCGTCACCTCTCTAAACCCCTCAGTTGTGTTATCTGACTGCTTGTCCGACATCCAGTTCTGGATGAGCTTCAATTTCCTCTAGCTAAACATTGGGAAGACCAAAGCCATCGTGGCCTCGCTCCTCCGTATCTCAGTAAACTCCTCCAGTCCTACAGCCTTCTGAGAACTCTACGTTCCTCCAACTCTGGCCTCTTGTGCACCTCCCACTCCATTCCTCCCAACATTGGCAGCCTTGCCTTCAGCCGTTTAGGTCCTAAGCTCTGGAATTTCCTCCCATAACCTCTCCTCCTCCTTTATGACTCTATTGAAAACCTACCTCTTTGACCAAGCTTATGGTCATCCCTTCTAATAGTGCTTTCTTTGCCTCAGTGTCGATTATTGTCTGATTAATCTCCTGTGAAGTGCCAGGGGCTGCTTTTTTTAGGTTAAAGGGTTATATAAATGCAAGTTGTTGTTGTTGAACAGAACACAGTTTTCCGTGAAATTCAGTCTATTTCCTATCAGTGCTTGTAACATCAAAAATAATCAATTGCACAAACGTAGCTTTTAATATGGGCCTGGCTTCACTTTACAAGAAAATATTTGCAGAACTGACTGATGCTAACTTTAAACAAAGAGTTTACTGCCCGTCTGTTTAAAATCTCCAAATTACTTTGTCCATCCGGAGAGAGCCAAAAATCATCATCTCTGTGCTGAGGATTGGCTCATCATGCTGTCAATCAAACCTGCCATCTTCAATGAGAAACATCCCCCATTCCACTTACATTGCCTGTCCAGCCTGCGCTCAATTAAAGAAACCAATTCAATATTACACCTGCGAATATCACTAGGAGTTGTTGGAATACGTTAACGATCCCCACTCATTGTCTCAAACTGATAGGTTACCCATTAAAATTGTTACCCATATGTCCCTTCGCTACAGCCCATCATACCCCTGACCACCCTTTGTTTCAAGGCCTCCAGGCTTTTTTCTATCAAGCCATAAAAGTAGGCGGGACCCCTGAGAATTCACCCCTTAAATTATGAACCTGACTTTCTATCAAAATTATATTAGATCTTAAACCAAAATCTCTTCCAGGCCAACTAGGTGAAGATCTCAGAACATGACAGTATGTGTCTGTGTGTGCATAGGTTTCCTCATTTGATTGCCAGGTTTGTTGCTCTGGGTGAATGGGGGAATTAGGTTTTATCCCCTCTTTTAACAATTTTAACTGTATCTGTGCCACAATCAGCCATTAATGTTACTTACCTTCTATAGAAAAATTTCACAGTGAATCTAGTCCTGGACAATTCCATAGAGTTTCACAGATGCATCAGGTTGGATCTGCAGTCATATAAAACTATACAGCTTCCCAGAGCGAGATTGGGTCCTCGATGCCCCAGGTTGATGTGGCTACAGCACTCACGGTTACTTGGCTGGGCCTACATAAAATTCTCCTTGGGTTGGAAGATCTGGTTCTATCACAATGACAGCATGTAGTGACATCATCGCAGCAGCAGGTAGTGACTTTTATTTAAATTTCAAAATATACTTTATTTCATAAAATTTAAGGATGCACACAGTTCAATGTAAATATCACAATTACAATTCAAAACAATACAATACAGATCGTACACTCTCCGATCCCATCATTACAATTCAAAACAAAGTACATATCTTCTTGCATTGTACACCATGAATTAGGAGGGGTGGCCTTACATGGTGTCCTTTCCCCATTGAGTCTTTGCATAGGCCACACCTTGCCTCAGTGCGTCCCACAGCACTTACTCCTGTACCTTGGGGTGTGCCAGTCGGGGACACTCGGTCGTGGACAGCTCCTTCAGCTGGAAGACCAGCAGGTTTCGGGCGGAAGACCATCATCACCGAGATGACGGTCTTCCAGCAGCAGTTGATATCTGTCTCGGTGTGCGTCCTGAGGAACAGTCCGTAGAGCACAGCGTCCTGTGTAACTGAACTGTTGGAGATGAACCGGGACAGATATCAATGCATCTCTCTCCACACCTTCTGCGTGAAGAGGCAGTCCATCAGGAGGTGGGAGACAGTCTCATCCCTGCTGCAGCCTCGAGGGCAGCTCACAGTGGGGCTGAGATTCCGTGCGCATTGGAAAGACCGCACTGGGAGGGCCCTTCTCACCACCACCCAGGCTGCATCCTGGTGCCTGTTGGTCAGTTCTGGCGACGAGACGTTCTGGCAAATGGCTTCGACCGTCTGGTCGGGGAACTGCGCGATCGGATCCACCCTGTCCCTTCGCTGCAGGACTCCCAGAACGTTCCACTGTCTGCCAGTCTCGCGGTCGAAAGGGTTCCTCCTCGGGAACTTCTCCATCTGGGACAGGTGGTGGGGTACGGTCCAGGTAGTGACATCATTGCAATAGCAGCATGCAGCAACATTATAATGTTGGTAGGAGGGGAATGGGTTAAGCAGAATGCGGTCCATATAGGCAGCCTAAAAATGTTTCAATTGGTAAAGATTCAAATACTAACACCAAGTCCCTTGCTGTCCCCTTGGGTTGAAACTTTTTGTCTTGTCCAAACCAAATTCAAACGGGGGCAGAGCAGATACTGAAATGAATCTGATAAGTTCTTTACTGCGCATTAATATTCATTCACATGACTCAAGATGGTCCCAGGTTTTATCCCTGGCCCTTAGCTGAGTTAACTGATCCCAGCTTAGAGAGTAGTGGGAGTCACTAAAACTGGGCCCAGCTCCCCTGGGTCAGGCAAGGGGAAAATCGGCCAGGGTTTCTACACCTGGTTGCTACGCAGAGCCCCCTGCTGGAAGTGTGAGGACAGGATCAGGCTCAGCAGTGATGCCAGATAGTTTGCTGGCACTTACAAACGTACAAGATTTGGAGGGGGCTTGACTGGGTAGATGCTGAGAGGTTGTTTCCCCTGACTAGAGAGTTTAGAACTAGGGGGCAAAGCTTTATCACTTACCTCTTTGTTTTTGTGATGTAGATGTTAGCTCTCTTTCTTTTTCTCTCCAGTTTGTCTGCCCTCACCTTTGTTCCTGTGCAGATGGTGTTGACTCCCTCACTAGGGAGCAGCCCCACAGGTGCAGATCGTCCTCCAGGGCCTCACCCAAGTGGTCTGTTATTGATGTGTGAGCCTGGACTGTGAACATAAGAACATAAGAAATAGGAGCAGGAGTCAAGATAAGGGGTCGGCCATTTAAGACTGAGATGAGGAGGAATTTCTTCACGCAGAGGGTTGTGAATCTCTGGAATTCTCTACCCCAGAGGGCTGTGGATGCTGAATCATTGAATATATTCAAGGCTGAGATCGATAGAGTTTTGGACTCTAAGGGGATCAGGCGGGAAAGTGGAGTTGAGGTCGAAGGTCAGCCATGATCTTATTGAATGGCGGAGCAGGCTCGAGGGGCTGTATGGCCTGCTCCTGCTCCTATTTCTTATGTTCACAGTCCAGGCTCACACATCAATAATGACCACTTGGGTGAGGCCCTGGAGGACGATCTGCGCTTGTGGGGCTGCTCCCTAGTGAGGGAGTCAACACCATATGCACAGGAACAAAGGTGAGGGCAGACAAACTGGAGAGAAAAAGAAAGAGAGCTAATTAACATCTACATCACAAAAACAAAGAGGTAAGTGATAAATCTAGGGCTCTCATTTACACACACGGCTTCTGTGGAGGTGGCCTCAGCACCCCAGGTAGGGAGAAAGAAATGAGAAAGACTTGCATTGATATAGCACCGTTTGCGTCCTCAGGACTTCCCAAACCCTTTCCAGTCAATGGATGACTTATAACGTATAATCACTGTTTCTGTGCAAGTAAACACAGCAGCCAATTTGCACACAGCTGGTCACCCAGACAGGAATGAAGTGATTGATCAGTTAATGTGTTTGGTGTAACTATCTCTGTAACCTCCTCCAGCCCTACAACCCTCCGAGATCTCGGCGCTCCTCCAATTCTGGCCTCTTGCGCAGCCCCGATTTTCATCACACCTCGATTGGCAGCTACGCCTCAGCTGCCAAGGCCCTAAGCTCTGGAATTCCCTCCCTAAACCTCTCCGCCTTTTAAGAGGCGCCTTAAAACCTATCTCTTTGACCAAGCTTTAGTGCCAATATTGCCTTCTGCGGTTTGGTGTCAAATTTTGTTTGATAATCGCTCCTGTGACGTGTCTTGAGACATTTTCCTACGCTATATAAATGCAAGTTGCTGGTGGTGGTTTTGGTGTTGGCCCGAACTCAAAGAAGAGTTCTCCTTAAGTCGTGCCATGGGATATTTTACATCCATCTCAACAGACAAAGTTTTTAACGTCTCATTTGAAAAACAGCACCCCTGACAGTGCAGCACTCCCATTAGTGCCGAGCTGGACTGTCAGCCTGGATTACGCGCTGGAATCCTGGAGCGGGGGCTTGATTCCACAACCTTCTGATTCAGAAATAAGAGCGCTGCCAAGCTGACAAAAAAGAAAATCAGGTTTGCCACTCATGATGCCTACCCTGTGCCCCTGGCTGGAAGAATAGCTGTTTGGACCCTGCACTGGTAGGCGACTGGTGTCTGTACCCAGCAAGGGCGAGTGGCTTGCGAGGAGGAGAGGGGAAAAGGAGATGGGGGGAATAAAAACTCGAACTAAACAGACAAATAAGCAGGATTTATACGGGGCAATTTTACCAGCTTTGGGCAGGGAGCTTGGCCTGTCAGTATGGCACACAAAGTACACTGGGAAAACATGCTGACCAACTCCAGATTGATTTTCCAACCGGATAACCATAGGTAACCCATGCCCTAAATTTCTGAAAAGTGCATCTAGCTGGGCAAAGCTCCCAGTGGGAGCCAATGCTGCAGAATTTTACATTCGGTATATTTTCAAGATAGTGCATTCAGTAACTGGACTGAGCTCCAAAGTGACCCCAGTCTGCATAGATTAAGGAGGAAGAAAAAACCTTTTTTGAGACAAAAGAGAGTGGAGGCTGCAGCTCATGTAGGAAATTTCTGTGGGTTTAAGGGTTAATTAAAAAAAAATAAGACGCTCGAGTGAGTGACGTGTGTGAAAGTGAAACCAGGTTGAAATTTCCTGGAAAGACTACGCGTGGCGGGGCTTCTGTGAAATGAAGGAGTGAGAGAGAGAGAGAGAGAGAGAAGGCGGCGCTTCAAACGACTTGCGAAACTGACGGTCGGGCAGCGCTCCAGAAACTGCCACAGAAGCAGGTCGAGAGGCCGAGCCCGTCCGGCTCAGCGGCCGGGGCCACAGCACAACACTCCGGACACATAGGGGCAATGCTCCGCCAAACCAGCGCAGCGTCCGATTGTCCGATCTGCTCACCCAACAACCCGAAGTGGCATTGCATGCAAACCTTTCAGCACTCGAATGATCCTCCCTCCCCCAGTCCCTGAAACATCTGCAGGGCTCGGTAGGTACTTTTTAATTTTGTGATTGTTGCATTGAAACCAGACAGGGTGTGAAAAGAGCAACATGAGTTTTATGAACAGGGTGAGTAAACTTTTCAAAAGACCCTGTTAATTCTGCTGCTGACTTCCAGTTAAAGCGTGTTTTTTTTTCTAATGCTTATGTTTTAAACAAATTTTTGAAGACTATTCTGGAAAACATCTAAAATTTAATTTGCTGTCTTTTTTTGCATCAAACGTTGCAATAAGTTCGAGGTTGATAAAGGGGGCAAGCACAGCCCGTGTTTCATGGGAACTCAAAGGTATCATTTCATTGCTGGCACTGGACAACTCTTTCTGTTGCACGAACAGAACTAAACAACCTCCTGTTCAATTATTGTTTATTCCGACCAAATCTATTAACAAAAGACATTTTTACAGGTGAAGCAGAGTTTCTACTGTGATAAAACTTCAAATGCTGGCAAAAGGCAGCAGATACATCAGCATCTGTAAAGCGATAGAGGACAGGTTAACATTTTGGTGTAGTCCCTTCATCAAAACTGGAAGATAAGTGAACCTCTTTATTGGGCAGAACTGAACAAAATAGTGACTGATCTCCCAGTTTCCAGGTCTGGCCGTGGGATCTCTATCTGAAATGTTAACCTCTCCCTCCCCTTTTCAGACGCTGACATGCTCCGTGTATTTTCACTATTTTCTGTTTTTATCTCCCATGGCGGGTCGAGGTTGTTTTAGCGTGTGAACGAAAACTATTCATCTAAAGCAGAGGTTTTCAGACTCTGTGTGGGTGCAACTTGCAACCGATTCCAGGACCCCCTGCAAGTACTGACACACTCCCCGGGACCCCCGCAAATGTTGACAGACTCCTAGGAATCCCCTGTAAATATTGACATGCTTCTGGGACCACTTGCAATTATTGACACCTTCCTAGGACCACCTGCAAATATTGACACATTCCAGGGGTCCCCTGTAAATATTGGTATGCTGCTGGGAGCCCCCTGCAAATATTGTCACGGTCCTAGGGACCCCCCCCCTTAACTTCCAAAAGATGCTGCCCGTTATCCAAAGGAAAATTGTGCAACAGAAAATGATTTTTATTAGTGTACAGCAACAGGAAAATGTGCAGTGAATCAACAGATACGGAAAAATCAGATAATCTTAATGACCTCAATGACCCCTAGGGTCTGGTTATCTCAGGTCGAAAGTCTGTGTCCTAAACCCCTGTAATAAGGGCGCCAAACACAGCCTCTGCCAAGAGAAGGCTGAGTGGGCTGCCACCTTTTGAGATTCCACCAGCATTCCAGCCATTAGCAGAATTAAAAAGTCGATAGAGAAAATTCTGAAGGAAGAAATGATAGTTCAGTCTGTCCCCAGTCATTGTAATTCCGTGTCTGTCTGTTTGAAATCACAGGCTACTTTCACCACGGGTCTTTATGTGCTGGTCTGAAGCAGCAATGTCAGAGCGTGTTTGGAACAAAAGGGATTAAACAGTCATTAATTAGTATTTTGTGCAAAAGGATTAATTCTTTCTATGGGAACAGGAACTCTGGGTTAAGAATATTTAAAGTGAATCGAGCCACAACGGGGCTAATTTTAACTTTGACCGATAGTTTAAAACGAGCGATTTCTGAACAGCCGCCCCTTATACATCTCTCCACTGATTTCAGTGGAAATGAAAATAGGGAGAGATGTACAACGGGCAGCTGATCCAATATCGCCCACTTTACACTTTTGCCCAAAGTTAAAATGACCCCCAGCGTGTTTGATATGGATTGTGTTCTCGAACTTTTGGTGCATATCCAAGCCGTCTCTGATCGGATGCCTGGGCTGTGTGGTTCCTCTGCTCAATGTATCTGGATTTTTCTTTCTCCAGAAGGCGCTGATCTAAGCTTCCGTACAAGTACTTTCCCAATGATAATTCTTCATATGTGAGCCTGCACGGTGAATGTAGGCAGGCTATTTAACACACGGGCGGGAGATCACCCTGACTGGATATTGCCCACACACAGGGACCTTCTAGTAGGGGTCACTAGATAGCAATTACCACTGGGAACCTTGGCCGATCCCTCTCTACCACAGGGAGCTGAGGCTAACTGTAGCACCTGCACAATCGGCTAAACTGAGAACAGCTAATTCGGAATAGATCGGGGATCGAACCTGGAACCCTACAGATGATTTTGGACTATAGGAGTGCAGCCAGCCTCAAACATGCGGGTCTCTCTCCAGCAGCTGCACTCGTAATGTAAACAAGCCCAAGTTCCAGGAACCCATGGCATCATAGATTCATGAAAATTGATATGTAGTCAGTTGAGAGCAGATGTATAGCATGTTTGCTGTGCAGGTTTACATGCTTTATGTAAGAGAGGTGACTTACTTGACTGATGCAAGAGAGGTGACTTACCTCATGCAGTTTAACCTGAAACATCTATTAGGCTTCTAACTATTGATTCAGCCACCTCACTGTCAGGACCTCCTGATGCCAGATAACACTGTTCCAACTTTCCTGTAAAGCACACATTTGTTTTCCTGCATTTCCAAGATGGTTTGCTGCATTTTGACCTGGCCTGACCACAAGAAGGTGTAAACATAGAAACTGCTCCAATATTTTGCCACATATTAAAGAAATACAATCGTCCCAATTAGCTGATACCAGCAACTCACATTAACCCATGAGTGCCATTTCTCAATGGGCCTGTGCTTTGAGAATTGCTGGTTTGGTGATGTGCAGACCTGGTCTGTTCTGTTTCAGACACCCTGCAATGACTGCAATCTTAAAGGGACCTCCAGGACTTACATCTTTCTCTCGCCTTACCCCTCCCTTTTCTTCCCCTTCCTTATCCTCCAGCTCTACCCTACACAAACTCCAACCCAGCCAGAATTCCCCTGCTGGTACTCATGTTTGCAGGCAGTCCCACGCACCCATCACTCAGTCCTCTCTGGCTCCCGGTCCCCAGCGTGACATTTGATGATTCTTATCCTCATCCCTTGTCTCCAAATCCTCCCCTGGCCTTGCAATCTTCTCCAGTCCTATATCCCAGAATGCACAATCTAACACAAGGCAAAGTTAATCATTTGTTGTTAACTTTGACTTTTGGAAAGGTATCTTGACAGGGGACTGGGATTGAAAGGGTCCCCGGCCATCAGAGCTAAACCTGACCTGGGAGCGTTTGATGCCGACACTGAGCTATAACAATCAGACGATCCTGCGTATCACGCGCAGAAAGTGATGTTATCTTTGATTTCAGGCTATGTGACAGTAGGGTTGCTACAATTGGCCTAAGAACGTTTGGGCTATGAGGGGTTGGTGGCAGTAGGGATGCCAACCCTCCAGGATTGTCCTGGAGTCTCCAGGGCTTAAAGATTAATCTCCCGGACACTGCTGCGAGCAACTGGGAGAAAAATCATAGGGCATTAAAAATGGTGTGTTTTTAAAAAAAATTTCTTTGAAGACTTTTGTTTATTAGTTATAAAAATATTGGAGATGGGGTGGGAGAAAGAGGCTATTTGACTGGGCAGGGTGATTGCTAGCAGGAGGTCATGTGATGAAACAAAAAAGGAGTATGCCCAGCCAGAGTTGGCAACCCTAGGTGGCAGTACGGAAATGAGCCAGTGTTGCTCCTCATGATTGCTATCGAGTGATGCTGGCTAGGAAGTGTTTGTGTGCAGCTGTCCAAAGTGGGCTCGATTATGATGTCCTCCATGCTGATACTTGCTGTCTAGACACACACACGTGGGTGAGGTGCCAGAAGACTTGCCATTGCCGGTGGAAATATACCTCAGCACGAGTCAGCAGATTCAAGTCAGAAGTGGAGAAACTGGAAAGATAAATAGTGACACTGAAGCAGGAAAGATTCCACTTCCCAGTACTGACATCCCTCACTTTGTTAAAAGCCATTATTAGACCGCAGGGGTGCGGGCCACCCTGCTAGCCGTGTACCGTTAGGGGATCCCCATCCCAAGCACCAGCCTCCATTACTCTTAGTTGAGATTGATAGATTTTTGTTAGTTATGGGTATTAAAGGTTACGGAACCAAGGCGAGTAGATGGAGTTAAGATACACATCAGCCATGATCTAAATTAATGACGGAACGTGCTCGAGGGGCTGAATGTTCCATTTCTGTCCCTATGTTCCACCTTCACAGATTTGTGCACGTATAGCCCCATGTTTCTCTGTTCCTGCACCCCCTTTAGACAGGTTGAGAAAGCGGTTAAAAAAGCATATGGGATTCTGGGCTTTATAAAGAGAGGCATAGAGTACAAAAGCAAGGAAGTTATGTTGAACCTTTACAAAACACTGGTTCAGCCACAACTGGGGTTTTCTGTCCAATTCTGGGCACCGCACTTTGGGAAGGATGTGAAGGCCTTAGAGAGGGTGCAGAAAAGATTTACTAGAATGGTACCAGGGATGAGGGACTTCAGTTATGTGGAGAGACTGGAGAAGCTGGGGTTGTTCTCCTTAGAGCAGAGAAGGTTGAGAGGAGATTTGAAAGAAGTGTTCAAAATCATGAAGGGTTTAGATAAAGTAAATAAAGACAAACTGTTCCCATTGGCAGAAGGGTCAAGAACCAGAGGACACAGATGTAAGGTGATTGGCAAAAGAACCAAAGGCAACATGAGGAAAAACTTTTTTCTGCAGCGAGTGGTTATGATCTGGAATGCGCTGACTGAAAGGGTGGTGGAAGCAGATTCAATCGTGGCTTTCAAAAAGGAATTGGATAAATATTTGAAGGGCAAAAATTTGCAGGGCTACGGAGAAAGAGTGGGGAATGGGACTAACTGGATTGCTCTTATAAAGAGCTGGCACAGGATGGATGGGCCAAATGGCCTCCTTCTGTGCAGTTACCATTCTATGATTCTATAACAATACATTTATTTCATCTTCAGTCTCTTGAGACCTGGCAAAGCAACAATCCCTGTCAGAGGAGATGAAGTCTTTCTTTCTCCTTGAGGGTTGTGAAGGTGGCTTGGGCTGTCGCCAATCAATTCTCAGTGGCACAAATTCAAAGGTGGCACAAGAAATCAGAACGGATTGATATATAACCAAAAAATGATCTCTGGGTTTCGATGAACTGCTTTGAGTTAAGCAGAACTGTGAGATAAATCTTCATGTTCTTGGAGAAATTTTTAAATAAGAGCAATTTGTTCCAGGATATAAATAATCCAGGCAAACAGAGCAGGCAGGGAAAGGTTCGTTTGAGGATGTAAATGGAGACAATTTGACTATTTTTGGGACACTTCCCCTTGCGGCCCTGAGGAAGCTGAGATTTATAACTGATGAATTTCTTCAGATTATTGTTTTTCTGAGTTGGAAATTTGGAGCTGAGCCAAGTTTGCATTTGGTAACTGTCACTATGTGTGACCCAGAAGAACTGGATTGGTGGAGATATTAAAGTCCGACGGTGTGGAGCACTGAAATTAATACCATTGAAATCACAAGGGGTTCTCTTCCCTAAAGAACATTAGTGAACCAGTTGGGTTTTTACCACAAGCCGATAGCTTCACAATCACTTTTACTAATACTGGCTTTTGATTCCCAGATTTGTTTTTTAAACTGAATTCAAATTCTCAAACTACCTTGCTGGGATTTGAACTTGCATTCCCTGGATTATTAGTCCAGTAGCATAACCACTTTGCTGCCATACTCCTAAAGTATTTATTATCTGGCTGTTAGTGGCACCAAGTCCAGCAGTACTTGTGTCCTGCTCCTTCACAGTGAAGTGTACGTCAATGCCGAGAGATGACCTGATAAAGGACTTGAAAATTATGAAGGGGTTCGACTCGGTAGACGTAGAGAAAATGTTTTCACTTGTGGGGCAATTGAAAACTAGGGACCATAAAGATAAGATAGTCACTAATAAATCCAATAAGGAATTCAAGAGAAACTTCTTTTACTCAGGGAGTGGTGAGAACGTAGAACTCGCTACCACGTAGAATGGTTGACGCGATCAGTGTAGATGCATTTAAGAGGAAGCTGGATAAGTACATGAGGAAGAAAGAAATGGAAGGATATGCTGAGATGAAGTGAGGTGGGAGGAGGCTTGTTTGGAGCAAAAACACCAGCATAGACCACTTAAATATCGGGACTACCAATGCCATTGTCTTCAGTCCTCACCACAAACACTATTCCCTATCCACCGACTCCATCCCTCTCCCTTAGCATCCTATTTGATCCTGAACTGAGCTTCCGACCCCACATCCTTTCCATCACCAAGACTGCCTACTTCCACCTCCATAACATTCGCCCCTGCCTCAGCTCATCTGCTGCTGAAACCCTTATCCATGCCTTTGTTACATCTAGACTCTACTATTCCAATGTTCCTGGCCGGCCTCCCATCTTCCACCCTCTGTAAACTTGAGCTCATCCAATACTCTGCTGCCCATATCCTAACTCGCACCAAGTCCCATTCTCCCATCACCCCTGTGATCGCTGACCTACGTTGGCTCCCAGTCCGGCAATTTCTCAATTTTAAAAATTCTCATCCTTGTTTTCAAATCCCTCCATGGCCTCGCCCCTCCCTATCTCTGTAACCTCCTCCAGCCCTACAACCCTCCGAGATCTCTGCGCTCCTTCAATTCTGGCCTCTTGCGCATCCCCGATTTTCATCATTCCACCATTGGCGGCCATGCCTTCAGCTGCCTAGGCCCAAAGCTCTGCAATTCCCTCCCTAAACCTCTCTACCTCTCTCTCCTCCTTTAAGACGCTCCTTAAAACCTACCTCTTTGACCAAGCTTTTGGTCACCTGTCCTAATATCTCCTTATGAGGCTCGGTGTCAAATTTTGTTTGATAACGCTCCTGTGAAGCTCCTTGGGACGTTTTACTACGTTAAAGGTGCTATATAATTGCAAGTTGTTATTGTTGGGTCGAATGGCCTGTTTCTGTGCTGTAAATTCTATGTAATTTTATATAATGTTAAGAGCTCACTCTGAGGCACACATTAGTCCTACAGAATGAGACAGGAAAAAGAGTTTCCTTTCACCCAGTCCCCTCTAATTGCACACACAGCAGTTTTCAAGGTTTTAATACAGTTGCATCAATGTATTACAGTTTGTGATACACCTGTATCGGTGAATTACAGTTTGTAATACACCTGTATCAGTGAATTATAGTTTGTAATACACCTGTATCGGTGAATTACAGTTTGTGATGCACTTGTATCGATGAATTACGGTTTGTAATACACCTGTATCAGTGAATTATAGTTTGTAGACATCTGTATCGGTGAACTACAGTTTGTGATACACCTGTATTGGTGAATTACGGTTTGTAATACACCTGTATCGGTGTATTATTTGACTCAATTGGCTGTTGCTTGGACCAGAGAGGAGAAGGACCCGCAATGATGGAGGCCTTTATTTAGGTTGAGGCAGGAAGCTCACTCTATTAAGCATTTAGGCGCTATCAAACTGTGGGCACAAGTGATGAGTAAATGTTTTGTCAGTAGGACTATCAGTCGAGGAGAAGCATCGTAGTGTTAAAGATTGACCTGGTGATGTTGATACCAAAGTTGTCGATCTTCAGAATGTGAGGAAGCTGGTTTTTACCCTTTTGTTTTAAAAAGAATCTTGCTCCCCTCCCACCTCCAAAACAGATAGTGGCAGCAGTATGCTTAAAGAACAAAGGCTAGTGAAAGCTATTTAACTTTAGAAATTGAGAGGGAGAAATAGTTAGAATAAAGCAATATTTGAGAGAAGAGGAACATTCAATTTAAGATTGAAGAGGGAATGAGAAGGACAAAAAGAGACAACAGATAAAGTGATTATTTTTTATATTTTCTTAAAATTGTTTTACTTTAGTTTTTGTAATTATGATAAATTTATTCCTGATGTACAAGTGGATTTTTTGAACGATTTCTCACAGCAAGTGAGCTGAAAACAGACAAAATTTGTCAGGGTTTTTATGCTGTTTTTTGGATAATAATATCAGTAATAAAACAAACTTGAAATGAATACTATAATTGTATAAATTAAATATGCAATTATAACCGAGATTAACTGAGATTAAAATCTTTAATTGCAAGTTTAATGAAATGTTTATTTTTAAAAATAGCTTGACAGCCCTAATTTTCACAACTTGATTTCCTTGAAGTAAATACCTAAAGGAATGTTTCTGTAAATGAGGCAGAAATGTATTTATTTAATGTACTCCCTTGCCATTTCACCCCTGAGGCGGTAAGTCAAGTTACGTTCTGGAGCCTCCTTTTGAGTTTTCCACGTCTGGGCCTCGGCACTGAGTTGATGTCAGCTATTTGACTGTGGGAGGGGGAACGACGCAGCTGATCCTCTCTTCTCCAAATAAATAAATCCAATAAGGAATTCGGGAGAAACTTCTTTACCCAGAGAGTGCTTAGAATGTGGAAGTTGCTACCACATGGAATAGTTGCAGTGAATAGCATAGATGCATTTAAGAGGAAGTTAGATAAACATATGAGGGAGAAAGGAATAGAAGGATATGCTGATAGGGTTAGATGAAGTAGGGAGGGAGGAGGCTCGTGTGGAGTATAAATACCGGTCGTTGGGCCGAATGGCCTGTATCTGTGCTGTAAATTCTATGAATGTAATATGTCTGTACATAGGCAGTTTCACTGGATAGCAATCAGGAGTAAGGACCCCATGGGTGGGTTATGATTTCCTTCCAGATATCTAAAGACACAGATATCTGTCAAGTCCCTCCCTTTGACTGCCTCACATGTGATTAGTTACCTCAGCAACAGCCAGAGGTCAAACCTGGGACCTTCTGGTTCAGATGACTCAATGTTGCACATGCCGTAAGTTCACCATTGGTGCATTACATATAGAATTCACCAAAATCCCTCCAAATCGTTCCCTCTCCGCACTCACTGCATTCACTCACAATGGCAATAGTTTTTTAGCTTATAGGTGGAAAAGTTTTTTTCTTGGTATATTTGAGCCCAGTTTACATGACTTCTTTGTGAGTGTAGAAAGACAAGTAGAAGTGAAAATATCTAAAGCTAAAAGAGAGCCAACTTTTGACCTGCAGCCAGAAATTTACGAGTGTCTACAACCGGCCATCTAACCTCAGTTTATAAGCAGCTAACATTGTCTGTTTTTCTTCTATTTAAACCACTACGCCAGAGGGAATATTTCAGCAATGGCCTTAAAGGGACAGATCCATCTTAGCAGCTACACATCACAACTCTGCTCCAGACCCAGACTACCTTGAGCAAGGCTACAGGTGATCTGCCTTTCGTCCGGCAGTATCTATAACATTTCAAAGTGTCAAAAATATTAAAAGAAAAGAGAAAGAAAGCCAGTCATTTCTTGCTGTTTTTTTCTGCACTGGGTAACCTTGCCTCACTGGATTTACACACAGCTGCCCAATCTACAAAAACTTCTCTCCCCAATTACCCCTCCCCAATTACCTACCAATAAGATGTGCCTATTCAGACCAGTTCTCCTCAGGGAGGACTGGAGCACTGACCTTAAAGGGACAGACAACGTTAAATACAGATCAATCTTACCAGCTGAACATCCAAACAGTGCTCCAGACCCAGGCTATATGTGAGCAACACCACAGTGGATTAGCTCATGTATTTAATTCAAGGAGTAAGCCGCGTTTCTGTAACAGACACAGGGCTGCCATTTTACAGCATCTAATTGAGTCAGTCATAATACACTCCAGTAACCTGCCAAAAAACAGCAGTGAAGCTGCCAAAAATACACCAGCGAACCCGCCGAACGCACGCCGGCGAACCCGCCAAAAGCACACCAGCGGACCCGCCAAAAGCACACCAGCGGACCCGCCAAAAGCACACCAGCGGACCCGCCAAAAGTACGCCGGCAAACCCGTCAAAAGCACACCAGCGGACCCGCCAAAAGCACGCCGGCAGACCCGCCAAAAGCACACCAGCGGACCCGCCAAAAGTACGCCGGCAAACCCGTCAAAAGCACACCAGCGGACCCGCCAAAAGCACGCCGGCAGACCCGCCAAAAGCACACCAGCGGACCCGCCAAAAGCACGCCGGCAGACCCGCCAAAAGCACACCAGCGGACCCGCCAAAAGCACGCCGGCAGACCCGCCAAAAGCACACCAGCGGACCCGCCAAAAGCACGCCAGCGGACCCGCCAAAAGTACGCCGGCAAACCCGTCAAAATATACTAAGCTTTAGTTTGTCAATTTTAAACTAGTACGACACTTACACAATATATTTCTAAGAAAATTAAGTTCACTCCTGTTTATGAGAAAACCTTTTTTTTTTGGCCAAGAGAAGAAGTTGATGAGAACAATTCCCGATAGTAGCAGGAATTCCCGTTGTTGCTAAATCAAGTGGAATCAATCTAAGGGAACAAGCTGTTTTTAAACGAGATGTTTTCATGCGGAAAATACTGTTAACGATAGCTCTACTCTGCCCTCTCCCTCCTGGACCTTCGCCCCTCCTCCCTTGAAGGTGCTGATTTATACAATGATTTGTTCCCCTCCCTCCCTCCCTGTTCAGAGGTGTTTGAGCCTCGTCTCAGTGCCTCCCCATTCCACATAGCTCTGATTGAGAGCTAAATGGAGCAGGACTTGAACTTATGTCCATGGATGGTCAGTGCCTCTCAGCGTCCACCCACTAATGCTCAGCATTCACCCCAGCTAAGGTTCGTTTTTTTTTTGTTGGGCTAGCCTCATACCCCAAACTTTGAGGTGGGGGAAAGGAACGAACTGTCTCCAATTGTGTAAAAGTAATCTCCCTCGTCCAGCTCAGCCCCTATAGGGTAGAAATTCGTCTTGGGCAATAGTGCATCGGCCACCCGTTCTCCGCCCTCCCCAAAATTCAGTTCCAATGACCTCAATATCAGGATGGGGAGGGGGGGGCAACAGTATAACAGACGGCCCGATGCGATATCGCCCACTCAGCGCGAGACAATTTTCTACCCCTATATTTGCCTTTATGTCTTGTCAAAACATAGGATCACAGAATCAGACAGCACAGAAGGAGGCCATTCGGCCCATCATGCCTGTGCTGGCTCTCTGAAAGAGCTATCCAATTAGTCCCGCTCCCCTGCTCTTTCCCCACAGCCATGCAAATTTTTTCCCTTCAAGTATTTATCCAATTCCCTTTTGAAAGTTATTATTGAATCTGCTTCCACCACCCTTTCAGGCAGCGCATTCCAGATCATAACAACTCGCTGCGTAAATAAACGTCTCCTCATCTCTCCCCTCTGGCTCTTTTGCAAATATCTTAAATCTGTGTTCCTCTGGTTACTGATCCTCCTGCCAATGGAAACAGTTTCTCCTTATTTACTGTATCAAAACATCTCATAGTGTTTCAAACAATGAATAACTTTGTTTGAAAAAAATTGCAGTGACCATTCTTATGTATGATATGGAGATGCCGGTGATGGACTGGGGTGGACAAATGTAAGGAATCTTACAACACCAGGTTATAGTCCAACAATTTTATTTTAAAATCACAAGCTTTCGGAGATTATCACCTGACGAAGGGATTTTAAAATAAAATTGTTGGACTATAACCTGGTGTTGTAAGATTCCTTACATTCTTATGTAGGCAACACAGCAGCCCATAAACAGTAATGAAGTGGATGATGTGTTACTATGGTGTTGGTTGAGGGAGAAGTATTGTCCAGGGCACTGGGACGACTCCCTGCTCTCCAACCAGTGCCCTGGGACCTTTATCATTAACAGGAACAGGCAGATTTGGACTGTAGCTTCATCCAAAGGGTGGCACCTCTGCCAATGCAGCCTGAGTACTGCACTCAAACGCCAGCCTAGAGTACGGCCAGGAATTTGCTCGGACCAAAGCCATAACTTCGCCGGGAGTGCAGTGGGAAATTTACGATTGCCAATGGGGGTTTCCGCTGCACTCCCGGCGAAGTTACGGTGACAGATACTGGAGCGCCTCGGTGGAAAATCTCTCGGTAATATGTGCCCAAGTCCTGCAGTGGGATTGGAACCCACAGCCACAGTCTTCTAACTTTGAGGTGAGAGCCAGGCTCGTGGCAGGGCCCTTCAGTTGTTAATGAAAACGAGGCAGTTTGGAAACACTGTCGCACTTATGTCGCACTGTCTTATTAGAGACACTGGGTTTGTTGGGTTAGAGTCTGTCACTGAGTTCATACTATATTTAGGGGGCCGGGAAAACCATTGTAGAGGACGGTGGGTGGAGGGTTAAAGTACTGGTTATGGAGGGGGGCACATCAGAAGCTTAAGCATCAAGGTGTTAGAGCCAAGTCCTTTATCTCTGGGAACATGGGTTAAACGTGAAATGGGGGGGGGGGGGGGAGGAGAGGGAAAGGGAAGGAGTGAAGATTGATTCTGGATGGTCATGTTGTGTTTGATTGTTGTCCTTGTAACTCTGAGCTCCAGATTGAGAGGTGGCTCTCTGACCTTTGATGTCTGCGGCTCCATTCGCCAACGAAAGCCACAACCTCTTCGTGCGTGGCTAGCTTTGTTTTTCTGCCCCTGTAGTTCAAACAGTAATACACCACAAACAGTGTCATACGTGGAATGAAGTACATCTAAAGACAGCGGAAATTTGACCCCAGATTGTTGGTAATTGTGCAAAACATAAAGTCCCAAATTAAAGGATACGTCCACGAGAGCCCGGATTTGGTGCCAAGTTATGGGGGCTTCAAAGGGGTAAGAAGGATTGTCTCTGTAAAACAGCATCAGGCTGACTCAGACTAAATATGAATGGGTGTGAGGCCACAGCACAAAACTGTAACCATGTGAGCCTAACAGCAGTGGCTCCAACCAAAATTACCCCCACAAAAAAAAAACTTGCAGCTTCAATTAATTCTAAGAATAGGCCGAACTCTGAAGCTGCCTTCTGGTCTTGAGTCCCTGGAATTCAGACGTGCACTGTTGCAGTTTGCAGAACATCGATTTTGTGCGTGACTTCTGCCAGAGAAGGGTTGGAGAGTGAACTAGGTGTCTCTTAAAGGGTAGAGCTGCAATGTGAATGAGGCAGGAGAGCGGAGAGCCACTTTGAGATGGAGTTTGGCTGCTCCTTTGGAGGCTGCACAGCGAGGACAGTGCTGCCATTTCCTAGCTGTGGGGACAGAGTTTCACAGGGCTCTGTATGAACCCATCCTGGGCATTGGCGACAGTCGGACACCCAGAAAGTCAAGCTGCAGTTGTGACCTTCAAAGTGCTGCGGATGTGTATTTGCCTTTCTGTTGGTGCTGGTGTTGTGGAATCCACTCAGTAGTGTGAGTGGGACTCACACCGCAGCCCTAACTCGCTCACTCCTACTTGAATAGGTAACTTCACCAGCTACTTGGAGAGACAATGAACTGTTTAAAAAAAAAAGTGTCACGGTGGGATGTGTTTGACGCATAGCCCCAAAACGGTGCTGGAGTAGATCTTCCGACTGGCCCTGTTCCGGTGTGAACGCTTAATTGCCAGTTTGTCTCATCTCTCAGTCAGAGGGTTGTGGGTTCAAACCCCACTGCAGCTCCTGAGCACCTGTTCTAAGCTGACACTTAAGTGCCATACTGAGGGAGTGCTGCATTCAGGTGGAACGTTAAACCGTCTGCTTATTCAGTTGAATGTAAAAGGTCCCAAGCTGCAATTTGAAGAAGAGCAAGGAGTTCTCCTGGTGTCCTGGCCATCATTTATCCCAGTAAAACAGATTAACTGGAAATGATCTCATTGCTGCTTGTGGGATCTTGCTGTGCATAAATTGGCTGCAATGCTTACCTTCATTACCACAAACTCTGCAGTTCAAAAGTACTTAATTGGCTGTAAAATGCTTTGGGATATTCTGAGGATGTGAAAGTTGCTATATAAATGAAAGTTCTTCTGTGACGCACTGATACAAAGTCCCTCTGTGCTTCTTTAACACTGATGTTAGTTTGTCTGTTTTAAAAAGATTAAAGTCTGCATTTAAAAAAGCGCACAGACTGACTCAGTACGAGTGTTAGGTGTTCGGATGGGAGCTCTGCCTCGCAGGTGACATGTCTCACAATCTTTCTAACCTGGCAGCCGCCCCTGGTGAAAAAACACAACTCGGTCAAGACTAAAGCATCACCCCTGTGTCCCTTAGGTACAAGGACAGAAGTTCCCAGTGTTGCCTTTCTTATCAAAAGACACTGTGTCGTCTTTGTTCTGTGTACCTCATTTCCCACATTCTGTGTCTGTGTTACGGAGAGAGTGGCGTAACTCTTGGCTGAGAGGAGAGATTGGGAGATTACCTGGTTAATGAAAAGTCAATCAGTAACCATTCACCAGTGGATTTACTGGAACTATCGGTGAGATAGCAATGGCGCAAGCACAGAAGATTTTTCCCACACTCGCTCGTGTGGCCTCAGCAAATCTGCTTTCTTGCAGGCTCCTCCGGAAGTCCTTCAAGCCCTGGCATATTTCCTTTCAGGAAGGCTGAGTCTGGCTCTGTACCAGTCCCACAACAGATGCTATTTCTACTACCAAATGGAGTTTGCAACAAAGTTTACACAGGGCCTCATTTGGTGTGTTTTTTAAAATAGAACCGAAGCCCATCGCAGAACCCCCCCCTGTTGTTGATCGCTTGGCTCTCTGGTCTGTGCTGGAGAGCAGCAAACTCAGCACAAGACTTGGGAATGGACCTGGGACCTGTCTGGTTTGTGCGGCTCATTGTTCTGGACTGTGAGGGTCAACAGGCTATTTGATCCTTGTCGGGGGCGAGTGGCAGGGGGGAGATGGGGAAACACAGCCGACCCCCCTCCTCATTTTGCCTGAAGTCAGCACACACACTGACTTCCCAGCGATGGTCACTGGATAGTGATTATGAACAGGGGGCCGTCCAAAATGATACCGGGGCTTAAAGGGTTAAATTATGAGGACAGATTGCGTAAACTTGGCTTGTATTCCCTTGAGTTTAGAAGTTTGAGGGGTGATCTGATCGAGGTGCTTAAAATGTTAAAAGGATTCGATAAGGTAGATACAGGGAAGCTATTTCCTCTGGTGGGGAACCCAGAACAAGGGGGCATAATTTTCAGATTAGAGCTAGGCTGTTCAGAAGTGAAATCAGGAAGCACATTTTCACACAAAGGGCGGTAGAAATCTGGAACTCGTTCCCCCAAAAGGCTGTGGATGCTGGGCCAGTTGGAGCTTTCAAGACTCAGATCGATTTTTAATCGGTAAGGGTATCAAAGGACATGGCTCGAAGGCAGGTAAATGGAGTTGAGGCACAGATCAATCATGATCTAATTGAATGGTGGAGCAGGCTCAAGGGGCTGAATGGCCTGCTCCTGTTCCTATGTTCACAGCCTAGGGGCACTCAGGCTATTGCAGTGTCTCTACTGCCACTCTGAATGAGAGGAGCCATCTTAGTACAGACGTAGGATGAAAGTTTCCTGCTCACAATACCACACCGACTACTGTATATACTCCCTGGTCCCCTGGAGAGCACACATTCTTCATTCCTCATTCACAAATGCTGTCAGGCAGAATGACCTCAGGATAGAGGTGAAGATTTAGTGCCAGGCTCAATGAAGATAATAAAAGCACCATATTTTCCCAATGTAGCACTTACCCATACAGACCAGCAGGACCTGGATTCAGTTCCCAGTGTGTGTTGGGGCAGCAGTTACGGTCCTACATTTCTGCTCAGCACCCGTGGATTCAGAAAGGGAAAATTGACTCCAGGCTCCTGCTCCTGATTGCCACTCAGGGATCCCTGTTGGAAAGTTTGCATATGTGGATGTTGGGTGAAGAGAAGATTGGATGTCTCGTGCCAAAGGCAATGTAGCTATATCTCAGCACCTTCGAGAGGCAGGGGAGTCAACTAGGAAAACGTGCGTGTGCAAGACAGAGTTTTGTGTTTGTGTGTGTGTGTGCAAGTGTGGTTGTGCATGTGCGTGCAAGAAAGTGGTAGTGTGTGGGCATGTGAGTGCAAGCATGGTGTGTGTGCATGTGCGTACAAGAGTAGTTGTGTGTGCACGTGCGTGCAAGAGTGTAGTGTGTGCACGTGCGTGCAAGAGTGTAGTTGTGTGTGCACGTGCGTGCAAGAGTGTAGTTGTGTGTGCACGTGCGTGCAAGAGTGGTATGTGCACGTGCGTGCAAGAGTGGTGTGTGTCCACGTGCATGCAAGAGTGGTTTTGTGTCTGCACGTGCAAGAGTGGTGTGTGTGCTCGTGCGTGCAAGAGTGTGGTTGTGCATGTGCACGTGTGTGCAAGAGTGGTTTTGTGTGTGCAAGAGAGTGTTGTGAGTGTATGTTAGTGCTAATGTGTGGTTACATGCTAATGACACCTGCTCTGTGCGAACCTGTATTAAGATCTCTATCATAAGTAAGAAAGGTTACAGGAGAGGAAAACCGTACAATGAGTGTGGTGCTAACTGCGAGGTGAAGTTTCACGCGCCCACGAATCAAAATGCAACTCTTCGTAATGGGTGAATAACCAGAGTTTTCCTCTCCCCTCCTCCTGCAGGCCTTGACTCCTTCCCGGGGTTACGGTTCCACAGGAGACGATTGCCCTCTTGCTCCGAATGGCTATTACCCATCATTACACGACGAGTGTTGGGGGAAGCTATTCAACCTCGATTGGGGGGGGGCCCTGTTCTGTCATCCAATGTCCCCCCCACCACCCCACAAGCGCTTCCAGTCTGGAGCTGGAACCTCACCAAACCACTGCCTGAATGAGGTCAGCTAACTCAGAGTAGGCCGAGGATCAAGCCTGGGACTTTCCTGATCTGGTAATCAGTTTTCAGCAAGAGTCACATCAGTGATTGCCCAGAATTCGGAGTTAAGAGGAGGTGTGTTGCCTTTACTTAAATGCTCTCACGGTTGTTATCTGCACACATAATTGTGTCCTGCACCCACACCTTATGGTGTTTTTCTTTCCTTCCAGTCTTTGCCGCTTGCTGAAGGCACTGACTTGTCCAGGGATATTGATCCACCTGGTCTGCTGTATCTCACCCAAACAGCCCCTCTACATGTGTGAACCTGGAGAGTGAGGCTGCCTGAACTCACCCAATGTCCATACATGAGTACTTTCCAGCAGGAATTATTGGATTGAATGGGTATAGTGGTGTAATGGTTATGTTACTGGGCTAATAATCCAGGGACTGTGAGTTCAAATCCCACCACAGTAGTTTGAGAATTTGAATTCAGTTTTAAAAAATTTGGAATTAAAAAGCTGGTATCAGTAACAGTGACCATGAAGCTGTCGGATTGTCGTAAAAACCTAACTAGTGCACTGATGTCCTTCAGAGAAGTAAACCTGCCGTCCTTATCCAGCCTGGTCCTGTATGTGACTCCAGCCCCACACCAATGTGGTTGACTCTTAACTGCCGTCTGAAGTGGCCCAGCAAGCCACTCAGTTGTAACGCCACCTTCTTGGGGCAACAAGGGATGGGCAATAAATGCCAGCCTTGCCAGTGACGCCCATGTCCTAAGAATTAATTTTAAAAATAACGCAGGATGGTCAAGTGTAGAACAGGGCAATGAGCAATGACTGAGAGATACTGGTAAACATACAGGTCTTTATAACATCAGGGATCACGGGGCAAGTCAGTAGAATGCTCTTCCCCTTTAAACATCTACAGGAATATCTTCTAGCAGAAGTGTTGAGGAGATTTTGTTTCCCATGCATTATGTTTCATATTAATTCTGTTTCTCCCGATGGGGAGCCCTTCCATCCTCCACCAGAGTTTGTGATTATACTTTGTAAATTATGATGGAGATGTGAATCTTAGGATGAGGTGATTTTGTTAGGTTGTCAAAGCGCAAGGGAGAGGGGAGCAGTTTCCAGGGGTGTGAGTAATTAATACATTGTGTGGAGCTTTTCAAGTTGGTGTCATTTGATAAGTTAGTGAAATGACCTCAATGTATTCTACAGTAGGTGACCGTGTGTAGCTTGTAAATTATGATTTGTAAAACATGTTGCTCAATGACTGGGCATGGTCTGAACCATAATGCCACCCTTTCACCTCTGGAGTCTGGGTTCATTTCCAGCCTAGAATAATGCGTTGAGAGTCCCTTCGGTCTGGCTGCTGTGAGGGTTCTTTGTAAAATGAGTGCCAATGCAGTTTTCAATTGATGCATAAAACAGCCTGAACCCAGCTTCATTCAGAAAACACAAGAATAATTGGCGTGCTGGGAATTTGGGGAATTGTCAAGTGGTGCTCCTCTGAGGAATGCTGTTGGTTCAGTGTAGTGAAGCCATACCACAGCTCTAATATAATATTCTGCATCTCACTGCCTGACCCAGGGCTATTCAGTACTGGGATAACCAAAGAGGAGAATGTTCAATTCTGACATCCCTTGACAATTTTTTTCCCTCTTGCTGGGGTGCAGTTACATGGACACCTGTTCCTCCAGCACACTGCCCAAAAGAACCATTCTCCGTGTCTGAGCCTAAATAGTGAGTGCCAATAAGCTATTTGACTGTGGAAGAAATGAAGGCCGAATGCAGTCTGTCTTTAGCTGACATCATATACATGTACTTTCCAGCAGGGGTCACTGGATAGTGATCGGTGGGTAGGAACCCTGGCAGATATAATCCCCCCCCCCCCCCACTAGCCGGGCCAAGGGTACTGAGGCCAACTGTAGCGTCCTGGCTGAGATCAGAAGTCTCGGCACAGGCCGGTCTGTGAGCCTTGATGAGTTTACTCCCAGGTCATCAGCGAAGTGTCATTTGTCACCAAAGCATGGTGATGGGTGGGGGCGGGGCGGGGGAGGGCTAATCATGGTCTGAGAATAGTAAAAGCCAGATTTGTGAATGACTCAGATCTGATAATCCTCCACGGGGCTTTACAGCTCGGCATTTGTGTTTTTGACTCAATGTTGCGTTTTCAATAGGAAGGAGTCATTGAATATTTTTTTTTTAAATCACAAAATGATGCCAAGTTTGGTCAGAATTTCTTGTGAACTGTGTTCTTGCTGGTGAGATTTCCTCCTAAGAGCAGCCTGCTGCCCACTTGCAGTCCTGTGAGGTGTTTGTTCTGAAGGGACTCAAAGCACCTCACAGTCTCTCTCTTCATGGCCATAACCTCTCATCCCTGCCAATATCCTAGTGAATCTACACTGCACCTTTTCCACTGCTTTTAAATCATTCCTATAGTGGGGTTCCCAAAACCGCATACAATAACCGAACTTCAGCCTAACCAAGGTTTTTGTACAAGATCAACATTACAATCTTGCTTTTGTATTCTTTGCCTCTAGATACAAAGCCAAGAATTCCATTGGCCTTTTTTGTGGTCTTATCTCTTTGCCTTGCCACTTTTAATGGTCTGCGTATCCACACACCAAGGTCCCCCTGCTCCTCTACTCCATTTTCAATCTTAACCATTTAATTATCTGTTCTTGTCAGTTTGATTTTTACACTGTAACGTAATCTGCTTTTATTGCAAAGCCTCTACATGTACTTAACCTTTTCCAAAGCAAGGTGTGTTCACCTCTGCAGATGCAGGTGGGAGGGTACAGAACATCTTCGGAGCAGCCTGACCTGCCTGGTATCTTTCTATTATCTTCCTCCTCCTCCTCTTCACCCTCCAAAAAGCCGAGGTGGGGCATTCCCATTGGGAATTGCATTGGTGGCACTAATGGAGCTGTCGGGGGGGGGGGGGGAGAGAGAAGGAAACATCGAGGCAATACCACAAAAATTCCTGAAACTCTTAGTGGGAGCAGAAAAAACAACAAAACAATTAAGGAAATCAGTGCAGAAATAGCCTTAAGTGAAGTTCTTCCTGCAGCTGCTTCCCTCGCAACTTTGGGATGCCCATTCTGTATGGGTATCATTACCATCTGGCCGGGAACTGGCGTGAGACATGCAATGGTGTTATTCCCATATCATCTGAATATGGGAACATTGAAACAGGAGGAAGCCATTCAGCCCCTCGGGCTTGCTCCACCATTCACTTAGATCATGGCTGAGCAGTACCTCACCTCCATTTACCTGCCTTCAATCCAAATCCCTTGATACCTAATAAAAAATCTATCGCTCTCAGTCTTGATAGCTTCAATTGACCCCCAGCATCCATAGCCTTTTGAGGGAAGAGAGTTCCAGATTTCCACTACCCTTTGTGTGGAGAGATATTTCCTGATTCCACTCCTGAGTGGCCTGGCTCTAATTTTAAGATTGTGCCCCCCATATTCTGGATTTCCCCACCAGATGGAATAGCTTCTCTGTATCTATTCTATCAAATCCCTTTATCATTTTAAATACCTTCATTAGATCACTCCTCAATCTTCTAAACTCAAGGGAATATTTTAATGAAGGATCTGCCTGTTTCAGCTGGGAGTTTCAGGCGGGCAGAAACAGGGCAGAGCTGCCTCATTTTCAGTCTCTAGCGGTCCCAGGCTCCATTCCTGGTCTGTGCTGGGTTAGCTGACCTGAGGGGGCAGTTGACCTCTGCATCCATTGGCTAGGGAGGAGAAATATCAGCCAGAGTTCCCACTTGTATATTTCCATCCTGTGCCCCTGTGGGAAGCAAGGATAATATGGATATAGGGTGAGAATAGCTTTGCACCAGGCTGTGTTTCACCCCACAGTCAGCAGTAGGAAATCAGAGGTTTGGTCTGTTTATAATAGACAACTAGATGAGATCCTAACATTTGTTCACTGTCATCTGAGTGCTGTATCAAGGATTCACCACTCACATCATCTTTCATTGGCTCTTTGGGTGGGCTGTACAATTCACGGTAGCTGCCTGCCAGGCCCCTCCATGAAGATTAGTCACTTGGATGGATCGCCGTGAAGAATGGTCACTTGGATGGATCTCCATGAAGATTGGTCACTTGGATGGATCGCCATGAAGAATGGTCATTTGGATGGATCTCGGTGAAGAATGGTCATTTGGATGGATCTCGGTGAAGAATGGTCACTTGGATGGATCTTGGTGAAGAATGGTCACTTGGATGGATCTCGGTGAAGAATGGTCACTTGGATGGATCTCGGTGAAGAATGGTCACTTGGATGGATCTCCATAAATGGTCACTTGGATGGATCTCGGTGAAGAATGGTCACTTGGATGGATCTCCATGAAGATTGGTCACTTGCATGGATCGCCGTGAAGATTGGTCACTTGGATGGATCTCCGTGAAGATTGGTCACTTGGATGGATTTCGGTGAAGAATGGTCACTTGGATAAGAGTAGCTGGCACCCAAAAGAGCAGAAGAAAAGTCAAGGTTGAGAAAAGCCACTTGGCCCATCGCATCTTGGTCTATAATACCCTAGCTCTCCCATCTTAGCATCTAACTGCATTTTGAATGTCCCTAATGTTTTTGTTTCTATGAAGCTGCCTGGTAGATTATTCCAAATATGTCTCACTCTTTGAGTAAAGAAATTCTTCCTAATATGTGTTTTAAATTGACTTTTCACCAAGTTTACATCCTCTGGTTCTACTTTCTGGGCTTTGTCTAAAGTAATATTCTGGGTTTACCTTATGAACATCATTTTATTATTTCATACACTCCAGTGAGGTCTCCCTGAACCACCTTCTTTCTAGCGTGTAGAACTTGATCTCTAATCTTTCCTCATCACAGGTCCCCTTCACACTTGTGATAGTCTTGTTTCTCTTTTGTGTGTTTTTCTAATACCTGTACATCTTTTTTGGTGACACGGCCACTAGACTTGTACTTACTGCTCCAAGTGTGGCCTGACTCGTGCATTCTAAAGTCCTAGCATTACCTCTATAAACTTGTACTCCATCATTCTGGCTATGAATCCTAACATTTGACTACCTTTTTTAATTGTTTCACCACATTGTCCCGATTTTGAATGCGACTAGTGTACTATTATTCTGGGGTCTCTTTTTTAAGTCTACTTCAATCCCATTCATGGTGCTGTTATGATGCACACTTCTCGTGACCTGTGTCCAGTACTTTGATCTCAATCTTGTATTACACCTCGTGCAGATGTTCTCCATTTCCCTTATATTTTACCAATTTCTTAGCCAGTTTCTGGAACTGTTCCCCAGCATCAGCCCATGAAGAGAATGGGGAGAAATAAAAGTGATCAAATACTCTGTGGAGCTCCAACGCTCCAGTGCTGACGGGTTGTGCAAGTGTCACCTGTGGAATGCGTTTGGCCAAGGCTGAATAAGGTCATTTGTAAAGTTTGGTTGATAACCTGGAATGTTTAACTTGATTCGATCAGGGAGAATTGTCATTGAACTTTCATCTTCTGGAATTTCCACTTGTTATTCATCCCCCCCAGGAGGTCAAATAAATCAGATAAAGTCCACCATGGTGCAAATCATACATGGTCTGTTAAAGGGAGCACGTTCAATGGGTCAATGACCTATCCTTCTGTGTTTCTTTGTTATAGAAAGTTGCTTACACTCTCGTGAGGGTCGCACGTGATCATTTCCATAGTAAAATAGTTTGTCCATTTTATTTCAATCAGTATAAAGCTGGACAGCTTCAGACAGAAGTTATTAGGATAGAAAACAAGAGAATGTCTCAGTAACTATGCAGATATTCAGTATCATTACTTCAGAAAATAACAGGCACAGGACATATTTTGCAAAGGTAACAAGTACTTAGGGGGTGGCCATTTGGCCCATCCTTCCACTGTAACCTACAGCAATGCCCCCATCACAGTAGCTAACTGCCTCTTGAATAATCCAGAGTTTTTGCCTCCATTACCCTAACTAGAAGAACATTGAACTTGGAGCAAATACAGCAAGGAGCGTGTACATGCGAGAGGGCTCAACACAGCCAAGGGTATAAGAAGGGAGGGCTGTGTACAATGGGGATATTTCCAGATAGATTCTGTGTCTAGTTTGATTTCTCTGCACTGGGTCCGTTCCTGTTGAGTGTGGTGGGGTGTTGCTCTGCGATTTCAATGAAGTAGAAAGGGTGTGAAATTTTCACACAATGTCCCATTGAATTGTGAAATATGCCCAGCAGTACAATTATACATTTGTCCTTTCATAGAATCGTAGAAAATTTACGGCATAGAAGGAGGCCATTCGGCCCATGGTGTCTGCGCCGGCCAAAAATGAGCCACCCGGCCTAATCACACTTTCCAGCACTTGGTCCGTAGCCTTGTAGGTCACTACAAGTGCACATCCAGGTACTTTTTAAATGAGTTGAGGGTTTCTGCCTCTACCACCCTTTTAGGCAGTGAGTTCCAGACCCCCACCACCCTCTGGGTGAAAACATTTTTCCTCAACTTGCCTCTAATCCTTCTACCAATCACTATAAATCTATGCCCCCTGGTTATTGACCTCCCTGCTAAGGGAAATGGGTCCTTCCTATCCACTCTATCTAGGCCCCTCATAATTTTGTACACCTCAATTTAAATCTCCCCTCAGCCTCCTCTGTTCCAAAGAGAACAACTCCAGCCTATCCAATCTTTCTTCATAGCTAAAATTCTCCAGTTCTAGCAACATCCTCGTAAATCTGCTCTGTACCCTCTCTAGTGCAATTACATCCTTCCTGTAATGTGGTGACCAGAACTGTGTGCAGTACTCAAGCTGTGGCCTAACCAGTGTTTTATACAGTTCAAGCATAACCTCCCTGCTCTTATATTCTATGCCTCAGCTAATAAAGGAAAGTATCCCGTATGCCTTCTTAATCACCTTATCTACCTGTCCTGCTACCTTCAGGGATCCGTGGACATGCACTCCAAGGTCCCTTTGTTCCTTTACACCTCTCAGTATCCTTCCATTTATTGTGTACTCCCTTGCCTTGTTTGCCCTCCCCAAATGCATTACCTCACACTTCCTGGATTGAATTCCATTTGCCACTTTTCTGTCCACCTGACCAGCCCATTGATATCTTCCTGCAGTCTACAGCTTTCCTCCTCACTATCAACCACACGGCCAATTTTTGTACCATCTGCAAACTTCTTAATCATGCCCCATATATTTAAGTCCAAATCATTAATATATATCACAAAAAGCAAGGGACCCGGTACTGAGCCCTGCAGAACCCCACTGGAAACAGCCTTCCAGTCACAAAAACACCCGTCGACCTTTACCCTTTGTTTCCTGCCACTGAGCCAATTTTGGATCCAACTTGCCATCTCCCTTGGATCCCATGGGCTTGTACTTTTTTGACCAGTCTGCCATGTGCTGTTGGGGAGGGTTTAAACTAAAGTGGCAGGGGGTTGGGAACCTGAGCAGGGAGAGAGAGGAAAGCGTAACAGGAAGGGACAGAAGGTATGGAGTAATAGGTAAAGTGTTAAAAAAGGAAAAAGCAGGAACTAAGCGTCACAAAACAGATTTGAAAGTTCTTTATCTGAATGCACGTAGCATTCGTAATAAAATGGACGAGTTAACGGCACAAATAACTACGTATGGGTATGATCTTGTGGCCATTACAGAAACATGGCTGCAGGGTGACAACGACTGGGAATTAAATATGCCAGGGTATTTAACAATCAGGAAGGACAGGCAGGAAGGAAGGGGAGGTGGGGTGGCTATGTTAATAAAGGAAGGAATCACTGTAATACAGAGAAATGATATTGGGACAAAGCATCAAGATAATGAAACAGTTTGGGTGGAGATAAGGAATAATAAGGGAAAAAAAACATTAGTGGGCGTAGTATATAGGCCTCCTAATAGTTGCAACTCTGCTGGAAGAAGTATTAATCAGGAGATAGTCGGGGCATGTAATAAGGGAACAGCCATAATTATGGGGGATTTTAATTATCATATTAACTGGACAAATCAAATTGGGCAGAGCAGCCTTGAGGACGAGTTCATTGAGTGCATCAGGGATGGATTTCTTGAGCAGTATGTAACTGATCCTACAAGGGGGCAGGCAACCTTGGACCTGGTCCTGTGTAATGAGTCAGGATTAATTAATAATGTCCTAGTTAAGGATCCCCTTGGAACGAGCGACCACAACATGGTTGAATTCCATATCCAATTAGAGGGTGAGAAGGTTGATTCTCAAACAAGCGTACTGAGCTTGAATAAAGGAGACTATGATGGTATGAGAGCGGAATTGATTAAAGTGGACTGGGAAAATAGATTAAAGGGTAAGACGGTACATGAGCAGTGGTGTTCATTTAGGGAGTTATTTTACAACTTTCAAAATAAATATATTCCACTGAGGAAAAAAGGGTGTAAAAGAAAAGACAGCCACCCGTGGCTAAGTAAAGAAATCAAGGATAGTATCCGACTAAAAACAAGGACATATAAGGTAGCCAAACTTAGTGGGAGGATAGAAGATTGGGAATTCTTCAAAAGACAGCAAAAAGTAACTAAAGGATTGATTAAGAAAGGGAAGTTAGATTATGAAAAGAAATTAGCAAAAAATATAAAAACAGATAGCAAGAGTTTCTATAGTTATATAAAAAGAAAAAGGGTGGCTAAGGCAAACATAGGTCCCTTAGAGGATGAGACTGGGAAATTAATGGTGGGAAACATGGAGATGGCAAAAATGCTGAACAAATATTTTGTTTCAGTCTTTACAGTAGAGGACACTAAGAATATCCCAACACTGGACAAACAGGGGACTCTCGGGGGGGAGGAGCTAAATACGATTAAAATCACTCAGGAGATGGTACTCAGTAAAATAATGGGACTCAAGGCGGATAAATCCCCTGGACCTGATGGCTTCCATCCTAGGGTCTTGAGGGAAGTGGCAGTAGGGATTGTGGATGCTTTGGTGATAGTTTTCCAAAATTCCCTGGACTCAGGAGAGGTCCCGGCAGATTGGAAAACTGCTAATGTAACACCGTTATTTAAAAAGGGTAGTAGGCAGAAGGCTGGAAATTATAGGCCAGTTAGCTTAACATCTGTGGTGGGTAAAATTTTGGAGTCTATTATTAAGGAGACAGTAACGGAACATTTAGATAAGCATAATTTAATAGGACAAAGTCAGCATGGCTTCATGAAGGGGAAGTCATGTCTGACAAATTTGCTTGAGTTCTTCGAGGATATAACGTATAGGGTGGATAAAGGGGAACCAGTGGACGTAGTGTATTTAGACTTCCAGAAGGCATTCGACAAGGTGCCACATGAAAGATTATTACTTAAGATAAAAAATCACGGGATTGGGGGTAATATTCTGGCATGGGTGGAGGATTGGTTATCAAACAGGAAGCAGAGAGTTGGGATAAATGGTTCATTTTCGGACTGGCAACCAGTAACCAGTGGTGTTCCACAGGGGTCGGTGCTGGGTCCCCAACTCTTTACAATCTATATTAACGATTTGGAGGAGGGGACCGAGTGCAACATATCAAAATTTGCAGATGATACAAAGATGGGAGGGAAAGTAGAGAGTGAGGAGGACATAAAAAACCTGCAAGGGGATATAGACAGGCTGGGTGAGTGGGCGGAGATTTGGCAGATGCAATATAATATTGGAAAATGTGAGGTTATGCACTTTGGCAGGAAAAATCAGAGAGCAAGTTATTTTCTTAATGGCGAGAGACTGGAAAGTACTGCAGTACAAAGGGATCTGGGGGTCCTAGTGCAAGAAAATCAAAAAGTTGGTATGCAGGTGCAGCAGGTGATCAAGAAAGCCAACGGAATGTTGGCTTTTATTGCTAGGGGGATAGAATATAAAAACAGGGAGGTATTGCTGCAGTTATATAAGGTATTGGTGAGACCGCACCTGGAATACTGCATACAGTTTTGGTCTCCATACTTAAGAAAAGACATACTTGCTCTCGAGGCAGTACAAAGAAGGTTCACTCGGTTAATCCCGGGGATGAAGGGGCGCACATATGAGGAGAGGTTGAGCAGATTGGGACTCTACTCATTGGAGTTCAGAAGAATGAGAGGCGATCTTATTGAAACATATAAGATTGTGAGGGGTCTTGATCGGGTGGATGCAGTAAGGATGTTCCCAAAGATGGGTGAAACTAGAACTAGGGGGCATAATCTTAGAATAAGGGGCTGCTCTTTCAAAACTGAGATGAGGAGAAACTTCTTCACTCAGAGGGTGGTAGGTCTGTGGAATATGCTGCCCCAGGAAGCTGTGGAAGCTACATCATTAGATAAATTTAAAACAGAAATAGACAGTTTCCTCGAAGTAAAGGGAATTAGGGGTTATGGGGAGCGGGCAGGAAATTGGACATGAAGCTGAGTTCGGATCGGTCAATGCCCTGTGGGTGGCGGAGAGGGCCCAGGGGCTATGTGGCCGGGTCCTGCTCCGACTTCTTGTGTTCTTTAGATTTGTGGTTGGGATCAGATCAGCCATGATCTTATTAAATGGCGGAGCAGGCTCGAGGGGCCGATTGGCCTACTCCTGCTCCAATTTCTTATGTTCTTATGTTCTTATGTGGGATCTTGTCAAAAGCCTTGCTAAAATCCATGTAGACTACATCAAATGCATTACCCTCATTGACCCTCCTTGTTGCCGTTTCAAAAAATTCAATCAAGTTAGTCAGACACGACCTTCCCTTAACAAATCCATGCTGACTGTCCTTGATTACTCTGTGCCTTTCTAAGTGATGGTTTATCCTGTCCCTCAGAATTAATTCCAATAATTTGCCCACCACCGAGGTTAGACTGACTGGCCTGTATTTACTCGGTCTATCCCTATCTCCCCTTTTAAACAACGGGACAACATTAGCAGTCCTCCAATCCTGCGGCACTATGCCTTTATCCAGTGAGGACTGGAAAATGTGAGTAAGCATTTTGAGCCAAATAACAGTCGGGTGAAGTACAGGCCCTCTTACTGGTGATGGCAGTGCGGGGAACAATTTGAGGGGATGAATTAAAAATACCACTCAAGGCGTTTAAACTTAATTGCAATGTTTCCAGTCGTTTATTGGTATAAAGATGCCAAATAATCCTAGTGGAGGATATTGGAGTTGTGTGAGAACAGGGAGGAGTGAGTGTATGTGTGCAAAAAGAAAGAAGAAGAAAGACACCTTTCATGACCTCAGGACGTCCCAAAGCACTTTACAGTCAATGAGTACTTTTGAAGTGTAGTCACTATTGTAATGTAGGGAAATGTGGCAGCCAATTTGCGCACAGCAAGGTCCCATAAACAGCAATGAAATAATGACCAGATAATCTGTTTTAGCAATGTTGGTTGAAGGATAAATATTGGCCAGGACACCAGGGAGCACTCCCCTGCTCTTCTTCAAAATAGTGCCATGGGATCTTTTATGTCCACCTGAAGGAGAAAAAGGCTTCGGTGTAACATGTCAACAGAAAAGGCACAAGCCAGTGTGTGATGGATCCACTTGCCCAGATGGGTACAGCTCCAACAATGCTCAAGAAGGTTGACACCATCCAGGACAAAGCAGTTTTATTGATCGGCACCCCATCCACCAGCTTAAACATCCACTCCCTCCACCATCGGTGTAATGTGGCTGCAGCGTGTATTATCTACAGGATGCACTGCAGCAATCTGCCAAGACATCTTCGACAGCATCTCCCAAACTTGCAACCTCCACCACCTAGAACGGTAAGAGCAGCAGATGCATGGGAACCACCATCACCTCCAAGTTCCCTTCCAAGTCACAAACCATCCTTGGACACATATCGCCGTTCCTTCACCGTCACTGGATCAGAGTCCTGGAACTCCCTGCCTAACAGCACTGTGGGAGACCCTTCACCACACGCATTGCAGCGGTTCAAGAAGGCGGCTCATCACCACCTTCTCGAGGGCAACTAGATGGGCGTTGCTGGCAAAGCCAGCATTTATTGCCTATGTCCTGAGAATGAATTAAAGGGAAAAGTCAGTTGAACCCACATTAAACACTTTATCCACTATCCCTTGGAAAAACTTTCCTGTCAATCTCAGTCTTGTTAGTTAATTTTTCCCTCTTGTTTCTGTGATACATACCGTGTAGTACAGTTTGTAGCTACACTGTATGTAATATACACAAAGCCGCTATTCACTGTCCTCTATAGCCTTGAAACTGCTGCAGCTGATATTAGCCGAGGACTGCACAATGGTTTTGTTTAGCCACTGTCTTGACAGAGCTATTGACCTGCTTATTCCGCATGAGTTAACATCTCCAGTCAGATAAGAAAGTCATGAGAACAGTTTCAGCCGGTTGTTGGGAAGAGCAGCTTCGTGGTAAGTTTGATTGACCACATCGAGCGTTTCCTGCTGATGTCGTTGGTAATTTCAAGCCTCGTGTATCAGGTTAGCTGCTGTTTCAGGAAAGTTACCGAGGCCTCTGTAAACTTAGGAGGCAGCAGTGTTTGGGTATTGGTGCTGTTTTAGAGTGCTGTGCGTGCTGTACTGATGTGTTGTGTTAGTCCGTGAACCGTTTTAACTGAAGTGGGGGGAGTTTAATTTGAGTCTTTATGCATTGTATAATATTCACTTCCATGAGGGAGCAGTGTTCGAAGAGATCATGGGTCAAAGATCGAGTTCCAAAACCGTAGCCCCAAGTCTCCAATCCACGCTCCCTCCGAGTGTCGCTCCCCACCAGGAGCGCGGATTAGACGTATTTACCCTTAAATCCTTTTGCACGAGGCCAGTACGATGCCAGATACAGTATTTTGTTTTTTATGTTGCTAGAATACATGGTGGCTGTTCTGTCACCCACGCTGGACCTGTTGGCAGTTATTGTGTGACTACCTGTCCTTTCCAGTCGGGATAGTGCGAATGGGAATAACAGTAAGGAAGCTAATATTGGACGATCAGGGCAGACTGACGCAGGCTTTGTGAGAAGGAGGGGAGGAACTTGGTGGTATAGAGGGTTAGAATGAACCATCGTTCGGTATTAATTGATCATAAATTGGGATTCTTATGATGATACAGAGTAGCATGTATGGCAAATGGAAATGTTACACTGATACAGTAGGAAGCACTCTTGTGAGTGGAATTAAGATATATTTTTGTGGAAGAGGAGAGGGAGACAACCTGTACTGTATCTGACCTGGAAGGATTTGATGGGGCAGTGCAGTGGGAGCGTAACTCTGCATCCATCCCATAATATACCTGATTGGGGCTGGTTGATGTCGTAACAGGCGAAAACAAAAAAAGAGAAAATGTTCCATTCGAAAACATTAAGATCCCTCATCTTCATGAGCACAAAAATTCGTCCTCTGCTTACAAAAAGTAAACCACCGGAGCAGCCTGTAATGTGCCCACCTACTAACACATGGTCTAACATGCCGCATTTGTGCGCTACTGCATTTTCTTCCTTTGTACAATCAGTACAGCTGTGGTCTAATGCTATTCTAGGACCCGTGAGCATGTGACTCGGATGCCATTCAGTAAAACGCTTCCCACAGTCAAGTAATAAGCAAGCTGGAGTGGTGCCAGGCTGCAGTGAGACGCGCTCAATGCCACTGTGGGCTGCCCGTGTTCGAGGGAGAGCAGTATGTACACTCAGACTGCGCCCGCACTGCAAACAGCAAGCTGGGTCAGGCTTGTACAGTGCTGGTGTCGGGGGTGGCGTTCTCTGTTTGTGTGTGCGTGTGTGTGTGTCATTCACACTTGCAGCCTGACTAAACCCTGAGATGGTGACTAATGTCTGATATTTAAATAGCAAAGTTGATAAAACAGAAAACTGAACTCCGCCGCAGTGTTTAAATTTAAACGGCAACTTGATGCGCGTGGCAGACTTAGCCTGAGAGAAAGGTCATGCATGTGTGTGAGGTTTGGGGCTGTCCGTAACATAGGCAGGCACCAGGAGACGTTTACAGCAGTCAAGAGGCAGATGTGCGCCAGCCGAAGGACAGTGGGAAATAAAAGAATACGAATGTAAGCAGATGTGAAAACCCTTAACCTGTCCAGCTCATTCTGTCATCTACATCCGATTTCAGGACCTGGTCTAATAGGTCTCTACCCCGGTTGAATTAATCCACTTTCTTTTTGACGCTTCACCTGAGATAGTATATACTGCCGGGCTCTGTTCTGTAAGTCAACGACTACATGTCACAAAGTTTTAGCTTACAATCCTGGCCTCTGCTTTTTCTGCCTTAGTTTTGCTTAGAATACCTCTCTTCCTCCGTGTTATCCACTCTGCTCAATGGGACTATTATATCTAATTCTTTTCTTGTAAACCTGAGCGTTAAGTATTTTGGGAATGTACAGAATACGCGTGCATGGTGCAGTACATTTTTAGCCAATTTATCTTACTGGAATTTATATTTACATGAAGCCATATAACTTCACAATGTAACGTATATGCAGTACAGTCTGGCACTGCAAGCAGCACACTTTATGATGTGAAGTCGACTTGTTTCCTGCAGCTTGTACAAGGTGGTGTCAACTGTAGTGTTGCTGGATTGAAGATATTATCAGAAAAAAAACTTGCAAAGAATCCTTTTTGTTTTTCTGCCCATGATTGACTTTTTTTTAATGTGTTAAATAAGACGGCATTTACATAACACCTTATTATGTTGAAACATCACAGAGTGCTTCATTCGATGAATTTGTTTTGTAACGAAGTGTTGTTACGAACACAAGCACGCCAGCAATGAGGTGAATGAGCAGTTAATGTGGAAAGATTGGATAGGCTGGGGTTGTTCTCTTTGGAACAGAGGAGGCTGAGGGGAGATTTAATTGAGGTGTGTATAAAATTATGAGGGGCCTAGATAGAATGGATAGGGAGGATCTATTTCCCTTAGCAGAGAGGTCAGTGACCAGGGGGCATGGATTTAAAGGTTTTGGTAGAAGGATTAGAGAGGAGTTGAGGAGAATTTTTTTCACCCAGAGGGTGGTGGGGGTCTGGAACTCACTGCCTGAAAGGGTGGTAGAGGCAGAAACCCTCAACTCATTTAAAAAGTACCTGGATGTGCACCTGAAGTGCCGTAACCTACAGGGCTACGGACCAAGTGCTGGAAAGTGGGATTAGGCCGGGTGGCTCATTTTCGGCCGGCACGGACACGATGGGCCGAATGGCCTCCTTCTGTGCCGTAAATTTTCTATGATTCTATGTGCTTTTGGTGGTGTTGGTTGAGGGAGACCTCCCTGCTCTTCTTGCAATAGTGCATGGGAGTCTTTAATATCCAGCCAAACAGGAAGCCTGGGTTTCGGTTTAACGTCTCGCCAGAATGGTAAGTGGGCGAGTACAGATAATATCAGCAGAGGATCTTTCTCAAAGAACATGCACGATGGGCCGAATGGCCGCCTTCTGTGCTGTAAGATTCTGTGATAGGACCGGGGAAAATGACTGAGCCTGGTGACACGGGGAACCAATACAGGGATTAGCTTGGAGTTCTTTAACACGATTGTTCCTTATCCCCTCTGAATGCTAAACTCTGTAAAACCTGCCAGCAGCATCCTCGAATGTCATCAGCACTTGCTGCCTGAACTAAATATTTCATAGGAAGATAAAAGACAGGAAGAGGTTGGCCGGGTCTTAGAGTTAACACTCATTTATATAACTTTTCCTTTTCCTTCTCAAAGAAATATTCGGCCCAGTAAACCAGGGTCCTCTAATACTGTGACTCCCAGGCTAACACACAACTACTTCTTAATGCATTCCTAATACCTGAGACTCTACCGCCTGCCTGAAGATTGCTCCCAATATTTCTCACTCTTTGTGGCAAGAAGTTCCTCCCAATATCTATAATATATTTTTTAAAAATCAGGCTTGCACACCCCTCCTGTCCGCAGTTTGTCACACTTTTGTGTCAACTTTTTTCCATGATAAATCCCTATGTCCGCGTTTGTAATACAAACTGTCAAGACAGGAACACGAGCAGGCCATTCATCCCCTCGAGCCCGTTCCGCCATTCAGTTAGATCATGGCTGATCTGTACCTCAACTCCATTTACCCGCCTTTGCTCCATATCCCTTGATGCCCTTATCCAACAAAAATCTATCAATCTCAGTCTTGAAAATTTCAATTGACCCAACATCCACAACCTTTCAGGGCAGCGAGTTCCAGATATCCACTACCCTTTGAGTGAAAACGGTCGCACTGTAATTACATCCTCCCACCACAGCCAGCACTGTTGTCCCTCAGTTTTCTGTATCCCATGTCCTCAGCTTTTTTTTTGCTGCAGAGAAACTCCAATCAACTCTGCTTTTCTGCTTTTAACTATAAAAGCGAAAGGGCTGATTTTAACTTTTGACGGTGGTGAGAACTGGCAAGAGCAGATTATACAGCCAGCCAGGTTTTCCTTTTCATTGACTTTATTGCCTTCACCTAAAACCAGCCCATAAGTATTATTTAAAAATAAGGACAGAATTTATTACTTTAAAATGGGTACTGAGTTATGTCTGCCTGCCCTGGTCCAATTATCCCCTGTCCTCTAACCTCACTTCAATTAAAAGACTACACTTGGTCTTAACTTTCTGTGTGCCCCACCGAATGAGATCAACTAGTCAATTTTAAATTTACTTTTTGTCTGTTGAATTTTATACTCGCTGGTCCGACTAATCTATCCTACTTTGAGGTAATAGCCTAAACTTTATATAATGATGGAAAGAACTTGCATTTGTATAGCTCCTTTCATGATATCAGGTTGTCCCAAAGCGCTTTACGGCCAATGAAGTGTAGTCACTGTTGTAATGTAGGAAACACGGCAGCCAATTTGCACACAGCAAGCTCCCACAATGAGATAAATGGCCAGACAATCTGTTTTAGGTGGTAGTTGAGGGATAAATGTCAGCCAGGACACTAAGATAATGCCGTGGGATCTTTTACATCCACTGAGAGGGCAGACAGGGCCTTGGTTTATCATATCATCCAAAAGACAGCATCTCCCAACAGTGTAGCACTCCCTCTGGGAGTGTCAGCCTAGATTACGTGCTCAAGTCCCTGAAGTGAGACTTGAACCTACGACCTTTTGACTCAGAGGCGAGAGTGCTGCCCACTGATCCACAGCTGACACCTTTAAGGAGCAAAATGAGACGCAGCTTAAAATGGTGGAGGACGTGAAGCTCCCGCAACAAGAACAACGTGAAACTGCAAAGGCTGGAAGCTCGACTCAGGATTGTACTTTGGAAGCTTTGGTGACTTTTCCAAAAGAGGCCTGAGGAACAAATGTGCTCTCCTCAGATTTGCATAACTGTGGGTTTGACAGAACGTGGTATCTGTGAAGTCTCCTTGTCAGGGTGGGGCTATACTTGCAGGATGGAGTGGGATGTCTTGTTAGCGCAGCAACAAAATATGATAAGATTAAAGACACATTTTAATCCCCTCGAGGACAGAGATATCTGCTTTGTACAGTTAATACTTGCAGAGTTATTTAATAATGACGAGCGTTAAGCTGCTCAGGACTGGTGAGTCTTTAAATCTCCTCTCTGTGTAGCTGTTTGTGTTTTTATTTAGTTTGCTGGCTGACAAGTAGATCTGTTACAGCATTCTTTTTTATTTCCCAATATTCTCCCCTCTTCTCATGCTTGGGGTCTCGTTCCACTCTGGGACCTCACATAATTAGCCATTCTCCCTGTGTGAGCCCAAGCAGTGAATGTCTGTTTAACCATGGGGGACTTCATAGCTGAGCCCAAGCCCACCTATCCCTGTGTCTCTACCTGGCCACGCACCTGCCCATCTGCACCTCCATCCGCCTGCTTGCCCATATCTTTCTCTCTCTGCCTGTGTCCTTGTCTCTGTCTGCCCGTCCATGTGTCTGTCTCTCTGTTTGTCTGCCTATGTCATTATCTGCCTGTCCTTGTCGCTGTCTGGCCTTCCATGTCTCTGTCTATGAGTCTGTCTGCCTGTGTCTGTGTCTGTTTGCTGACCCACGTCTCCCTCTGTCTCTCCTCGTCTTTCTCTGCCTTCCTTTATATGAGAAGGCAACTCAGTCAATCTCAACCCTCGAGTAAAGTGCAGTATTCTGCACCGTGTGTTAAAACATCCCAGATTTTCTGCGGGTATATATTTCGAATGTTACACAAGTGTGAAAGGAAATGCAAATAGTGACAGCCTACAGGGTACAGCAACCCAGTCACATGAGAAATGTGTAAGAAACACCCACCGAATTCACTGAATGTGTCAATTAATTAGGATATGGAAACCATCAATGAAGTGTGAGGACCTGTGCGGGACATCACATGCTTTTTGTTATGTTCACACCATCCGTAGCACGCTCTTTGTGCTGCCCATTTATGTTGTGGAACTTCTGCCACACGTTGCTCTGCAACACTGCGGGGGCGCAGTGGGTTGCCAACCCTCCAGGATTGTCCTGGAGTCTCCAGGAATTGAAGATTAATCTCCAGGACGCTGCTGGGTGAAAAATCATAGGAGCATTGGGGAAAAAAAAATGCATTTTATTCATTTTCTTTGAATACTTTAATTTATTAGTTATCAGAATATTGGAGATGAGAAAAAAGGCTCTTATGACGAACAGTCAAGAATCATTCAGTCAGGTCATAACAAGTCTGTTCACTTTCCAATTGGCGTAGGAAGGCAGGAAATCATGTGATGAAACCTTCAGGAATACGTCTAAGCAGAGTTGGCAATCTTAACTACGGAGAGGACAAGCATATGCAGTTGTTCAAAGATTGTGTTGGCATCTGGGTTTGTGGTTGGGCACAAGAGCGGGTGAATGCACAGCCCAACAGTGCCCATACCCAGGGACCCCAGTGAAAATAAGGGGTCCCCCGGGAAAACAAATTTGTGCTTCAATGGATCAGGAGGAGCCCTGAATATTCTTGGTGACAGGACCCCAAGAATTCTTAATCCTGCTGTAGGATTCTTCAACTTCTCCAATGTGCAGTGGGGGAAAGGGATTGATGCCATTGGTGTCCTAGCTCTGGAAACAGGGCACGGAACCAAGTCAGATGGTTGTGTTCCCTTCCTTTGAAGGCACGCATGCTGCCTTGTCTATGTAATGGAGGTGCAAGGTCCTGTAGGAAGCAATGGCATAGTATTACAGGAGACCAGACTACGGCTTGGAGGGGATGGGGGTGGGGGTGCTGAGTGTTACCAGTGTAAAGTTACAACTCTCTCATAACATCAATAAAATCAACACCAACTTGCATTTATATAGCGCCTAAAACATCCCAAGGCGCTTCACAGGAGCCTTATTAAACAAAATTTGACACCAAGCCACATAAGATATTAGGACAGGTGACAAAAAGAGATAGGATTTAAGGAGCGTCTTAAAGAAAGAGAGAGAGGTGGAGAGGCGAAGAGGTTTTGGGAGGGAATTCCAGAATTTAGGGCCTAGACAGCTGAAGGCACGGCCGCCATCGGTGGGGCGAAGGATGTAGGGGATTGACAAGAGACTAGAAATGGAGGAGCGCAGAGTTATTGGAGGGTTGTAGGGCTGGAGGAAGTTACAGTGATAGAGAGGGGAAAGACCATGAAGGGATTTGAACACAAGGATGAGAATTTTAAATTCGAGGTATTGCTGCACCTGGAGCCAATGTAGGTCAGTGATCAGAGGGTTGATGGGTGACCAGGATTTGGTGCGAGTCAGGATAAGGGCAACAGAGCTTTAAATGAGCTGATGTTTACGGAGGGCGGAAGATGGGAGACGGCCAGGAGAGCATTGGAATAGTTAGGTCTGGAACTAACAAAAACATAGATGAGGGATTCAGCAGCAGATGGGCTGAGGCAAGGGTGAAGATGGGCAATATTATGGAGGTGGAAGTAGGCGATCTTGGTGACGGAGAGGATATGGGGTCAAATAGAACGCCGAGGTTGCAAACAGTCTGGTTCAACCTCAGACGGTGATCAGGGAGGGGGTATCAAAGGTTTTAGATCTCTTGGTAACTGGGCCAGTGGATGGCAGATACAGTTCAATGTTGATAAGCGTAAAGAAAATTCAAAATGGACCAGAAAAACAATAGGTGTTAAATGGAGCAGTGATACGGTGTGCTGATTGGGAAAGGGGTTATCGTGGGTAACAACCATGAACCTACCAGCACAGTGTTTAGCTGCAGTCAAAATAAGTAAGCAATTGGTTTCCAGAGGAATTGATGGGCAACCGAAAGAGATTGTATCCTTACTGTATAAGGTGTTGATCAGGCCGACCTGTGCAGCTCTGGCCACATATATAAGTAAGATCTTTTAACAAAGATGTTTTTAATCGGCAGAATTTTCAGTTGTGATGATGGAAGCTGGGCCTGTTTTCTGTAGAAGTGAGGAGATGTTGAGATGACCTTGTCAAGAGAATTAACAAAGATGAGCTGGGCAATGTTTCACTGTGGTGAAGGGTTGAAATACCAGTGGATACAAGTTTAAAAATGAGGAAGTTCAGAGTGAGAAGAACATTTTTTTACAGAGTTAATAGAGTTGTGAAATGTGGAATAAATGGCCAGAGAAGGTCATTGGAGTGAACACTATTAATGAGCTAAAGGAGCAGTTAAAAGTGGAGAAAGTGGGTCAGTGGGTTTGAGATCTAACAAAAAGGGAGGGGTTGTTGGGTCTAATTCCAGTTCCTAAAAACTTAGGAAAAAAGGGAAGAGACGGGTTCATGAAAAAGTATTTGGCAAACTTTTGGGGAGGATGAGAAGTGAGGAGGGCCGGACATCAGTTTCATCATGTTGGCGGTGTGCAAGGGACATGTGGTGGTTTATGTCATAACATGGTTCTAAATAAAGGCTCAACAAAAAGAAAGAACTAGCATTTATATAGCGCCTTTCACAACCTCAGGATGTCCCAATGGATTTTACAGTCAATTAAGTATTTTTGAAGTGTAGTCACTGTTGTAATGTAGGAAATGCAGCAGCCAGTCTCCGCACAGTAAGGTCCCACAAACAGCAATGTGATAATGAGATAATCTGTTTTTAGTGATGTTGGTTGAGGGTTAAATATTGGCCAGGACATGGGGAGAACTCCCCTGCTCTTCTTCGAATAGCACCATGGGATCTACTACGTCCACCTGAGAGGGCAGATGGAGCCTTGGTTTAACTTCTCCGGTCGATGGCGCCTCCGACAGTGCAGCCCTCCCTTAAGTACTGCACTGGAGTGTTAGCCTGGAGTTTAAAACACTTCATTGTCAAGATGGTGTCTGTTGAAGTAGCAGTTAAGCTGTAACACAACTTCCAATGTTCTCCATTTTGGAAAGTTTTATCTTGCATGTTCTGTTTCTCTCTCCAAAGGACGTTTTTCCGCGAGGAGGTTAAAGATGGAGCCTCATTGGAACTGGCGGACTCTCTGAGATGGTCGGTGGGAGCGCACCACTGGATGCACTGGCGAATGTGCGACAACCCGACCCACCTCGATCCCAGCGCTGCCCGCCCGAGCCACCGATCCACCTTCGCACCTTTCGGAACGAGGAGTGGGAGATGGTCAACCGGACCCTGCGCACCCTGAACGAAAGCGGGTTTTACTGGGGGCCGCTCTCCGTGGAGAGGGCGCACGCCATGCTGACAACGGAGCCCGTGGGCACCTTTCTGGTCCGGGACAGCACTCAGGCGGACCAGTTGTTCAGCCTGAGCATCCGGGCTGAGAAGGAACCGGTCAGCATGCGGATTATGTTCAAGAAAGAACACTTTTGGTTCAATAACGCCCACTTTGACTGCGTCGTGAAACTCCTGGAGTATTGCATGGACAGCACAGCAAAGAAACCCTTCCTGTTCGAAGGCGGAGTCTCTGTCGTCTTTTCTAAACCCCTGCGGATGAACCCCGTTCCAAAACTGCAGGAGTTATGCAGAAAGAATATAATCTGCCATTTCGGGACAGATGGCATAAGGAACCTTCCCTTGGTGCCAACTCTCCGAAAGTACGTTGAGGAATTTCCATTCAAAATATAGCTCCCCAAGCACAAGGGATCGTTGTGTCTTTTTTTGTTTTGTGGAGTACCCGGTCTGGGATTGACCGCTGGAAGCATCCACTCAGCGTGGAGCATGGGGGTCCTGGGATGTCGTCGACACCCCCACTCTCTTCCCTCAGCCCTCTGCTCTGGCATCGTAACCTGGCTGTGGGTCAGGTCGTTGAAGGCATCGTTGAGCAGTGTTGTTTATGATCAATGTGCAGTCAGGAAGGGACCCTTGTCGCAATGGGACGCCTGGTGTACAGAGCCAAGAAGCTCCGCAGTATCGGCAACTCACTTGGGTGAGCGAGGAAGCTGGAGTAGAAGAATGTTTTTCATGAAGAATTTAAAAGATGAACAGAAATCATCTTCATTCTTTCAAGGAATGCAGCGTTCTGTGGTTTCACTTGAAACCAGCACTGAATTATGTTTACTTACACAAAAAGCATTACTGTATTAGAAAGAAATATTTTTATTTTTTATATACAACATTAAAAAAAATTAAAAATTGATCTGATTCGGCTGGGAAGCGGCCAGTGATGTTCAGAGCATTGGTTCAGAAGAAATTAGTAAAGGAAATATTGGTTTGAACCACTTGGGCACTCTTTGCTGCTCAGTGATCCTCGCAGGATGTCGGGTGTGAATTAAATCAGCTTCCCCTGTACTGCCCCTGTGGTCGAATAGCCCATGCACCCTCGTCGCCCAGTCTCTTGCACGAACTCTGGTCTTGTGGCGCACCTGGCACCTGTGGACAGGCATCCCAGTATGAGTCTGTGTCTTTGAACGAGGAGGAGGGTGAACTGGAACAAAACTAAAGGAATTGTTCAATTGGTGATGACTTATACAATTGAATCCATCCGGGAATGTTTATTCAGAAAGGATCAGGGTTAAAATAAATGTAATTGTAAACAATGGAATGATCAGGAGCAATCTCAATGATTGGGTCAATTAGAGAGGCCTGTTTGGTGAGTAGCAGCTAGGCTGTTCTCAACATCTGCCGGGGGCAAAAAAGATCGACAGCTGGAATATCTGGGAGCGAAATTGGTCTTCGCCAGTAACGTGAAACGGGCCTCATCGCGAATTGGAGCCTGTTTTACACCGAGCCAGACGGCAAAAAAATATCAGCCACGGTGTAAAACAGGCTCCGATTCACTCCTGGGCCCGTTCGGCTACAGGCAAAAACCAATTTCACCCCTTCTATTTCATTAACTGGCATTAAATCTTCCCACGTCATTTCTGCTAGTGAGTCTCCCTCTTCACTGGTAATGTGGAGTCGGCAATGGTTTAACCATCCCTCATCCTGCTCCTAATTTGTCTCCTGCGACAAATTAGAAGATTAATAAATAGCGTGGGCTTGGACGCAATGGGTCAACACAATAATATTGTCATTTAGAATGTTTTTCTTAAAGAAGTTAGTTGCGACAAAAGTTGGCATTGCAGCAAGTGAAGCCTCACCTGGAACATGCACTGGCTTAATAGAAGAAGATAAGAAAGTATTGCAATAAAACAGGTGCTTGTTCCATCAAGCCAATTTCTTCTAATCTACAACTTTACCCAACCTATTTCATCTCTTGATGAAAGGTTCTGGATTGGGTTTCCTTGCTCTGCCTCCAAAATACATTTAGTAAGATTCCAGGCCTATCTACCCTTACATCTTTTGACAAGTTGTCTTCCTTGGCAAGGGAACCTCCTCGATCCCAGTAGCTCAGGAACCAGCTTGTACTTTGGTAGAGCATTTAAAAAGCCTTCATTCCAGTTTAATCTCAGGATCACAGATTTATTTGCAAACTGTGAAGTCAGTTTCAGAGCAAGATGGGACAGCTGAACGTTTCTTGTGACTACAATATCTGTTCGTCCCCCGCATCGTCAACAAGCAAACACGCGCGCCACACCCATCCGCCATCATTGGAAAAATCAAATTCGGCTTGGCACGTCTTTAAAAAGTAGCCCCTGCTTTTTGAAAATTCTTTTCAATTCCACCTTTGGTTTAAATCTCCTTAATTAGGCTAAAATTAATAGCCAGAGCTCCATTAGATCATTTTTGATAAACGATGATTCAGATTTTACATGGTGGTCGATGTGACATTTACAGAAGAATGCATGGGTCAAGTTGAGGCAGCTGTGAGTGCTCACTGACTCTAAATGGGCATTTGGGAGTATCAGACCAATGAGTCTTTGATGAGAGCTGATGGCTGACATCATGGTTACAAAATTTGCCAGCACTTTCTGGAGCCGAGCCTCATGATCTTGGGGCTATGGAAGTAATGCTTTCCATCGGGGAGGGGGGAAGGCCTTGTGCCAATTCATCCACATCTTTAGATTTCACACGGCCCCCATCAATTCTAGAACCGTGAGAATATCCCCCATGTAGGTGTAATGTGCCTTTCATTTCTCCACCCGCACTTCATCGATATTGAAATAAATGACTAATGTCGTTGCTTTTTAAATTTTTGTGAGCTGTGAATCAAATGTGTGAAAACCGGGGACCTCCACAGTAACGGGTAAACAGTCTGAAGCACTGGCTGCAATTGTGTCTTTAAACTATTGCAGCATCGGCTCTGCTGCCTTCATCTAACCACCTCACAGTGGTTAAGGTAAAAATATATCAATCCAGTCAGCTCATCATTCATCCACTATACAATCCCCTCGATTAGATTCCAGCCTGTAACTCACTTTCACTCCATTATTCTATATATAAACCATCCAAACTCCTCAATTAGATTCCAGCCTGTAACTCACTCCCGGGTATCCGTTATTCTATATATAAACCATCTGAACCCCTCGATTAGATTCCAGTCTGTAACTCACTCCTGGGTATCCGTTATTCTATATATAAACACCCGAACCCCTCGATTAGATTCCAGTCTGTAACTCACTCCTGGGTATCCGTTATTCTATATATAAACACCCGAACCCCTCGATTAGATTCCAGTCTGTAACTCACTCCCAGGTATCCGTTATTCTATATATAAACACCCGAACCCCTCGATTAGATTCCAGTCTGTAACTCACTCCCGGGTATCCGTTATTCTATATATAAACCATCTGAACCCCTCGATTAGATTCCAGTCTGTAACTCACTCCCAGGTATCCGTCATTCTATATATAAACCATCTGAACCCCTCGATTAGATTCCAGTCTGTAACTCACTCCCAGGTATCCGTTATTCTATATGTAAACCATCTGAATCCCTCGATTAGATTCCAGCCTGTAACTCACTCCCGGGTATCCGTTATTCTATATATAAACAATCTGAATCCCACGATTAGATTCCAGCCTGTAACTCATTCTCTATGGTTCCATGTTCTTGCTTAATTAGAAATTTGCCGATGTTTTAAAACCTTTTTGCTGAATATTTTGGATTTTACACCATCAACCTTCCCCCATTCCACTGTCTTGATCCTGACGTTATATCAGATCCCAATTATGACATCAGTAGAGTATCATTACTAAGCTCTGCTATTCTCTACCAATGCTGATGAGCGTCACTTGTAGCCAATCAGCTTTTGGTACTCACATTTTATTTTTAAAATAATTGTTAATAAAAAAAGTAAATAGTTTAAAAAAAAAATTCTTAAAATTACTTCTTGTCTGAGTGTCAGAGTTATTAATACAAATAATAATTCCAACCGCAGTGAAAATCCGACTATCTAATGGCAACTAGTTACCATCTGACACTATGTCATGTGATGCTCCATGGAGCCTGTCACGTGACACTCGTGATCAGTGGAATACTGCAATGTTGTCCTATGAAAGTTGGCGTTTCCATCTTATCCCAGTTCCGATACCAGATGGAGGGAAGGGTCGGAATTTGGGGTCCATTGTCTGCTTTGCTGTGGATGAGAATTCACTGAAAACCTTAATAACTTAATGCTTCATCGTCACAAAAGCACAGGAGCAAATTGAACAAGTGTATATTGAAAATCAAGATATTATGCTGTCCTCTTTATATTCCCAGGACAGGCTGCTGAAAAGCAAGGCCGCCTGCTTCACGACTGGGCAGGTGGCAACCCTAAAGAGAGATTGACTGGCACCCGTGGGTTATGGGGTAGCCTGTGCGAGTTCTGACCAGTGCGCCCTTTGATACTGTAGAGGGATAAAGCACAGGTCCCGAGGAATTGCCATTTTTGTGATTTGGTAAAAAGTTTGTGTGTCTGAAAAGGGCAGTGTCTGGCTTACATGTTGACTCCCCACCCCTCTTTTTTGGTACTTCTGTGAGGATTGACTATCTTCCAACCCTAGCACTGGACACCAAGTCAGAATGGATCAGTACAACACAAAGTTTTCTCTGTCTTGCCCTGACGATAACCAATAATGCTGAACTCAAAAGAGTGCCATCCGCTGTTTCACTGAGACCTTTTCATTATCCACACTCTGTATCCAAGCAGTCTTTCTGAATGAGATTGCTGAATCATTGGCTATCGTACATGACAACTTCGCGCTGTAGCCTCAACCAGCTGCTGAGTACCAGACTCCACGTGGGGCCCAGAATGGGTATCAGTGAGCCAGGGAGAAAACGTATTCACCCTCTCAGTGTCCATTGGGCAGGACTTCATCTGCTTATCCTTGATCTTTTCACCCTAAACCCCCCCCACCTAGAATGATGCATTGCTATTGTCCTCAGTCTGATGGTTTTGCTAAAGAGTTGTGAAACTTGACGGTGGGTAAAGGCCCCAGTTTAACACTGAACACGCAGGCCCAAGGCCTTGGGTTTGATCCCTGTTAAATTAGTTCATCTGAGTCAGAGGAGGAGTTGAGGTGCTACAATTGGCCTTAGCAACCCTCAGCTAGGGGAGGAGGGGCAATCCATCAATTTTTTTCTCTTTCAAATATTTATCCACTTCCCCTTTAAGAGCTGTTACGGATTCTGCTTCCACCACTGTTTCTGGTCGGACATTCCATGTCTTAAAACCCTCTGCGTAAAAAAAAAACACAATCTCCTAATCTCTCCCTTCGTTCTTTTGATGAAGATCTTAAAACTGATGCCGTCGAGTCACAGGCTTCCAAATTTCCTGATCAAAACCTTTGATAATTTAGAGATTGCGAGTGTGTAAGTGTCATGAAAGATAGCAAATCATTTCCCATTTGTCCTTTGAAGCCATTTCAGGAAGTTTCCTAATCAAACTGTAAAATTACTCTAAAAATTCGACAAAAGACACTAAGAATCTCATGTAAACCAAACACTGCTTTCAAAAAGAAACACTTGAGTTTTCAGCATGTATTTGATTCTAAAGTTTACAAAATGAATTTTTCATTTGCACCGAGTGCAATTTAGCTGCTCAGTTGCCCTGTATTGCTCAGCACATGTACAGAATATTTATTGTGGGCAAAATAAAAGTATTTGTATTAACTTAGCTTGTGATGCTGCCTTTTGTTGTTTTATGTGCCCTCCCGCACCATTTGCAGGCTGAGAGGGCGGGCAGCGGGAGGGGATTGCGAAGGTCGGGGTGGGGGGTGCGGCCATTTTAAATAAGATGGATTGGTCTGCACCAATTCAACAGGGCCGTGGAATAAAGGCCGTGGGATGGCAGCGAGCGATCGCTCGCCCTTTCTGGGAAATTTCCTCCGTTGCTATTTAAGCAGCCACTTATTTTAACTTCTAACTTCCTCAAAATAGTGAAGGAAGCTATTTCGTGGGGGCACGCTGAATGTTCGATGGTATCCCACGGTATCATTTCGAGGTGTCCATTTAAAAAAAAAAAATCATTAGAGTCCGTTTTCCTCAGTGGGAAGCACTCTGAGTTAGAAAGTCATGGGTTCAAGCTCACTGTGAGGGGTCGACTTTCACTGCCTTCGCCTGGTGTTAGAGGCACGGAAACAGCCTCACAATGCGATCCGTCGACACGGCGATGCGGCCAGTGACATTTTGAAAGGGGCTACTGCTGGGCGTCCAAAGTGCCCGCCTGATTCAGGCGATAGGCCCCTTTTAATACGGAAATCAGGGTCCTATGTCGTAAAGAGGACCCCGATCGCCATTTTAGGTCGGAGCTGGCACCATGGACGCTCCGACCAGTTCCACGGGCGGTGGAACCAAAGAGGCCCAGACAAAGGTAAGTGTCAAATTATTTTTTGCAGGGCCCCGGAGGAGCAGGAGTGCACCTTCAGAGCCCACAAAAAAAATCTGGGTCACCGCCGGTCTGGGACCCCCACCGTCCACGATTGCGATCCCCCTTCCCAAACCTTGCTGGCGACTGCCCCAACCCGACCTTGAGGCCTGAAACTGGTGAGCTGCACCTGTTGGGCGGCCCGCAGCTCGCCTGACAGATTTAAAGGAGGCCAAGTCCTCAAAATCATGGGGCCTCTCGCTGCCGGAACGGGCAACCGGTTAGTGCACACCAAAGGTCAAAATCGACCCAAAAGCAAGTAACTATAGACCAGTTAGCCTAACATCTGTCATTGGGAAAATGCTAGAATCCATTATTAAGGAAGTAGTAGCAGGACATTTGGAGACTCATAATACAATCAAGGAGAGTCAACGTGGTTCTATAAAAGGAAAATCATGTCTGACAAATTTATTAGAGTTCTTTGAGGAAGTAACGGGCAGGGTGGATAAAGAGGAACCAGTGGATGTAGTAAATTTGGATTTCCAAAAGGCATTCGATAAGGTGCCACATAAAAGATTACTGCTCATATAAGCGCTCATGGTGTTGGGGGTAATATACTGGCATAGATAGAGGATTGGCTAACTAACAGAAAACAAAGAGTCGGGATAAAAGGGTCATTTTCAAAATGGCAATCTGTAACTAGTGGGGTGCCGCAGGGCTCAGTGCTGGGGCCTCGACTATTTACAATATATATCAATGACTTGGATGAAGGAACAGAGTGTCTTGTGGCCAAATTTGCTGATGATACAAAGATAGGTGGAAAAGCAAGTTGTGATGAGGACACAAAGTGTCTGCAAAGGGATATTGACAGGTTAAGCGAATGGGCAAAAATTTGGCAGATGGAATATAATGTGGGAAAATGTGAAGTCATCCACTTTGGGAGGAAAAATAACAAAGCAAAATATTATTTGAATGGAGAAATACTACAAAATGCTGCGGTACAGAGGGATCTGTTTGTCCTCGTACATGAAACACAAAAAGTCAACATACAGGTGCAGCAGGTAATCCGGAATATTGGCCTTTATTTCTAGGGAGATGGAGTATAAAAGCAGGGAAGTCATGCTACAACTGTACAGGGTGCTGGTTAGACCACACCTGGAGTACTCCGTACAGTTCTGGTGCCCTTATTTAAGGAAGAACATATTTGCATTGGAGGCAGTTCAGAGAAGGCTCACTAGGTTGATTCCGGGTATGGAAGGGTTGTGTTATAAGGAAAGATTGAACAGATTGGGTCTATACTCATTGGAGTTTAGAAGAATGAGAGGAGATCTTATTGAAGATTCTGAGGGGACTCGATAGGGGAGATGCTGAGAGGATGTTACCCCTCATGGGGGAATCTAAAACTAGGGGGCATAGTCTCAGAATAAGGGGTCGCCCGATTAAGACAGAAATGAGGAGGAATTTCATCTCTCAGAGGGTCATGAATCTTTGGAATTCTTTACCCCAAAAAGCTGTGGAGGCTGAGTCATTGAATACATTCAAGGCTGAGTTTGACAAATTTTTGATCAGCAAGGGAGTCAAAGGATATGGGGAAAGGGCGGGAAAGTGGAGTTGAGGTAAAAATCAGATCAGCCATGATCTCATTAAATGGCGGAGCAGGCTCGAGGGGCTGAATGGCCTACTCCTGCTGCTATCTCTTATGCTCTTATGACCCCTAGGACTTGAGCACAAAATCTGGGCTGACCCTCCAGTGCTGCACTGTCGGAGGTGCCGTCTTTCAGATGAGACGTTAAACCGAGGTACCGTTTGCCCTCTCAGATGGACATAAAAGATCCCACCGTGCTATTTGAAGAAGAGCAGGGAAGTTCTCCCCGGTGTCCTGGTCAATATTTATCTCTCAACTAACACCTAAAAACAGATTAATTATTGATTTATCTCGTTGTGGTTTGTGGGACCTTGCTGTGCGCAAATTGGCTGCCATGTTTCTCTTCAGTACAACAGTGACTACACTTCACTGGCTGTGAAGCACTATGTGATGCAAATGGTGCTATATAATTACAAATCCTTTCTTACCTCTTTGAACGCAGTTATACTGCAAGTGGAGGTAAAAAGAGACAACTGCGAATGTTGGAAATTTGCAATACATATTAAAAAAAGGACATTCGAGAGCAGACCTGCCAGTATCTGAAAGAGAAAAGACAGGTTCGTTTTCTGTGACTAGACTCAACAGCCTGGAAATTGGTTCGCGCTAGCCTGCCTCATATTGGGCCTCGGGCCTCATTTAAATGAGACCGCCTTGCTGGGTGTCCCCAGGCAGCTCACTGGCAAAGAAGCTTCGAATTTTGGGCCGTAGGTTGTTAAAGGGGAAGGGGATGAGATCGGGTTGGGGGCGACTAGGAAAGGGAGGGTGATTGGGACATCAGGACGGTGGGAGTCGAGGCGGCGATCAGGACCGGGGTGGGGGCAGGGGGAGCGGTGGTCGGCAGCGTCCCATGATTTTAATGAGGGGTTGAGAGGTGCGCTCCTGCTGCACGTTCAGGTAAGCATTTTTTACAAACTTACCTTTTTGGCGATGGTCTCCAGAGATCCCTTTAAGGACCGCCAGTTAGGCTGCACGTAGACCTGGTGATGGCTGCGGTCAGGGCAACTCAATTTTGCACAGGGGTCCTCAAACAGGCGTGAAGCCCCTTATTTACATATGCAAAGGGCCTAACCCCAGTTTCAGGCAGGGGTCCTGAACGCTTATTTCTTTGTCTACATCGCTTCTAGCGTGCAATGAATGCATGTACCCCGCCCGCCATATTGGAGCTTTAAGTGCCCGTTTAGCACCCGAAAAACGGCCAAGTTGCCATGAAATTTCTAGGCCAACATTGGCTTTTTTGTCTCTCCAGATGTCGACAGCATTTCCAGTCAGACTGCAGGTACTGGTTTGAGACTGGTACTTGCTTAGAGTGACCTGGAGTCGGCTGATATCAGCTATACTGCTGACTCTGCACCGCTCTCCAGTCATTGGGTGAAATAAAAATGGAAAAATGTTCTACTTCTCAGCTCCATGACATTTTCATCTTGGTGAACTCAAAATTCAACCCCTACCTAACAGAAAAAAATTCAATGAATAAAATAAAAAGAATTAGGTTTGAGAATGTGACTGTGGGAACGTAAACAAATAAAACGGCCTCTGCAGAACTAGGTTTGTTGCTCTGCATTGAGTGAAGCAGATGGTGAGAGGCCTAGTGACAGACAGGCCTAACTACGGTCTGGCTAATTTCCCAGTGCTGCCCTCTTATCAGTGCAAAAACATCTTTTCGGCAGGTGACATCAGTGCCAGGTATGGGTCGTTTGCTCATCCCGGTCAACTCCACTGACTGTGGGACTGGCTCTGCTCTTCTTATCGGGATGACGGAGGCCTGTGTTTTCCTCCCCTCCCCCACCAAAGTGTAGCACTGTGCGGTGGGGAAACATGGCAGCCGTCAGCTTTCGTGAGAACTGATAAGCGATCGTCACGGATCTGGAGGCTCGATTGTAAAATGAGGACTTTTAAAGTTATCGGAGTTCAAAGGAAGGGGCAGCAAGCTGCTCAGGAGAGATTTACATGGTAAAGAAACTTCTTCTATTAATTGAGATTTCCCTACAATGGGCTGTCTATGTATCTGAGTGTGTGTGTGTGTTGGGGGGTGGAGTTGTTCGTGCATGCTTGAGTTTGTGTACATGTCCATGTTTGTGTACATGTCTGTGTGTTTTCATGTGTATATCTGCAAGCATTAATGTGCAAGTGGATTGAGTTCTGACTGAGATGTTGGATTTCATTAGGTGAAGACCCTTTGGCCCATTCGATCTCCTTCCACAATACCAACCCTTCCCTCTGTTAAAGTTCTGGCTTTTCCCAACACACTCTCTTCATGGAAACACCTTTAGGAACACATTGAAGTACAGTTTGCAATTTTCTTGCACCTAGCCGCAAGATGAAATCATCTCCCAGGTGCGGAGGGTAGTGGGCGTTTGTTGCCATAGTCTCCATGGTCACATAATCCACCTATATTCACTGTCTAGGCGCACATGCCAAGAATGGCTTTGTCACGCAAGTGAAACTCCATCCCTCTGGTTCTATCTGCGACTCTGCGGTGTGGGTTATATACCTTTGTGTAGCCCCATGTACCCAATCCATCCTCGTCCTCGTGAATTCTGCTGAATGACAGCAATACAACATATTAATAAAATACAAAGTCTGACAGCTAAGAGACTGAACTGTTACATTGCATTGCATTGAGTCTACAGCATAGAAACAGGCCATTCGGCCCAACCGATCTATGCTGGTGTTTATGCTGCACTCGAGTCTCCTCCCTCCCTACTTCATCTACCCCCAGCAACATAACCTTCTATTCCTTTCTCCCCCATGTGTTTATCTAGCTTCCCCTTAAATGCATCTATGCTATTTGCCTCAACTACTCCTTGTGGTAGTGAGTTCCACATTCTAACCACTCTTTGGGTAAAGAAGTTTCTCCTGAAATCCCTTTGGATTTATTAATGACTATTGAAGACCTGTAGTTTTGGATTCCCCCACAAGTGGGAATATTTTCTCTACGTCTACCCTATCAAACCCTTTCATTACCTTAAAGACCTCTATCAGGTCACCCCTCAGTCTTCTCTTTTCTAGTGTTTAGTCTTTCTTGATAAGTATATCCACTCAGTTCAAAAGCACTTCATTGGCTATAAAACGTTTTGAGACGTCTTGAGATTGTGAAAGGTGCTATATAAACGCAAGTCTTTTTTATTTCTCTGACAGTGCCGCTAAAATTAAATTTCATCAGTTTTTTTCGTAAATGTGTATTGACATTTTGCACTAGAAATATGCATTAATTGGAACTTTTTCTCTAATTCGAGTGATTATAGCTGTTAAACTTTCAATTCTCCAATACTGGTTTATATATGTACTTTATTTAAGAGGGGAAGCAAAGTCTCTCTGATAAGTAACCCCTGCATCTCCACTTTAAAAAGATGCCTGAATAATTTGTTTAAAAATTCTACTTACTGCCATGAAAATCCACAAAAGCCTTCCTTCTAGGCTGTTCTGGTGACATCAATTATGAAAACATCCTTATACATTCCAAAGCAGCTCCATTCTGTTAGAACTTTCCATGGAGGGAGACACGTGTACTTCCTGGGCACTTTTGCACCCACTCGACAGCATTTGAGAAGATGGTTGCTGATTGATAGGCACTCATTTTCCCACCTCCTCTCTCTCCATTGCAACCTATCTTAACCTTCTCACTATTATCACTGAGTGCTCCTCGCATATGTTCTTGCAGTTCCCTACATCTGCGGTGTGCTGACATCAAGACTCATTGTACCATCTTCTAATCAAACTCATTCCTCCCCAGCATCTCCAAGCTGAGGATCTCCTTACCTCCCTCAGTCTTTCCTTCCTTCTAAAAGCATCAGGCTTTCAAAGCAACAACTTGCATTGATATAGCGCCTTTAACGTAGTAAAATGTCCTGAGGTGCTTCACAGAAGCGATTATCAAACAAAATTTGACACCGAGCCACATAAGAAGGCATTAGGGCAGGTGACCAAAAGCTTCGTCAAAGTAGGTTTTAAAGGAGGAGAGAGAGGCAGAGAGGTTTAGAGAGGGAATGCCAGAGCTTAGGGCCTAGGCAGCTGAAGGCACGGCCGCCAATGGTAGAGCAATGAAAATCGGCGGTTACAGAGATAGGGAGGGTCGAGACCATGGAGGGATTTGAAAACAAGGATGAGAATTTTAAAATCAAGGCATTGCCGGACCGGGAGCCAATGTAAGTCGAAGAGCACAGGGATGATGCGTGAATGGGACTTGGTGTGAGTTAGGATACAGGCAGCAAATGGGCCTTTAGCCCTTCACCTAGATTTCTCATTTGGGGGGGGTGGGGGAGGCAGCGGGGAGGGAAACCTTCTGTTTAACTTGCTCACATACAGCAAAGGAAAGGACCTGACCCTGTCGACATTTGTGTCGCGTTGCGAACAGTTTGTTCCTTAATATGAGGTTGCTGATGTTAAATTATTATCTCCTCTTTACCTGCTGCTACAACCCGATAAGAGAATATTTCTGTTAAGTGAATAGAAATCGGAAAACCACAGCCATTTCCTTTCTGCAGCCAATACACAGTGATTCCTGTTGACTCAATAAAGTCATTTCCATCGAAGTAACTATCTGATAAGAGAATATCACTGGTGAAAGAAACAAATTGACCCCAATTTCTGCTTACACACATTGATTTATTCTTGGGTTAGATGTTTCTTTCCCTCAGTCTTCCTTCCTTTTCTCCTGAAGACTCTGGGGCTGATTTTTTTTTTTCCACTGGTGCAAGTCATGTCTTAAAGGTTAAAATTGGTGCCATTTCCCTTCCCCTCCCCCCGTGTCAACGTGTCAACAGCACTCAAATTTCCTGGGTCAGCTCACTTGCACCATTATTTACAGAGCAGGGCAGCGTGAGAGTGTATGTGAAAAGGATGGGGACAATTAAAAAAGAGTGTCACAATAGGGGGATTAGATCCTGAAAGGCTTCACAAAGGCATCTCCGCTGATTATCAGTCTTTGCCGGCTGTGCTGGGTTTCGGTGTCACTTTGGCTCAGTGGGTAGCACCCTCCCCTCTGAGCCTGAAGGTCATGGGATCAAGCCCCGCTGCCGGACTTGAGCATATAATCTAGGCTGACATTTCAGTGTAGTACCGAGGAAATGCTCCACTGTCGGAGGTGCCATCTTTCTAATGGGATGCTAAACCAAGGGCCTGTCTGCCTGTTCAGGCGGATATAGAAGATCCCATAGCACTGTTCGCAGGGGAGTTCTCCCTGGTGTCCTGGCCAATATTTATCCCTCAACTAACATCACTAAAACTGATTATCTGGTCGTTTATCTCTTTTGCTGTTTGTGGGAGCTTGCTGTGCGCAAATTGGCTACTGCGTTTGCCTACCTTTCAACAGTGGCTACACTTCAAAAGCATTGGCTGTAAGGCACTTTGGGATGAGAAAGACTCTATATAAATGCAAGTTCTTTATTTGCCAAGGCTGAAGAAACAGGGGATCAGGAAGTGACAGACAAAAATTAAGCGAGAGGAAGCCCCATGTGCTGACTGAAGTCTGGCACAGCTGCCTGGTTCTGTCACTGGCTGTGCCAGCCCTATGCTGTATGTGAGTTGCAGGTGCCCTTATAGTAGACGGCACAGTTCTGCGTCTGGCTCTCTGCTGCCCCGGATCCTGGGAAGATAGCTCCTCACAGCTGTTGTCAGATCGATGTGTCAATGTCTGCGGATAGCATTGGTGGCATCTTGGCAAGATGCAGCCAATCGGATTTTGGTGGCTGACGGTCACCCTGGCAAGCCTTCGTTCGTGCAGTGCCACATAAAACATGGCATGCAGTGATTGGGATGTTTCTGAAAAACCGTCCAGCATAACGGTTAATCAGGCCCTCACATGTATCTTTGCCATTGAGCCTGCCGTCACAGCCTATCCTGAGAGTTGGAGCCTCTGTATGCAGTAATCATCTGCCAAAACAAAGTCCAGTCACCTCTTTCTATCTTCAACTATCCTAATATTGACTGGGATAACAATAATAATATAAGGGGCACAGAGGGGGAGGAATTTTTGAAATGCGTTCAGGATAACTTTCTTAATCGGTATGTTTCCGGCCCGACGAGGAAGGAAACATTGCTGCACTTGGTTCGAGGGGAAAGATGTGGGCCAAGTGGAGCAAGTGTCAGGTTTAGAATAGCTATGGAAAAGGACACGGACCACTCTAAAGTAAAAATACTCAATTGGAGGAGGGCCAATTTCAGTGGGATGAGAACAGATCTGGCCCGGGTAAATTGGAATCAAAGATTGGCAGGCAAAACTGTAATTTTTAAGGAGGAGATGGTTCGGGTACAGTCCAGGCACATTCCCACGAGGGAGAAAGGTAAGGCAATTAAAGCCAGAGCCCCCTGGATGACAAAAGTAATAGTGAGTCAGATGATACGGAAAAAAGGGGCGTATGACAGATGTCAGGTTGATAACACAAGTGAGAACCAGGCAGAATATAGAAAGTTCAGAGGGGAAGTGAAAAAGAAAATAAGAGGGGCAAAGAGAGAGTATGAGAATAGAGTGGCAGCCAACATAAAAGGGAATCCAAAAGTCTTCTACAGGCATGTAAATAGTAAACAGGGATTAAGAGGAGGGGTGGGCCCGATTAGGGACCATAAAGGAGATCTACTTATGGAGGCAGAGAGGATGTCCGAGGTACTAAATGAGTACCTTGCATCTGTCTTTACCAAGGAAGTAGATGCTGCCAGAGTCTCAGTAAAGGAAGATGTAGTTGAGATACTGGATGGGCTAAAAATTGATAAAGAAGAGGTACTTGAAAGGCTAGCTGTATTTAAAGTAGATAAGTCACCTGGTCCAAATGGGATGCACCCTAGGATGCTGAGGGAAGTAAGGGTGGAAATTGTGGAGGTGCTGGCCATAATCTTCCAAACATCCATAGATACGGGGGTGGTGCCGGAGGACTGGAGAATTTCAAATGTTACACCCTTGTTCAAAAAAGGGTGTTAAGGATAAACCCAGCAACTACAGGCCAGTCAGTTTAATCTCAGTGGTGGGGAAACCTTTAGAAACGATAATCTGGAACAGAATTAACAGTCACTTGGACAAGGGTGGATTGATTAGGGAAAGCCAGCATGGATTTGTTAAAGGCAAATCGTGTTTACCTAACCTGATAGAGTGTTTTGATGAGACAACAGAGAGGGTAGATGAGGGCAATGCAGTTGATGTGGTGTATATGGACTTTCAATTATGAAAATGGTCCAGAAATGGGCTCAAAACTGCAAAAAAATAATTTTGAACCTTTAGATGGAGCTACCTATGCTTTCCGGTACCTAGAAACCTTAGATAACCAGTTACAACAGGTGTTAATTTTCAGTTGCCGTAGACGTGGTGTTGAGAACCGAGAAAAGATGCGGGAGATGTCAGAGTGGTACCCCTGCATCATTTAAATGTTTTAATGACACTCCCGCCTGGATCAGGAGCTTCCGCAGCCCCAACCTCCACCCCTCCCCCATCCCCCTGTTAGAAATGTGACAAGAGGCCCAGTGACATGAATCTCCACCTCTTTTTATGCAACGTTAAAAACTGAGGCTTTGGGGTGAACCTCGAATGAACGATGGAGTTGAGTCTTGAACCATTGGTATGAGGTCCAATGGACAACTGCAACGTCTCATTACTTAAGCAAGGTGGTCACCCTTCATGTATGAACATAGACATGGTTGGTGCTTTTTTGATTGTGGGGCCTCATAGCCAAATCTGCTCCTGCCCTCTCTCAATCACCATAGAATCATAGAAGTTTACAACATGGAAACAGGCCCTTCGGCCCAACATGTCCATGTCGCCCAGTTTATACCACTAAGCTAGTCCCAGTTGCCTGCACTTGGCCCATATCCCTCTATACCCATCTTACCCATGTAACTGTCCAAATGCTTTTTAAAAGACAAAATTGTACCCGCCTCTACTACTGCCTCTGGCAGCTCGTTCCAGACACTCACCACCCTTTGAGTGAAAAAATTGCCCCTCTGGACCCTTTTGTATCTCTCCCCTCTCACCTTAAATCTATGCCCCCTTGTTATAGACTCCCCTACCTTTGGGAAAAGATTTTGACTATCAACCTTATCTATGCCCCTCATTATTTTATAGACTTCTATAAGATCACCCCTAAACCTCCTACTCTCCAGGGAAAAAAGTCTCAGTCTATCCAACCTCTCCCTATAAGTCAAACCATCAAGTCCCGGTCGCATCCTAGTAAATCTTTTCTGCACTCTTTCTAGTTTAATAATATCCTTTCTATAATAGGGTGACCAGAACTGTACACAGTATTCCAAGTGTGGCCTTACTAATGTCTTGTACAACTTCAACAAGACATCCCAACTCCTGTATTCAATGTTCTGACCAATGAAACCAAGCATGCTGAATGCCTTCTTCACCACCCTATCCACCTGTGACTCCACTTTCAAGGAGCTATGAACCTGTACTCCTAGATCTCTTTGTTCTATAACTCTCCCCAACGCCCTACCATTAACGGAGTAGGTCCTGGCCCGATTCGATCTACCAAAATGCATCACCTCACATTTATCTAAATTAAACTCCATCAGCCATTCATCGGCCCACTGGCCCAATTTATCAAGATCCCGTTGCAATCCTAGATAACCTTCTTCACCGTCCACAATGCCACCAATCTTGGTGTCATCTGCAAACTTACTAACCATGCCTCCTAAATTCTCATCCAAATCATTAATATAAATAACAAATAACAGCGGACCCAGCACCGATCCCTGAGGCACACCGCTGGTCACAGCGATGGTCACTGGGCAGTGATCAGGAGCTGGAACCTTTCATTTCCTTCCCTTAGCTCAGGGTTACTGAAGCTAACTGTAGTACTCTAACCAGCTGAGACCAGACAACTCGACACAGACCAGGGATCAAAGTGCATTAATAACTGAGCCATTCTGCCACTGCTGAGTTACATTCTGCAATAATTCAACCGTTCCACTTGTTCCCATTTAGCTATACAGCTTCTGGGTCCAAATATTGCTTTGAGGTCAGATGGTTTGATCTTTAACACCAAGGAACGATGTGCTGTCAAAATAGACTGCACACCACCACTCAGTAGCCACAATGCTAGAAGGAAGGACTCTTCGCTGAGAGGCTTGTGCATCCCACTCTTCACTTATGTCTTAAAAATAACCAGGTTGTACATCACACGACCACATTGCCTGTAAGAGCCTGAACACAGGCAAATGTTGACAGCAGTTACAGACCATGCACTGTTATTAGTGCTAATTATAGTCCTCTATTCCCTATAATATATGATGTGGAGATGCCGGTGATGGACTGGGGTTGACAATTGTAAACAATTTTACAACACCAAGTTATAGTCCAACAAATTTATGTTAAATTCCACAAGCTTTCGGAGGCTTCCTCCTTCCTCAGGTCCACACCGTTCACCTGACGAAGGAGGAAGCCTCCGAAAGCTTGTGGAATTTAAAATAAATTTGTTGGACTATAACTTGGTGTTGTAAAATTCCCTATAATATACACAGAGTCCGCTATTCTCTGTAATATACACAGGGTCTGCTATTCCCTATAACATACACAGGGTCCGCTATTCCCTATAATATACACAGGGTCCGCTATTCTCTGTAATATACACAGGGTCTGCTATTCCCTATAACATACACCGGGTCCGCTATTCCCTATAATATACACAGGGTCCGCTATTCTCTGTAATATACACAGGGTCCGCTATTCTCTGTAATATACACAGGGTCCGCTATTCCCTATAATATACACAGGGTCCGCTATTCTCTGTAATATACACAGGGTCCGCTATTCTCTGTAATATACACAGGGTCCGCTATTCCCTGTAATATACACAGGGTCCGCTATTCCCTGTAATATACACAGGGTCCGCTATTCCCTGTAATATACACAGGGTCCGCTATTCCCTGTAATATACACAGGGTCCGCTATTCCCTGTAATATACACAGGGTCCGCTATTCCCTATAATATACACAGGGTCCGCTATTCTCTGTAATCTCTCCTCATAGAATAACCCTCTCATCCCAGGAATCAATCTAGTGAAACTTCTTTGCACCACCTCAAAGAAAGTGTATCCTTCTTTAGGTAAGGAGACCAAAACTGTACACAGTACTCCAGGTGTGGTCTCACCAAGGCCCTGTACAATTGCAGCAAGACTTCCTTACTCTTGTACTGCAACCCCCTTACAATAAAGGCCAACATACCGTTTGCCTTTCTAATTGCTTGCTGTACTTGCATGTTAACTTTCTGTGCTTCGTGTACAAGGACATCCAAATCCCTCTGAACACCAACATTTAATAGTTTCTCACCATTTAAAAAAATATTCTGTTTTTCTATTCTTCCTACCAAAGTGAATAACCTCACATTTCCCCATATTATACTCCATCTGCTACCTTCTTGTCCACCCAGTCTATATCCCTTTGCAGACTTTTTGTGTCCTCCTCACAGCTTACTTTCCCACCTAGCTTTGTATCATCAGAAAACTTGGATACATTACACTCGGTCCCTTCATCTAAATCATTAATATAGATTGTAAATAGCTGAGGCCCAAGCACCGATCCTTGCGGCACTCCACTAGTTACAGCTCGCCAACCTGAAAATGACCCGTTTATTCCTACTCTCTGTTTCCTGTCCGTTAACCAATCCTCTATCCATGCTAATATATTACCCCCCCAACCCCATGAGCCCTTATCTTGTGTAACAACCTTTTGTGTGACGCCTTTTCGAATGCCTTATGAAAATCCAAATACACTACAGACACAGGCTGGGTCCCTGACACACATCCCCAGGTCGGTGAGGAGCTACATGGATCAGCACATTGGCTAACAAACTTCCCCTTTAAATATTATCACCGGCCAATCTAATTGGGCTGGGGTAACAGTGTATTATAACAGATTATCTTTGAACGCTGCGGTTTAAAGAAACTGCTTGATCTATTAAAGTGACTTCCAGGAACAGATAGTATCAAATACTGAGAAATACTGCAAAAGGTACACTGCGGTTGGATTTGGCCTAGTTTCCTTATCGGAACAATAATGAAAACCTATAGGATATAGAATTAAAAGATCAGAGCTCTGTCTGGTAGACAGATGTTTGTCAAAGTAAAACAAAAAAGATTAATTGCTGTAATGCAAAAATAATTTTCACAGGTTGGATGGTTGCTTTGGACTTGCTTCTTTCTCGAGAATGTGCTCGCAGTCTTCCTCGTGCTGCCCCCGGAGCTCTCTCGTTTGTTCTGCAGTTTCAGCTTATTTTTTAGAATTTTCTGACCATTCATTCTGCTTTGTGAAGATGTGGCCGGCACAGAAACGAATGTTATCTGCTCCACCGGTACCCTAGGACTGAGCAATCAGATGTGGAGGGTGCCAGGTTTGATCCTTGGCCTGTGGTTACACAATCTCAGCCGAGGGCACGGCGGGTGAGGGGTGCCACATGTGGCCTCAGTGCCCCTGGGCTGGGGAGGTTTCCTCTGCCAGGGTTTTTGCTCCTGACAGCCCATTATGCCGCCTTATGCTGGAGGTTGCGCACCTGTGGGAGTTGGATAAAGCCAGGAACCGCTGTGAATCTTGCCGCAGTCGAATAGCCTGCTGACAGTCAGTGTCTAGGCTCACCTCAAATATGACCACTTGGATGAGATTCCAGAGGGTTTTTGGCATCCATGAAACTGATCTCCAGAAAAGGTTACTACCTTCAGGATTGGAGAGGAGGGAAAAATATATTGAACATCTTTGGATTTTCCCTCTGATTTATTTTTCCCCTCATATTTTTTTCCTGAGTTAGATTCACGTTAAATATTTAAGCCGTGTGGGGCAGAATTGCTCAGTCAGATAATTGGTTTAACACCTGCCCACTTGAAATGACCAAGGATCCGCTGGATTAATTGTACCTTTGCTGATGTTGTTCAACTTCATTGGACTCATCGTGCTTCCGGAAAGATCCACCAATGATGGCGTTCGCCATTTTAACACAATGGTTAGCCTTGGTGCCGTGCTGGTTTGGAACAGTGGAGGGCCAACATGCCAGTGCATGGAGTGGTGGCATTTCATGCCCTTGATGCTTGGCAACAGATCACTGAGGATAGGCCAAATGGCGCTGTGCAGGGAGGGAGGGGAAACTGAAGGGAGAGTCGCTCCAATCTGCTCTCGCAAGGCTCCGGGCAACCATTTTCAGAAGAGTGTTGACTGGATGCCTATTATCTTGGTCAGTGACTCTGTGTAGCGTGAGGAAACCCAGTCAAGGGAGGGATAGAAGGAATGAAGAATGTTGCTCCCCATTGAAGACAATGGAAATCAACTACAGAGGACCAACATTTGACTGCCCCTGGAGGAGACACACGGCCACCAGCAGTGCAGGTAGGTCCTGAGTTCATTGTCCGTTGTGCACATCTGTGTTCTTAAAGAAATGCATCGTGGGAAAAAGGTGTTGCTAAGGCTTCAAGAACGGTCGCCTGGAAATTCCTACTCCTCCTTATAAACTGGATAGCCAGGTGGTGAAGGATAGAACACTGGAGCCTGGTCTTCAGTTGTTTCCAAGCCTTTATTCACAGAGATCCACATTACCAGCTCCACACCCTAGATCAGCTCTCTTATAAATGGATACAAGAGAGTTCCCAATTGATACGCACCACCCGAATACAATTAACACTAATTGATACAAATCACATGGATACAATTAACACTCCTGCTCAAAGTGAGGGGTGAAGGATGCAGTGGGAGTCATTTCTATGAATGGACTGTGAGTTAACCCCTGGTATTCAGGAGTTGCATATCATTTGAGTTGTGAGTGAGCTTTCATCCACTCAGAGAGCTGCCTAATGGAGCATGTAATCCAGGCGAATGGCTGAGGCTGATTTACATGGCTTGGGCAGCCATTTAAACTCTAACATTCCTGCCTGGGACAACAAGGAGGGGGTTTGCGATGGAAGATTCCAAGAAAATTGGTCTATCTTGCCCACGCACTGTGAGAGTTGATGTTGCTGCAGGAAATGAGGGAAAGGAGGGCTGGCCTCTTTGGGATTGAAAGGCAGGAGCTAAGTCTGGCAGGAGACAGCTGACAAGGTCAAATCTCTCTGCATGACTCAGTGGTTCGGGATCCAAATCTGGAAGAAGACGGCAGACCTGAAAAAAAGCGGCCAAGGTAAAAGCTCCAAAGCAGCCTTCCATGCCAAGTAATTGCCCCACATGTACGTACTTCCTGATATCTCATTTTTCGCTGCGCTTCCAAAGCTTTACTGACAAATGCGATGGGCCGCCTGTCACTGTAATTTCTTCTTAAACCTGCAGCATCTCAAGACTATTTATCTGCTTGGACGACAAGGTGGAAGCAAATAAAACGGAACAGACCCGAAATGAAGAGGGGCGCAGAAGCTACAAGCACTTGACTCCCTTTGACAAGGCCACCCTAGTCATCATTCGGTATGAAAATAGCAAAGGAGTAGGGGGGAGGATGAAGCCAGAGGTCTTCTCAAAGCTCAGGGTCTGCTCTTGTCATGTTTTCAACGTAGGATCCTCTTCTGTTTGTGTAGGCCTGCCAGCACTTTCTGTGGTCACAAGCAAGCCAACACCTCGCACACCTTGCATCATTCTCACCCACTTTCATAAACACAGTCACAACTATACAGAGCCTGGGGAACGTAGGTAGTGGATTTGAGAAGGTCACACCAGGAGCGGTCGCAGTACGTGGGTGAGATAGTGCAAGTGATGGCGGCAGAGGAGAAGTCGGCAGCTGCTGTTCCCTTTCTTAGGTGCAGTGTCTACAGTTCCTGATCTCACAGGACCTGCATTCAAATCAGGATTATCTACAGTCATGTAAGTTTACTAGGTCTTGCCATGAGCATGGAAGAGTCCACTAGCTGAATCTGTACAACCAATATCACTTAAAAAAAACAGATTATATGGTCATTTATCTCATTGTTGTTTGTGGGATCTTGCTGTGCACAAATTGGCTGCTGCGTTTCCTACATTACAACAGTGACTACACTTCAAAAATACTTCATTGGCTGTGAAACACTTTGGGACATTCTGAGGCCGTGAAAGACGCTATATAAATGCAAGTTCTTTCTTTCTTTCTCCACTGCAGTCTACCATGCACATGCATTTTGTGGCAACTCCAGTCTAACAGAAACAAATGAACGGTGCTATTGTTAATTTTCAGTTCCAAATGGGTGAGAACCTGGTAGTCACCCATGTAGAATGGGCAGGATTAGCACACGCGTGCTTTGTGAAATGAGGAAAATTGCAGGCTCCCCCTCGGAAATGGTCATTTTTGAACTGTTAATGAGGTGACTACGCAGTCAGTGTGAGAGAACAACACACCAACATGGAACCTTTCCAGGAACATTCATTGCTGCGCTCATGGAGGTGTCAAGCAGGTGAGTTCTGGAACTTGTGAAACAGATGCTCCCGCCCACAAGACTACTGCCAGTGTGAGCAATTATACTGACAGCAACTTCCAAGCTCCCCTTACTTTGGGAAGAAAAGCTTGCGCTGGGAAGTGAACACTGATCTATGTGACGCGGCATTGATGGTCACTGACCAGCTGCACTTTAGTAGAATAAAAGCTCTTTTTGTTCATGAAGCCCATTGCGTTGCAGCCAAAGACCCAGGTGAACTCAGGACAAAATTTGGTGAATTTCTCTTTGACTCACTAAAGACACTGCGATCACCCAAAAACTCCTCACAATCGCAACTAACCAGCAACTTACCCTTTGTACCTGGAAACGCCCTCTTTACTCAGGAAATCACAAGTTTCCATTGAAAGGAGTGTCAACTTACTACGTGGAATAACCAAGGACAAGCTTCTCCTGAAAGTTTCAGAACGTTTGTGCAGAAGTAGATGTGCTATTGGTTGCAGCATAACTTCTACAATGCAATTGTAAACAATTTTACAACACCAAGTTATAGTCCAACAATTTTACTTCTACAATGCAGTTTTTGATTTTATCTGTGCTGTTAACTCAGCCCTATCACAGTTAGCAACTCCTTCATACTGGTGCTTCTGGTGATGTAATTAGTGTTGACTGTTTAAGGAAAGATATTAAAAAGGAACAGAAATAATGGGAGAAAAACTAGAGGATGTTAGTGTACATTATATTCTATCTATCCATATTACAGAAACTTTTGTGCCTGTGTGTGTAATGCGATAATAGGGTAGAGTCCTTTCAGCCAATCAATTTGCAGAACCAGGGATTGCCTTACCTTCAACCAGTCACATGACTGAATTTCAATTTATCAGATCCCAGAACCAGGTACCAATCAGATTCCAGAAGCAGGTCATTGATTCCCTGATGTATTTGATGGTGTTTTTTATGTGAATTTGTTGGTATATTTTGGTGGGTTTTTTGGTACATTTTGGTGAGTTTGTTGGTATATTTTGGTGGGTTAGTTGGTACATTTTGGTGGGTCTGTTGGTATATTTTGGTGGGTTTGTTGGTACATTTTGGTGGGTCTGTTGGTATATTTTGGTGGGTTTGTTGGTACATTTTGGTGGGTTAGTTGGTATATTTTGGTGGGTCTGTTGGTATATTTTGGTGGGTTTTTTGGTACATTTTGGTGAGTTTGTTGGTATATTTTGGTGGGTTAGTTGGTACATTTTGGTGGGTCTGTTGGTATATTTTGGTGGGTTTGTTGGTACATTTTGGTGGGTTAGTTGGTATATTTTGGTGGGTTAGTTGGTACATTTTGGTGGGTTTGTTGGTATATTTTGGTGGGTTAGTTGGTATATTTTGGTGGGTTAGTTGGTATATTTTGATGGGTTAGTTGGTACATTTTGGTGGGTTAGTTGGTATATTTTGGTGGGTTAGTTGGTACATTTTGGTGGGTTTGTTGGTATATTTTGGTGGGTTAGTTGGTATATTTTGGTGGGTTTGTTGGTATATTTTGGTGGGTTAGTTGGTACATTTTGGTGGGTTTGTTGGTCTATTTTGCGGGGTTTGTTGGTGTATTTTGGCGGGTTTGTTGGTACATTTTGGTGGGTTTGTTGGTATATTTTGGTGGGTTAGTTGTACATTTTGGTGGGTTTGTTGGTACATTTTGGTGGGTTTGTTGGTGTGGTGAGTTAGTTCATATATTTTGGTGGGTTAGTTGGTACATTTTGGTGGGTTTGTTGGTACATTTTGGTGGGTTTGTTCATGTGGTGAGTTAGTTGATATATTTTGGTGAGTTTGTTGGTTTGTTTTGGCGAGTTAGTTGATATATTTTGGTGAGTTAGTTGGTATATTTTGGTGGATTTGTTGCTGTATTTTGGTGAGTTAGTTGGTGTATTTTGATGAGTTGGTTGGTATATTTTGGTGGGTTAGTTGGTATATTTTGGTGGGTTTGTTGGTGTGTTTTGGTGGATTTTTGGTGTATTTTGGTGAGTTAGTTGGTGTATTTTGATGAGTTGGTTGGTATATTTTGGTGGGTTAGTTGGTATATTTTGGTGGGTTTGTTGGTGTGTTTTGGTGGATTTTTGGTGTATTTTGGTGAGTTAGTTGGTGTATTTTGATGAGTTGGTTGGTATATTTTGGTGGGTTAGTTGATATATTTTGGTGAGTTAGTTGGTATATTTTGGTGGATTTTTGGTGTATTTTGGTGAGTTAGTTGGTGTATTTTGATGAGTTGGTTGGTATATTTTGGTGGGTTTGTTGGTGTGTTTTGGCGAGTTAGTTGATATATTTTGGTGAGTTAGTTGGTATATTTTGGTGGATTTGTTGGTGTATTTTGGTGAGTTAGTTGGTATATTTTGGTGGATTTTTGGTGTATTTTGGTGAATTAGTTGGTATATTTTGGTGGGTTTGTTGGTATATTTTAATGGGTTAGTTGGTATATTTTGGTAGGTTTGTTGGTGTATTTTGGTGGGTTTGTTGGTTATTTTTCTGTATTACAAATATATGAAAAAGAAGGCCAGGAAAAGACCAGTTGGTCCTTCAAGCCTGTCCTGCTGCATGATGCAAATTATGCACACCATCACTTTGATTCACCACCGCCTCCTCCCCTCCACACACGGACATATAATCTCCTGGCAAAGGTGAAGAATTACAGAAAAAACCTTGGGCCAATTTCGGAAAAAAAGATGGAAATTTCTCTCCAACCCATGAAGACAATAATGGAACGTGAGGAGATCACGGTGAATGGTGAGACTAGCTCCCATTCACCCACTTCTATGGGTTGAGATGTTTACCACACATACAAACTTGTCCAGCTCTCTAATGAATGCTTGCAACAAACCTGCAGTCAATGCATGAGTTGCCAACATATTCCAGCGGTTGATTCCTGGTGTGTTTCCATGGATATTTTCTATAAATTAAACTCAGCTTATGCTATTGTATTTTGGTAAGTTTGATGGCGCCTTTTGTATGGTTTGTGGTGTATTTTGGTATGTTTCCTGTTATTAGTGTGTGGATTTGCAGGTGTATTTTAGTTGGCTTACTGGAGTAGTTTGTTGTTGATGTATTTTGTTGGGGTTGCTGCTTTATATTAGGTTTCCTGGGGTATTATGTTGTGTTTACTGCTGTATTTTGGCCAGTTTTCTTTGGTATGCATTTCGCTCCGTTTTCAAGTGTCCTTCGTTGGGTTTTCTTGTTAAATTTTGATTGGTTTTCTGGTGTTGGGTTTGTTGGCATATTTGATGACTTTGTGTTTTGGGCTGTCAATGGGCTAGATAGAGATGGTTAGATGTGTGAGAGGGTGGTGATAGGTCTTAATGGAAGGATCAATTCAATGTTTTTCCTTATGTGTGCTTATTTTTGTGATGCACACAACACACTGTCAAGAAGAATACCCTTAAGTTCATATATGAACTTCAGAAAGATGCAGGGTTAGGAATCTGGCTTTAGAAATCTGAGCACTGGGAATGCATGCAAAAGCAGGTGGACTATATGGATCTACACACTGGACAAATGGTGGTCAGGAAATACATTGTACAGGAATATACAAGACACAGGGATGTATAATGGGCAACAGTCAACACTAGGCAGGAGTGTGCACCTAAAATGGACTCATGGTAGGACAGGCAAAATGACACATACACGGACATTTTTGTTCCCTGTTCTTTGTTTTTAACCCAGACCGACCTAGTTTAGGTTACCTCATGTTCAAGATTTAGCTCCGTATTTATCCTTTGTACACACTACTCGGGTGTGTGAGAACAGAAATCTACAGTTTCAGGAATCCAAAGTGCTGGAATGGGCTGATTATGAGGCTTTGTGTCACATCAAATAGGTTTGAACCAATCAAAACCCCTAAAATTGGTCAGCTTAACTTACAGGTACTGGACGACCTTTAAAAAAAGTGTAGATGTTTTACTAAAGCCCAGAGCTGACCAATCAAAGCTGAGAACTCATCCCAAGGGATATGGATCCAAAGCGGGTAATTGGAGTTGAGGTATAGATCAGCCATGATCTAACTGAATGGTGGAATGTTGTTGAATTGTCCACTCTTGTTGCTATGTTCCCTTGACACCCACCATTGGAAGGTACAGTGTATCTAACCTATTCACGTTGATTCATGTAGCAAGTACAAACCTGGCTCAATGCAGCTCCCAGACAGCTTTGGCCAAACTGTAATCATTAAATTCCACACTGACAGAAGATGACGACAACTTGTATTAATATAGCACCTTTAACATAGTAAAATGTCCCAAGGTGCTTCACAGCAGTGTGATCAGACAAAAAATTTGACACCGAGTCAAAGAAGGAGACATTAAGTCAGGTGACCAAAAGCTTGGTCGAAGAGGTAGGTTTTAAGGAGCGTCTTCAAGGAGGAAGGGGAGGTGGAGAACCGGAGAGGTTTTCGAGAGGGAATTCCAGAGCTTAGCGCCTAGAGAGCTGAAGGCATGGCCGCCAATGGTGGGGCGCAGGAACTTAGGGATGCGCAAGAGACCAGAATTGGAGGAACGCAGAGACCTCAGAGGGCTGTAGAGCTGGAGGAGGCTACAAAGATAGGGAGGGGTGAGGCCATGGATGGAACACAGGGATTAGAATTTTAAATTTGAGGCACTGCTGGACCGGGAGCCAATGTAGGTCAGCGATCACAGAGGCATTGGGTGAACAGGACTTGGTGTGAGTTAGGATACAGGCAACAGAGTTTTAGATGAGCTCAAGTTTATGGAGGGTGGAAGATGGGAGACCGGCCAGGAGAGCATTGGAACAGTCAAGTCTGGAGGTAACAAAGGCATAGGTGACCACTGAAAACCGTACAGAATTATATCATGCAGCATAATTGTAATACAGTCTACTATTCATTTAAAGTTGCTTAATTCAAATGATTAGATACTTCCATGTTTTTTAGCATCATAATTGCTGCCCCAAATACCCACCAAAAATATCACTCTGCCACTCACAAACAGCTCACCAGTGCACTTTTGTAATTATATTCTGGAACCGGAGGCCTTGAAAATTTAGCAGCTTCTATCTTTGTTGTTTAAACAGCCTCAAATTTAGTTTTATGAAACCCCAGGAAAGCCAGAGGTTCACAGACAGAGAGCGCCGTTTCTCCCAGTGACCTTGGCACCAGCTCTCCTCGCACGACAGAAAGGCCTAACGTAATCCCTGTTAGAAAAGCTTTCCGATTCCGCCAACAGCATTGTTCTTCTGCCACCAGGCTTCTAATAGTTAATGCTGCTGCTGCTCGGTGTAAAATTAGAATAAGGTCTCGGAAAAAAAATGTAATTCTTCTGGTCTGGAATTAATTGGCCGCCAATGCAGCCTGCGGCCTACAGAGTGGTGAGAGATTGTAGAGAAAACAGGATGTGGGCAAGTAACCAGAACTATTAACAATTAACAGTTTAGCTTCAGAATTTAATTTAAAAATCCTTCCCCCCACTCCCCCCCCAATTACACAAGCTGCAGATGAGTTTTCCTTGAAGGGGAACTAGATTTTATTTCTTCTTCTTGTTTTATTTTGGATCGTATAGGTTGAGGCTGCCACTGGCACAGTTATAACTAGGCCATCTCGCAGAACACAGTCACGTCCTATGATATAAGTGGCCTGTTTGCCTCAAGTCTGCTCTTCACATCGCGACTTCTACTGAACAAGAATTCACACTGAAATAGCTGAACCATTAGTTCTGGGTAATTAACCAGTTCGGCACTGAATTCTATCATGACTTTTTTTTTGACAGAAACTTTGGCACATTTATGTAAGGCAAGTTTTACCGGTGAGAACAAATAGTAATTATCTTTAGGGGTATCTGAAGTGTTTAACAACCTATTACTTTCTGGAGACTTTCCCAGGTGACTCATTGGGTAAATACTCTGCCCAGTGCGGTACTGAGGCGCACAGAAGTCTCAATTGCATTTGTTAATTTCAGCCAGGGCAGATGCTCCTGAGGGAGGTCTGACTGCTCTTGAGGGAGGAGGGACAAGAATCAGCCAGGGTTCCCACAGCTGATGAATATCCAGTGGCCCCTGCAGGAAAGTTCACTTGCGTTGATGCCAGGGTCACGCCAGCTGTGGTACCTCCTCCCGTGGTGGAATAGCTGGCCAGCAGTCCCTGGGTGGATGCGGGAGGAACGCCACTGGGGAGGTACCAGCACCCACAAGTCCATGATTCCGCAAAGAAGTTACTTTTAGAAAGTGTTCCTAGTTTCAGGACTTCCATGCAGATCCCGATGCCAATGCATTTTAAAAGGTTATATAATGCCTTAATGCGTCTCAAAGCATCCCACACTCAGTGAATTACTTGGGAGGGTAGTGACTGTTTTCATGTTGGGCAAATATGGCAGCCATTTTGCACACAGTGAGATCTCACAAACAGCAAGTGAGATGATTGACCCGTTAATCTGTTTCTGGTGGTGTTGTTTGAGGGGGGGAATGCTGCCCAAGGCACAAAGAATGCTCCCTGCTCTTTGATCTAATGGACCTCCTGTGCCATTGCTCAGAGTAGGGCAGAGTATGCACTGTTCTATAAAGACAGTAGCATTATGCCAAGTAATGCACAATGCAACATTCCTCTGCTAAGGTTGTGTCCCTTTAAGGCCTCAAATCTATCTGCATAGATGTATCTGTTGGTTCTCCCCCTTTCTGTGATTGGTGTATCTTTTGGTTCTCTCCCCCTCTCCTCCTCCCATTTTTCTAAATGTTTCCAACCTTACTAAAATACATGCTTATTTCACAGCTTTTAGTTCTGATGAAGCGGACCTGTCTAAAATGTTGCAGCTTTTTCCAGATGCTGACTGACCTGCTGAGCCTGGGGAGTTACTTGTCATGGGAGATGTCCTGACCACATAAAACAGTATTCACTAAATATCCCAGTGACTGCTGCAAGGCTCATCAACAATGGACCATTCTTTAGCTCAGAGTATTGGCTGGTTGCCCAATTTAGGTACTGGTGGATGTACTTGAATGGAGATAAATATGATATCAGGCATGTTGGAATGAAAAAATGAACTATTCGCGAAGATTGAAGACATGTCCAAGGTATAAATGAAAGTTGTATGTATGAGTATTGACAAATCACTGAAAGCAGCCAGGCAGTATAAACCACTGTCAACAAGGCTATTAAGTACTGCTTTGTATCTCAAAGGAACTTCCTTCTGATTCAAAACAGGTTTTTCTAACTGTGGATAACCAGTTGTTGGAGTTGCCAGTCGGATGTTGACTGTAACATTGGGCAGCCTATCTTCACAAGTGTAAGCTTGTAGCTTGTAGATTTCAAATAAAAATTGTTGGACTATAACTTTGGTGTTGTAAAATTGTTTACAATTATCTTCACAAGGGCATTGATGATAGAGAGGGCTGATGGAAGAGTGACAAAAAATGATTCCAGGATTTAGAGGTCTAAATTGTGGGGAGTGATTTACAGCTTGTTAGGGGGAAAGAAAATTGAGAAGGAACCAGATCCAGATCTTGACCTCCTCCCCTAATCCCCCATAAACTCGAACTTGCCCAACACTCTGCTGGACATATACTATCCTGCACCAGGTCTTGCTTACCCATCACCTCCATCCTTCTAGATCTACACTGGCTTCCAGTCCTACAATGTATCACACTTAAAATCCACACCCTTGTCAACAATTCGCTCCAATTCTTTGCACCATATCTCTGCAATCTCCTTCAGCCCTCCCAAACGCACCATTCCTTTGACTCCAGCTTTCTATGTATCCCGTTCCCCCTTTTCCCCATCACGGAGGGCAGAGCAATCAGCCTCCTCAGCCCCACTCTTTGGAATCTCTACCTCAACCTCTCCATTTCTCTCTCCACCGTTAACCATCTCTTTGTCCAGGCTTACGATCGCCCCTCCTAATCCCCACTTTGTGACTTGGCATCCATCCTCCTTCTCCCATTTGTGAAACAACTTGGGACATTTTCTCACATTAAAGGCGATGTATAAATGCGGGCTGTGCTTGCTTAAAATGCTGAGCGCAAAGCCCATTGAAGAATTCTTGGGGTCCTGGGCCCTCCATTTCCCATCAGGGGGCGGGGCATGAATCACACTCTGCCATATGTCCGTCTGAGTCGAAAACCCAGCCAATGATTTGGCGCCAGGGCATTGGGAGCCCTCTGGTACCTCACCCAGCCGTGAATCCTCATGGTCACATCACATCCAAGCCCTCTGTTGCCCTCCTATACGTACAGTATTCGACCCCAGCCGAGGTTAAGTGCCTCAGTGCCGAGTGGGGATATTGTTGGTCCCTATGGCTCACCCTGACAGTGGGCTTCGCAGTAGGACGATGGGCTTTCTGCGAGGCCACCAACCTCACATTACATCAGCCTTTGGATGCAAATTTAATTTTTAAACTCATGGGCGCTTAATGTGGTCAGATAAAGCTTGCACGTCACGTGGGCGAGCGGTGTGTTACTCATGCAAAAGCCACAGAAGGCACACAAAAAATAACAGGCACTGAGCCCAGATTCCTGGAATTGGGATTACTCGAAAACTTTCCTTCCTGTACATTTCTCAGAACAGCAGTGTCTGAAATAATCAGAGCTACTTTCTGTCTAAACATTGAGATTAACCCTTGGCCATCTGATCCACTGACGATTCCAGCCGGTGTTGATTGATTTTTTTTGTCTCCATGTGTATCATGGGCTCAGCTGGCCAGAGGGGTGGGTCCCAATTAGCACCTATAGCCCTGAGTGTAGAATGCTGCCAACCAACTTCAAGATCCTTGTTAAAATCGGGGCTCCTGTTGTCTCATTGAGAAATCCAGATCCGGTCCAATAGGGTAAGACTCTCTCTACAGTTCCCCAATAATGTGTCTGAATCCCTATTGCAGGGTGAATTTCCCATCCCCCACACTTGCCATCCATCCATCTCCAGGGCCTTTCTGAGTGAGGTTGCTGATTTAGTACCAAATTGTATGCAGTTCTTTGCTGGACGCTCGTGGTGGCTTAAAGCTGGTTTGAGACTGACTCTCACTTGGGACTGATTTCGTCCCTTCAGTCTGGGCTGGATTAAATCCAGATGCACGAGACAAAAGGAACTGTGCACCAGCTCGCCTCACAGATTGAGCTGTGTTCACTAGCTGCTGCGACAGAGGAGAGAATGAAGGGATGTTCTGCAATGTTTTCTCTCCTTATCCCTCTGTCTGTACTTGAGGCGTGACTGTTGCCGAGGTCCCATTCTTTGGATTCTGGTAGCTTCCCAATACCATGACAGTGTTAGGATACAGTGGGGTCGATTTTCACTGCCTTCGCCTGGTGTTAATGGGGCAGTAACAGCCCTAAAATGGCCTCACCAACCCCGGGGATGCGGCCAGCTCCATTTTGAAAGGGGTCTACTTCAGGTTGTCCAAACCACCCACCTGTTCAGGTGATAGCCCCTTTTAATATGGAAATTGGAGTCCTGTGACGTAAATAGGATCCCGGTGGCTACTTTAGGTTGGAACTGGTCGGAGCCTGAGATGTGTCACTGGGAGAAGCTGTGTCACAGGGAGAAGACGTGACATAGAGAGAAGACGTGACACGGAGAGAAGACGTGACACGGAGAGAAGACGTGACACGGAGAGAAGACGTGACACAGGGAAAACTGTGAGAGGGACAAGCTGTGCCAGAGGGAATCTGTGACAGGAGAAGCTATGTCAGGGAGAAACTGTGACAGGCGAAGCTGTGACAGGAGAAGCTGTGACAGGGGAAGCTGTGACAGGGGAAGTTGTGAGAGGGAGAAGCTGTGACAGGAGAAGTTGTGTCGGGGAAGCTGTGACAGGGGAAGCTGTGACAGGGGAAGCTGTGAGAGGGAGAAGCTGTGACAGGAGAAGTTGTGTCGGGGAAGCTGTGACAGGGGAAGCTGTGACAGGAGAAGCTGTGACAGGGGAAGATGTGACAGGGGAAGCTGTGACATGGGAAGCTGTGACATGGGAAGCTGTAACAGGGGAAGCTGTGACAGGAGAAGCTGTGACAGGAGAAGTTGTGTCGGGGAAGCTGTGACAGGGGAAGCTGTGACAGGAGAAGCTGTGACAGGGGAAGATGTGACAGGGGAAGCTGTGACATGGGAAGCTGTAACAGGGGAAGCTGTGACAGGAGAAGCTGTGACAGGGGAAAATGTGACAGGAAGCTGTGACAGGAGAAGCTGTGACAGGGGAAGCTGTGACAGGGAGAAGCTGTGACAGGAAGCTGTGACAGGGGAAGCTGTGACAGGGGAAGATGTGACAGGAGAAGCTGTGACAGGGGAATATGTGACAGGAAGCTGTGACAGGAGAAGCTGTGACAGGGGAAGCTTTGACAGGAGAAGCTGTGACAGGGGAAAATGTGACAGGAAGCTGTGACAGGGGAATATGTGACATGGGAAGCTGTGACAGGGGAAGCTGTGACAGGGGAAGCTGTGACGGGGGAAGCTGTGACGGGAAGCTGTGACAGGAAGCTGTGATGGGGAAAGCTGTGACAGGAGAAGCTATGACAGGGGAATATGTGACATGGGAAGCTGTGACATGGGAAGCTGTGACAGGGGAAGCTGTGACGGGGGAAGCTGTGACAGGAGAAGCTATGACAGGAGAAGCTGTGACAGGAGAAGCTGTGACAGGGGAATATGTGACATGGGAAGCTGTGACATGGGAAGCTGTGACAGGGGAAGCTGTGACGGGGGAAGCTGTGACAGGAGAAGCTATGACAGGGGAAGCTGTGACAGGGGAAGATTTGACAGGAGAAGCTGTGACAGGAGAAGCTGTGACAGGGGAAAATGTGACAGGAAGCTGTGACAAGAGAAGCTGTGACAGGGGAAGCTGTGACAGGGAGAAACTGTGACAGGAGAAGGTGTGACGGGGGAAGCTGTGTCGGGGGAAGCTGTGACAAGGGAAGCTGTGACGGGGAAGCTGTGACAGGAGAAGCTGCGACAGGGGAAGATGTGACATGGGGAAGATGTGACAGGAGGAGCTGTGACAGGGGAAGATGTGACAGGAGGAGCTGTGACAGGGGAAGATGTGACAGGAGGAGCTGTGACAGGGAAAGATGTGACAGGAGAAGCTGTGATGGGGGAAGCTGTGACAGGAGAAGCTGTGACAGGAGAAGCTGTGACAGGGAAAGATGTGACAGGGGAAGCTGTGACAGGGAAAGATGTGACAGGGGAAGCTGTGACAGGGGAAGATGTGACAGGAGGAGCTGTGACAGGGGAAGATGTGACAGGAGAAGCTGTGACAGGGGAAGCTGTGACAGGAGAAGCTGTGACAGGAGAAGCTGTGACAGGAAGCTGTGACAGGGGAAGATGTGACAGGGGAAGCTGTGACAGGAAGCTGTGACAGGGGAAAAGCTGTGACAGGGGAAGCTGTGACAGGGAGTAGCTGTGACAGGAGAAGCTGTGACGGGGGAAGCTGTGTCGGGGGAAGCTGTGACAGGAGAAGCTGTGACAGGGGAAGCTGTGACAGGAGAAGCTGTGACAGGAGGAGCTGTGACAGGAGGAGCTGTGACAGGAGGAGCTGTGACAGGAAAAGATGTGACACGGGAAGCTGTGACAGGGAAAGATGTGACAGGGGAAGCTGTGACAGGGGAAGATGTGACAGGAGAAGCTGTGACCGGGAAGCTGTGACAGGGGAAGCTGTGACAGGAGAAGCTGTGACAGGAGAAGCTGTGACAGGGGAAGATGTGACAGGGGAAGCTGTGACAGGAGAAGCTGTGACAGGGGAAGCTGTGACAGGAGAAGCTGTGACAGGGGAAGATGTGACAGGGGAAGCTGTGACAGGAAAAGATGTGACACGGGAAGCTGTGACAGGAGAAGCTGTGACAGGAGGAGCTGTGACAGGAGGAGCTGTGACAGGAGGAGCTGTGACAGGGGAAGATGTGACAGGGGAAGCTGTGACAGGAGAAGCTGTGACAGGAAAAGATGTGACACGGGAAGCTGTGACAGGGAAAGATGTGACAGGGCAAGCTGTGACAGGGGAAGATGTGACAGGAGAAGCTGTGACGGGGAAGCTGTGACAGGGGAAGCTGTGACAGGAGAAGCTGTGACAGGAAGCTGTGACAGGGGAAGATGTGACAGGGGAAGCTGTGACAGGAAGCTGTGACAGGGGAAGATGTGACAGGGGAAAGCTGTGACAGGGGAAGCTGTGACAGGGGAAGCTGTGACAGGAGAAGCTGTGACAGGGGAAGCTGTGACAGGAGAAGCTGTGACAGGGGAAGCTGTGACAGGAGATGCTGTGACAGGGAAAGCTGTGGCAGGGGAAGCTGTGACAGGAGAAGCTGTGACAGGGGAAGTTGTGACAGGAGAAGCTGTGACAGGGGAAGCTGTGACAGGAGATGTTGTGACAGGGGAAGATGTGACAGGAGATGCTGTGACAGGGGAAGATGTGACAGGAAGCTGTGACAGGGGAAGATGTGACGGGGAAAGCTGTGACAGTGAAGCTGTGACAGGAGAAGCTGTGACATGGGAATCTGTGACAGGAGAAGCTGTGACATGGGAATCTGTGACAGGAGAAGCTGTGACAGGGAGAAGCTGTGACAGGGGAAGATGTGACAGGAGAAGCTGTGACAGGGGAATATGTGACATGGGAAGCTGTGACATGGGAAGCTGTGACAGGGGAAGCTGTGACGGGGGAAGCTGTGACAGGAGAAGCTATGACAGGGGAAGCTGTGACAGGGGAAGATTTGACAGGAGAAGCTGTGACAGGAGAAGCTGTGACAGGGGAAAATGTGACAGGAAGCTGTGACAAGAGAAGCTGTGACAGGGGAAGCTGTGACAGGGAGAAACTGTGACAGGAGAAGGTGTGACGGGGAAGCTGTGTCGGGGGAAGCTGTGACAAGGGAAGCTGTGACGGGGAAGCTGTGACAGGAGAAGCTGCGACAGGGGAAGATGTGACATGGGGAAGATGTGACAGGAGGAGCTGTGACAGGGGAAGATGTGACAGGAGGAGCTGTGACAGGGGAAGATGTGACAGGAGGAGCTGTGACAGGGAAAGATGTGACAGGAGAAGCTGTGACGGGGGAAGCTGTGACAGGAGAAGCTGTGACAGGAGAAGCTGTGACAGGGAAAGATGTGACAGGGGAAGCTGTGACAGGGAAAGATGTGACAGGGGAAGCTGTGACAGGGGAAGATGTGACAGGAGGAGCTGTGACAGGGGAAGATGTGACAGGAGAAGCTGTGACAGGGGAAGCTGTGACAGGAGAAGCTGTGACAGGAGAAGCTGTGACAGGAAGCTGTGACAGGGGAAGATGTGACAGGGGAAGCTGTGACAGGAAGCTGTGACAGGGGAAAAGCTGTGACAGGGGAAGCTGTGACAGGGAGTAGCTGTGACAGGAGAAGCTGTGACGGGGGAAGCTGTGTCGGGGGAAGCTGTGACAGGAGAAGCTGTGACAGGGGAAGCTGTGACAGGAGAAGCTGTGACAGGAGGAGCTGTGACAGGAGGAGCTGTGACAGGAGGAGCTGTGACAGGAAAAGATGTGACACGGGAAGCTGTGACAGGGAAAGATGTGACAGGGGAAGCTGTGACAGGGGAAGATGTGACAGGAGAAGCTGTGACCGGGAAGCTGTGACAGGGGAAGCTGTGACAGGAGAAGCTGTGACAGGAGAAGCTGTGACAGGGGAAGATGTGACAGGGGAAGCTGTGACAGGAGAAGCTGTGACAGGGGAAGCTGTGACAGGAGAAGCTGTGACAGGGGAAGATGTGACAGGGGAAGCTGTGACAGGAGAAGCTGTGACAGGAAAAGATGTGACACGGGAAGCTGTGACAGGAGAAGCTGTGACAGGAGGAGCTGTGACAGGAGGAGCTGTGACAGGAGGAGCTGTGACAGGGGAAGATGTGACAGGGGAAGCTGTGACAGGAGAAGCTGTGACAGGAAAAGATGTGACACGGGAAGCTGTGACAGGGAAAGATGTGACAGGGCAAGCTGTGACAGGGGAAGATGTGACAGGAGAAGCTGTGACGGGGAAGCTGTGACAGGGGAAGCTGTGACAGGAGAAGCTGTGACAGGAAGCTGTGACAGGGGAAGATGTGACAGGGGAAGCTGTGACAGGAAGCTGTGACAGGGGAAGATGTGACAGGGGAAAGCTGTGACAGGGGAAGCTGTGACAGGGGAAGCTGTGACAGGAGAAGCTGTGACAGGGGAAGCTGTGACAGGAGAAGCTGTGACAGGGGAAGCTGTGACAGGAGATGCTGTGACAGGGAAAGCTGTGACAGGAGATGTTGTGACAGGGGAAGATGTGACAGGAGATGCTGTGACAGGGGAAGATGTGACAGGAAGCTGTGACAGGGGAAGATGTGACGGGGAAAGCTGTGACAGTGAAGCTGTGACAGGAGAAGCTGTGACATGGGAATCTGTGACAGGAGAAGCTGTGACATGGGAATCTGTGACAGGAGAAGCTGTGACAGGGAGAAGCTGTGACAGGGGAAGATGTGACAGGTGAAGCTGTGACAGGAGAAGCTGTGACATGGGAATCTGTGACAGGAGAAGCTGTGACAGGGGAAGATCATAGAATCATAGAAGTTACAACATGGAAACAGGCCCTTCGGCCCAACATGTCCATGTCGCCCAGTTTATACCACCAAGCTAGTCCCAATTGCCTGCACTTGGCCCATTTCCCTCTATACCCATCTTACCCATGTAACTGTCCAAATGCTTTTTAAAAGACAAAATTGTACCCGCCTCTACTACTGCCTCTGGCAGCTCGTTCCAGACAATAGAATCAGATGTGACAGGAAGCTGTGACAGGAGAAGCTATGACAGGAAGCTGTGATGGGGAAAGGTGTGACAGGGGAAGCTGTGACAGGAGAAGCTGTGACAGGGGAAGCTGTAACAGGGGAAGATGTGACAGGAGGAGCTGTGACAGGAGGAGCTGTGACAGGGGAAGATGTGACAGGAGGAGCTGTGACAGGGGAAGATGTGACAGGAGGAGCTGTGACAGGGGAAGATGTGACAGGGGTAGCTGTGACAAGGAAAGATGTGACAGGGGAAGGTGTGACAGGAGGAGCTGTGACAGGGGAAGATGTGAGAGGAGGAGCTGTGAAAGGGGATGATGTGACAGGAGAAGCTGTGACGGGGGAAGCTGTGACAGGAGAAGCTGTGACAGGAGAAGCTGTGACAGGAAGCTGTGACAGGGAGAAGCTGTGACGGGACAAGCTGTGACAGGAGAAGCTGTGACAGGGGAAGCTGTGACAGGGGAAGCTGTGACAGGGAAAGATGTGACAGGGGAAGCTGTGACAGGGAAAGATGTGACAGGGGAAGCTGTGACAGGAGAAGCTGTGAGGAGGTGCTGTGACAGGGGAAGCTGTGACAGGGGAAGATGTGACAGGAGGAGCTGTGACAGGAGGAGCTGTGACAGGTGGAGCTGTGACAGGGGAAGATGTGACAGGAGGAGCTGTGACAGGGGAAGATGTGACAGGAGAAGCTGTGACAGGGGAAACTGTGACAAGGGAAGCTGTGACAGGAGAAGCTGTGACAGGAGAAGCTGTGACAGGGAAAGATGTGACAGGGGAAGCTGTGACAGGGAAAGATGTGACAGGGGAAGCTGTGACAGGGGAAGATGTAACAGGAGGAGCTGTGACAGGGGAAGATGTGACAGGAGGAGCTGTGACAGGGGAAGATGTGACAGGAGAAGCTGTGACGGGGGAAGCTGTGACAGGAGAAGCTGTGACAGGAAGCTATGACAGGGGAAGCTGTGACAGGAAGCTGTGACAGGGGAAGATGCGACAGCGGAAAGCTGTGACAGGGGAAGTTGTGACACGAGAAGCTGTGACAGGAGAAGCTGTGACAGGGGAAGCTGTGACAGGGGAAGCTGTGACAGGGGTTGATGTGACAGGGGAAGCTGTGACAGTGGAAGCTGTGACAGGAGAAGCTGTGACAGGGGAAGCTGTGACAGGAGAAGCTGTGACAGGGGAAGATGTGACAGGAGATGCTGTGACAGGGAAAGCTGTGACAGGGGAAGCTGTGACATGAGAAGCTGTGACAGGGGAAGTTGTGACAGGAGAAGCTGTGACAGGGGAAGCTGTGACAGGAGATGCTGTGACAGGGAGCTGTGACAGGGGAAGCTGTGACAGGAGATGCTGTGACAGGGGAAGATGTGACAGGGGAAGCTGTGACAGGAAGCTGTGACAGGAGAAGCTGTGACAGGGGAAGCTTTGACAGGAGAAGCTGTGACAGGGGAAAATGTGACAGGAAGCTGTGACAGGAGAAGCTGTGACAGGGGAAGCTGTGACAGGGAGAAGCTGTGACAGGAAGCTGTGATAGGGGAAGATGTGACAGGAGAAGCTGTGACAGGGGAATATGTGACAGGGGAAAATGTGACAGGAAGCTGTGACAGGAGAAGCTGTGACAGGGGAAGCTGTGACAAGGAGAAGCTGTGACAGGAAGCTGTGACAGGGGAAGCTGTGACAGGGGAAGATGTGACAGGAGAAGCTGTGACAGGGGAATATGTGACAGGAAGCTGTGACAGGAGAAGCTGTGACAGGGGAAGCTTTGACAGGAGAAGCTGTGACAGGGGAAAATGTGACAGGAAGCTGTGACAGGGGAATATGTGACATGGGAAGCTGTGACAGGGGAAGCTGTGACAGGGGAAGCTGTGACGGGGGAAGCTGTGACGGGAAGCTGTGACAGGAAGCTGTGATGGGGAAAGCTGTGACAGGAGAAGCTATGACAGGGGAATATGTGACATGGGAAGCTGTGACATGGGAAGCTGTGACAGGGGAAGCTGTGACGGGGGAAGCTGTGACAGGAGAAGCTATGACAGGAGAAGCTGTGACAGGAGAAGCTGTGACAGGGGAATATGTGACATGGGAAGCTGTGACATGGGAAGCTGTGACAGGGGAAGCTGTGACGGGGGAAGCTGTGACAGGAGAAGCTATGACAGGGGAAGCTGTGACAGGGGAAGATTTGACAGGAGAAGCTGTGACAGGAGAAGCTGTGACAGGGGAAAATGTGACAGGAAGCTGTGACAAGAGAAGCTGTGACAGGGGAAGCTGTGACGGGGAGAAGCTGTGACAGGAGAAGGTGTGACGGGGGAAGCTGTGTCGGGGGAAGCTGTGACAGGGGAAGCTGTGACGGGGAAGCTGTGACAGGAGAAGCTGCGACAGGGGAAGATGTGACATGGGGTAGATGTGACAGGAGGAGCTGTGACAGGGGAAGATGTGACAGGAGGAGCTGTGACAGGGGAAGATGTGACAGGAGGAGCTGTGACAGGGAAAGATGTGACAGGAGAAGCTGTGACGGGGGAAGCTGTGACAGGAGAAGCTGTGACAGGAGAAGCTGTGACAGGAGAAGCTGTGACAGGGAAAGATGTGACAGGGGAAGCTGTGACAGGGAAAGATGTGACAGGGGAAGCTGTGACAGGGGAAGATGTGACAGGAGGAGCTGTGACAGGGGAAGATGTGACAGGAGAAGCTGTGACAGGGGAAGCTGTGACAGGAGAAGCTGTGACAGGAGAAGCTGTGACAGGAAGCTGTGACAGGGGAAGATGTGACAGGGGAAGCTGTGACAGGGAAAGATGTGACAGGGGAAGCTGTGACAGGGGAAGATGTGACAGGAGAAGCTGTGACCGGGAAGCTGTGACAGGGGAAGCTGTGACATGAGAAGCTGTGACAGGAGAAGCTGTGACAGGGGAAGATGTGACAGGGGAAGCTGTGACAGGAGAAGCTGTGACAGGGGAAGCTGTGACAGGAGAAGCTGTGACAGGGGAAGATGTGACAGGGGAAGCTGTGACAGGAGAAGCTGTGACAGGAAAAGATGTGACACGGGAAGCTGTGACAGGAGAAGCTGTGACAGGAGGAGCTGTGACAGGAGGAGCTGTGACAGGGGAAGATGTGACAGGGGAAGCTGTGACAGGAGAAGCTGTGACAGGAAAAGATGTGACACGGGAAGCTGTGACAGGGAAAGATGTGACAGGGCAAGCTGTGACAGGGGAAGATGTGACAGGAGAAGCTGTGACGGGGAAGCTGTGACAGGGGAAGCTGTGACAGGAGAAGCTGTGACAGGAAGCTGTGACAGGGGAAGATGTGACAGGGGAAGCTGTGACAGGAAGCTGTGACAGGGGAAGATGTGACAGGGGAAAGCTGTGACAGGGGAAGCTGTGACAGGGGAAGCTGTGACAGGAGAAGCTGTGACAGGGGAAGCTGTGACAGGAGAAGCTGTGACAGGGGAAGCTGTGACAGGAGATGCTGTGACAGGGAAAGCTGTGGCAGGGGAAGCTGTGACAGGAGAAGCTGTGACAGGGGAAGTTGTGACAGGAGAAGCTGTGACAGGGGAAGCTGTGACAGGAGATGTTGTGACAGGGGAAGATGTGACAGGAGATGCTGTGACAGGGGAAGATGTGACAGGAAGCTGTGACAGGGGAAGATGTGACGGGGAAAGCTGTGACAGTGAAGCTGTGACAGGAGAAGCTGTGACATGGGAATCTGTGACAGGAGAAGCTGTGACATGGGAATCTGTGACAGGAGAAGCTGTGACAGGGAGAAGCTGTGACAGGGGAAGATGTGACAGGTGAAGCTGTGACAGGAGAAGCTGTGACATGGGAATCTGTGACAGGAGAAGCTGTGACAGGGGAAGATCATAGAATCATAGAAGTTACAACATGGAAACAGGCCCTTCGGCCCAACATGTCCATGTCGCCCAGTTTATACCACCAAGCTAGTCCCAATTGCCTGCACTTGGCCCATTTCCCTCTATACCCATCTTACCCATGTAACTGTCCAAATGCTTTTTAAAAGACAAAATTGTACCCGCCTCTACTACTGCCTCTGGCAGCTCGTTCCAGACAATAGAATCAGATGTGACAGGAAGCTGCGACAGGAGAAGCTATGACAGGAAGCTGTGATGGGGAAAGGTGTGACAGGGGAAGCTGTGACAGGAGAAGCTGTGACAGGGGAAGCTGTAACAGGGGAAGATGTGACAGGAGGAGCTGTGACAGGAGGAGCTGTGACAGGGGAAGATGTGACAGGAGGAGCTGTGACAGGGGAAGATGTGACAGGAGGAGCTGTGACAGGGGAAGATGTGACAGGGGTAGCTGTGACAAGGAAAGATGTGACAGGGGAAGGTGTGACAGGAGGAGCTGTGACAGGGGAAGATGTGACAGGAGGAGCTGTGACAGGGGATGATGTGACAGGAGAAGCTGTGACGGGGGAAGCTGTGACAGGAGAAACTGTGACAGGAGAAGCTGTGACAGGAAGCTGTGACAGGGAGAAGCTGTGACGGGACAAGCTGTGACAGGAGAAGCTGTGACAGGGGAAGCTGTGACAGGGGAAGCTGTGACAGGGAAAGATGTGACAGGGGAAGCTGTGACAGGAGAAGCTGTGAGGAGGTGCTGTGAAGGGGAAGCTGTGACAGGGGAAGATGTGACAGGAGGAGCTGTGACAGGAGGAGCTGTGACAGGAGGAGCTGTGACAGGGGAAGATGTGACAGGAGGAGCTGTGACAGGGGAAGATGTGACAGGAGAAGCTGTGACAGGGGAAACTGTGACAAGGGAAGCTGTGACAGGAGAAGCTGTGACAGGAGAAGCTGTGACAGGGAAAGTTGTGACAGGGGAAGCTGTGACAGGGAAAGATGTGACAGGGGAAGCTGTGACAGGGGAAGATGTAACAGGAGGAGCTGTGACAGGGGAAGATGTGATAGGAGGAGCTGTGACAGGGGAAGATGTGACAGGAGAAGCTGTGACGGGGGAAGCTGTGACAGGAGAAGCTGTGACAGGAAGCTATGACAGGGGAAGCTGTGACAGGAAGCTGTGACAGGGGAAGATGCGACAGCGGAAAGCTGTGACAGGGGAAGTTGTGACAGGAGAAGCTGTGACAGGAGAAGCTGTGACAGGGGAAGCTGTGACAGGGGAAGCTGTGACAGGGGAAGATGTGACAGGGGAAGCTGTGACAGTGGAAGCTGTGACAGGAGAAGCTGTGACAGGGGAAGCTGTGACAGGAGAAGCTGTGACAGGGGAAGATGTGACAGGAGATGCTGTGACAGGGAAAGCTGTGACAAGGGAAGCTGTGACATGAGAAGCTGTGACAGGGGAAGTTGTGACAGGGGAAGCTGTGACAGGAGATGCTGTGACAGGGAGCTGTGACAGGGGAAGCTGTGACAGGAGATGCTGTGACAGGGGAAGATGTGACAGGGGAAGCTGTGACAGGAAGCTGTGACAGGGGAAGATGTGACGGGGAAAGCTGTGACAGGGGAAACTGTGACAAGGGAAGCTGTGACAGGAGAAGCTGTGACGGGGAAGCTTTGATGGGGAAGCTGTGGCGGGGAAGATGTTACAGGGGAAGATGTGACAGGATAAGCTGTGACAGGGGAAGCTGTGACAGGGGAAGCTGTGACAGGAGAAGCTGTGACAGGGGAAGCTGTGACAGGAGAAGCTGTGACAGGGTAAGATGTGACAGGAGAAGCTGTGACGGGGGAAGCTGTGACAGGAGAAGCTGTGACAGGAGAAGCTGTGACAGGAAGCTGTGACAGGGAGAAGCTGTGACAGGAGAAGCTGTGACAGGGGAAGCAGTGACAGGGGAAGCTGTGACAGGGGAAGATGTGACAGGAGAAGCTGTGACAGGGGAAGATGTGACAGGAGAAGCTGTGACAGGGGAAGCTGTGACAGGGAAAGATGTGACAGGGGAAGCTGTGACAGGGGAAGCTGTGACAGGGGAAGATGTGACAGGAGGAGCTGTGACAGGAGGAGCTGTGACAGGAGGAGCTGTGACAGGGGAAGATGTGACAGGAGGAGCTGTGACAGGGGAAGATGTGACAGGAGAAGCTGTGACAGGGGAAGCTGTGACAAGAGAAGCTGTGACAGGAGAAGCTGTGACAGGGAAAGATGTGACAGGGGAAGCTGTGACAGGGAAAGATGTGACAGGGGAAGCTGTGACAGGGGAAGATGTAACAGGAGGAGCTGTGACAGGGGAAGATGTGACAGGAGGAGCTGTGACAGGGGAAGATGTGACAGGAGAAGCTGTGACGGGGGAAGCTGTGACAGGAAGCTATGACAGGGGAAGCTGTGACAGGAAGCTGTGACAGGCTAAGATGCGACAGGGGAAAGCTGTGACAGGGGAAGTTGTGACAGGAGAAGCTGTGACAGGGGAAGATGTGACAGGGGAAGCTGTGACAGTGGAAGCTGTGACAGGGGATGCTGTGACAGGGGAAGCTGTGACAGGGGAAGCTGTGACAGGAGATGCTGTGACAGGGAAAGCTGTGACAGGGGAAGCTGTGACATGAGAAGCTGTGTCAGGGGAAGTTGTGACAGGGGAAGCTGTGACAGGGGAAGCTGTGACAGGAGATGCTGTGACAGGGAGCTGTGACAGGGGAAGCTGTGACAGGAGATGCTGTGACAGGGGAAGATGTGACAGGAGAAGCTGTGACAGGGGAAGCTGTGACAGGGGAAGCTGTGACAGGGGAAGATGTGACAGGAGGGGCTGTGACAGGTGGAGCTGTGACAGGAGGAGCTGTGACAGGGGAAGATGTGACAGGAGGAGCTGTGACAGGGGAAGATGTGACAGGAGAAGATGTGACAGGAGAAGCTGTGACAGGGGAAGCTGTGACAGGGGAAGCTGTGACAGGAGAAGCTGTGACAGGGGAAGATGTGACAGGAGAAGCTGTGACAGGGGAAGATGTGACAGGAGAAGCTGTGACAGGGGAAGCTGTGACAGGGGAAGCTGTGACAGGGGAAGATGTGACAGGAGGGGCTGTGATAGGTGGAGCTGTGACAGGAGGAGCTGTGACAGGGGAAGATGTGACAGGAGGAGCTGTGACAGGGGAAGATGTGACAGGAGAAGATGTGACAGGAGAAGCTGTGACAGGGGAAGCTGTGACAGGGAAAGATGTGACAGGGGAAGCTGTGACAGGGGAAGATGTGACAGGAGGAGCTGTGACAGGGGAAGATGTGACAGGAGGAGCTGTGACAGGGGAAGATGTGACAGGAGAAGCTGTGACGGGGGAAGCTGTGACAGGAGAAGCTGTGACAGGGGAAGATGTGACAGGGGAAGCTGTGACAGTGGAAGCTGTGACAGGGGAAGCTGTGACAGGGGAAGCTGTGACAGGGGATGCTGTGACAGGAGATGCTGTGACAGGGAAAGCTGTGACAGGGGAAGCTGTGACATGAGAAGCTGTGACAGGGGAAGTTGTGACAGGGGAAGCTGTGACAGGGGAAGCTGTGACAGGAGATGCTGTGACAGGGAGCTGTGACAGGGGAAGCTGTGACAGGAGATGCTGTGACAGGGGAAGATGTGACAGGGGAAGCTGTGACAGGAAGCTGTGACAGGGGAAGATGTGACGGGGAAAGCTGTGACAGGGGAAACTGTGACAAGGGAAGCTGTGACAGGAGAAGCTGTGACGGGGAAGCTGTGACAGGAGAACCTGTGACAGGGGAAGCTGTGACAGGGGAAGCTGTGGCAGGGGAAGATGTGATAGGGGAAGCTGTGACAGGGGAAGCTGTGAGAGGGGAAGATGTGACAGGGGAAGCTGTGACATGGGAAGCTGTGGCAGGGGAAGATGTGACAGGGGAAGCTGTGACAGGAGAAGCTGTGACAGGAGAAGCTGTGACAGGGGAAGCTGTGACAGGAGAAGCTGTGACAGGAGAAGCTGTGACAGGAGAAGATGTGACAGGAGATGCTGTGACAGGGGAAGCTGTGACAGGAGAAGCTGCGACAGGGGAAGATGTGACAGGAGAAGCTGTGACAGGAGAAGATGTGACAGGAGATGCTGTGACAGGGGAAGCTGTGACAGGAGAAGCTGCGACAGGGGAAGATGTGACAGGAGAAGCTGTGACAGGGGAAGCTGTGACAGGGGAAGCTGTGACAGGGGAAGATGTGACAGGAGGGGCTGTGACAGGTGGAGCTGTGACAGGAGGAGCTGTGACAGGGGAAGATGTGACAGGAGGAGCTGTGACAGGGGAAGATGTGACAGGAGAAGATGTGACAGGAGAAGCTGTGACAGGGGAAGCTGTGACAGGGAAAGATGTGACAGGGGAAGCTGTGACAGGGGAAGATGTGACAGGAGGAGCTGTGACAGGGGAAGATGTGACAGGAGGAGCTGTGACAGGGGAAGATGTGACAGGAGAAGCTGTGACGGGGGAAGCTGTGACAGGAGAAGCTGTGACAGGAGAAGCTGTGACAGGAGAAGCTGTTCCAGGAAGCTATGACAGGGGAAGATGTGACAGGGGAAGCTGTGACAGGAAGCTGTGATAGGGGAAGATGTGACAGGGGAAAGCTGTGACAGGGGAAGCTGTGACAGGAGAAGCTGTGACAGGGGAAGCTGTGACAGGAGACGCTGTGACAGGGGAAGTTGTGACAGGAGAAGCTGTGACAGGGGAAGCTGTGACAGGAGATGCTGTGACAGGAAGCTGTGACAGGGGAAGCTGTGACAGGAGATGCTGTGACAGGGGAAGATGTGACAGGGGAAGCTGTGACAGGAAGCTGTGACAGGGGAAGATGTGACGGGGTAAGCTGTGACAGGGGAAACTGTGACAAGGGAAGCTGTGACAGTAGAAGCTGTGACGGGGAAGCTGTGATGGGGAAGCTGTGGCGGGGAAGATGTTCCAGGAGAAGCTGTGACATGGGAAGCTGTGACAGGGGAAGATGTGACAGGAGAAGCTGTGACAGGGGAAGCTGTGACAGGGGAAGATGTGACAGGAGAAGCTGTGACAGGAGAAGCTGTGACAGGGGAAGCTGTGACAGGGGAAGCTGTGACATTGGAAGCTGTGACAGGGGAAGTTGTAACATGGGAAGCTGTGACAGGGGAAGCTGTGACGGGGAACCTGTGACAGGAGAAGCTGTGACAGGGGAAGCTGTGACATTGGAAGCTGTGACAGGTGAAGCTGTGACAGGAGAAGCTGTGACAGGGGAAAATGTGACAGGCGTAGCTGTGACAGGTAGAAGCTGTGACAGGGAGAAGCTGTGACAGGAGAAGCTGTGACAGGTGAAGCTGTGACAGGAGAAGCTGTGACAGGAGAAGCTGTGACATGGGAATCTGTGACAGGAGAAGCTGTGACAGGGGAAGATCATAGAATCATAGAAGTTACAACATGGAAACAGGCCCTTCGGCCCAACATGTCCATGTCGCCCAGTTTATACCACCAAGCTAGTCCCAATTGCCTGCACTTGGCCCATATCCCTCTATACGCATCTTACCCATGTAACTGTCCAAATGCTTTTTAAAAGACAAAATTGTACCCGCCTCTACTACTGCCTCTGGCAGCTCGTTCCAGACAATAGAATCAGATGTGACAGGAGAGGCTGTGACAGGGGAAGCTGTGACAGGGGAAGATGTGACAGGGGAAGATGTGATAGGAGAAGCTGTGACAGGGAAAGATGTGACAGGAGAAGTTGTGACAGGAGGAGCTGTGACACGGGAAGATGTGACAGGAGAAGCTGTGACAGGGGAAGATGTGACAGGAAGCAGTGACAGGGGAAGCTGTGACAGGGGAAGCTGTGACAGGGGAAGCTGTGACAGGGAAAGATGTGACAGGAAGCAGTGACAGGGGAAGCTGTGACACGGGAAGCTGTGACCACTTCTATCACCACAGGGTCGTACTCAAGCATCTTGAGCATACATCTGAACACAGTCTATGTCAGTATATGTTACGCACTTGTAAACAAATGAAAAAGTTTGGCAAACATTTTTTCATGAAAATGTTGCCCTTTTAATACAGTTCACAAAGTTTTGCAGAGAAGAAAGAGGAATGTTGGTCAAAATAAAACCCGGAAAAGCGACTGATTCTTCTTTATCTCCCTGACAAGGTTGGGATCGTTCTTTGATAAGCCGTAAGTGATGCAGAATTTGACAACATCCTTCGCTCAACCCTTATGACAGGCCGCGTGAGCACTGATAGAAAACAGCTGAGCCTGCCTGATAATGTTCTTAATAAGCTCCAATTCTACGTTCAAGAGCAGGAATCCACAAGTACCAGCGGAAGGGACGTGAGCAGTAGTCGCAATACGTCATTGCTTTAACTGGCTGCAGCTGTGGTGCAGTCTTGCTGAGACCTAGTCAGCAAACCCAATGAATGAGATAGAAACCAAGATCATCTGATCTAGTAAAAAGACAACAACAAGAACGTGCGTTTATATAGCGCCTTTACTGTCGCAAAATGTCCCAATCTGTCTGCCCCTGCCTCTCCGACCCTGGAGCATGAAATCCGGGAGATTTTAACTCCTGGGCCTCATTTATAGGCCCCAATACTGACTCCTGCCCGGAGCCGCTGGGAATGACGTCATTGCCAGGAGGTGGGAATCAAAATTATTGGAGGTGGCCAGGCCGCCTCCTGGGATCCGAGGGAAACAGTCCTGCGAGGTAAGCACAGGCTGAAGAGGGGGTCGGCGAGTCCACAATCGGGGGGTGGGGGGGTTGCCGACCCCCTCTTCAATCTGTGAGAGTGGAAGCCCGGGGCAGGGGAGGTCCAACGTATCCTGCTTCTCCTGGCCCACGAAGAAGCTTTAAATATTTTTTTAAAAGCACTTACCTGGGCCTGGGGCCTTGCTGCCGCCGGCTTTCACTGGCGGGCTGGAGCCACAGTGGGCCGCAGTCTGGCCCGCGGTTAAAATGGCGTGAGCGTCCCGATGACATCATCGCGATGCGACACTTCCATTTAATTTAGGCCCCTGCTTCTCTGGGGCAGGAGGCCTTGCTGTGCCTGGAGTCAGGTAAGTAGAAATCGTGGCGATGTGTGTGGGGGTGGGGGAATGTGTCGGGAATCTCTCCGCTATCTTAAAATCGTCTCTTTAGTCTCATGATATTCACTGAGATTATTTAGAAATTAGATGACCTCCTGCGGTATTGCTCACTGCAGGTCGAACAATACATGGATTACAACGTCAGCAGCATTCACGTTGGAAAAGAAAATTGGGCGTGGGGTATAACTGGCCGCCATTTCACTAAACCTGTTTCGCTAACGAGCCCGATTCACTACGAGCCCGCTTCACTACGAGCCCGATTCACTACGAGCCCGATTCACTACGAGCCCGATTCACTCTGAGCCCGATTCACTACGTGCCTGTTTCACTGTGAGCCCGTTTCACTGTGAGCCTGATTCACTATGAGCCCGATTCACTACAAGCCCAATTGACTACGAGCCTGTTTCACTACGAGCCCGTTTTACTACGGGCCCGATTCACTACGAGCCCGATTCACTACGAGTCTGATTCGCTGTGAGCCCGATTCACTGTGAGCCCGTTTCACTATGAGCCTGATTCACTGTGAGCCCGTTTCACTGTGAGCCGGTTTCACTGTGAGCTTGATTCACTATGAGCCCAATTCACTATGAGCCTGTTTCACTACGAGCCTGATTCACTACGAGCCTGATTCACTACGAGCCCGATTAACTACAAGCCCAATTCACTATGAGCCCAATTCACTGCGAGCCCGATTCACTATGAGCCCGTTTCACTATGAGCCTGATTCACTACGAGCCCGTTTCACTATGAGCCTGATTCACTATGAGCCCAATTCACTATGAGCCTGTTTCACTACGAGCCTGTTTCACTACGAGCCTGTTTCACTATGAGCCTGATTCACTACGAGCCCGATTAACTACAAGCCCGATTCACTATGAGCCCAATTCACTGCGAGCCCGATTCACTATGAGCCCGTTTCACTATGAGCCTGATTCACTACGAGCCCGTTTCACTATGAGCCTGATTCACTATGAGCCCAATTCACTATGAGCCTGTTTCACTACGAGCCTGTTTCACTACGAGCCTGTTTCACTATGAGCCTGATTCACTACGAGCCCGATTAACTACAAGCCCGATTCACTATGAGCCCAATTCACTGCGAGCCCGATTCACTATGAGCCCGTTTCACTATGAGCCTGATTCACTACGAGCCCGTTTCACTATGAGCCTGATTCACTACGAGCCCATTTCACTACGAGCCCGTTTCACTACGAGCCCGTTTCACTACGAGCCTGATTCACTGTGAGCCTGATTCACTATGAGCCCGATTCACTATGAGCCCGTTTCACTGTGAGCCGGTTTCACTGTGAGCTTGATTCACTATGAGCCTGTTTCACTGTGAGCCCGATTTACTATGAGCTTGATTCACTATGAGCCTGTTTCACTACGAGCCCGTTTCACTATGAGCCCAATTCACTATGAGCTTGATTCACTATGAGCCTGTTTCACTATGAGCCCGTTTCACTATGAGCCTGTTTCACTATGAGCCTGTTTCACTATGAGCCCAATTCACTATGAGCTTGATTCACTATGAGCCTGTTTCACTGTGAGCCGGTTTCACTATGAGCTTGATTCACTATGAGCCTGTTTCACTACGAGCCCGATTCACTAGGAGCCCGATTCACTGTGAGCCTGATTTGCTATGATCCCAATTCACTATGAGCCCGATTCACTACGAGCCCGTTTCACTACGAGCCTGTTTCACTACGAGCCCGATTCACTACGAGCCCGATTAATTATGAGCCCGATTCACTAGGAGCCCGATTCACTAGGAGCCCGATTCACTATGAGTTCGTTTCACTATGAGCCCGATTCACAACGAGCCCGTTTCACTACGAGCCCGATTCACTACGAGCCCGATTCACTACGAGCCCGATTCACTACGAGCCCGATTCACTCTGAGCCTGATTCATTACGTGCCTGTTTCACTGTGAGCCCGTTTCACTATGAGCCCGATTCACTACAAGCCCAATTGACTACGAGCCTGTTTCACTACGAGCCCGTTTTACTACGAGCCCGATTCACTACGAGCCCGTTTCACTACGAGCCCGATTCACTACCAGCCCGATTCACTACCAGCCCGATTCACTACGAGCCCGATTTACTGTGAGCCCGTTTCACTGTGAGCGCGATTCACTGTGAGCCCGATTCACGATGAGCCCATTTCACTGTGAGCCGGTTTCACTGTGAGCTTGATTCACTATGAGCCTGTTTCACTGTGAGCCTGATTCACGATGAGCCCAATTCACTATGAGCCTGTTTCACTACGAGCCTGATTAACTACGAACCCGATTCACTATGAGCCCATATCACTATGAGCCCGTATCACTATGAGCCTGATTCACTACGAGCCCGATTAACTACGAGCCCGATTCACTATGAGCCCAATTCACTGCGAGCCCGTTTCACTACGAGCCCGTTTCACTATGTGCCCAATTCACTATGAGCCTGTTTTACTACGAGCTTGATTCACTACGAGCCCGATTAACTACAAGCCCGATTCACTATGAGCCCGATTCACTGCGAGCCCGATTCATTATGAGCCCGTTTCACTATGAGCCTGATTCACTACGAGCCCGTTTCACTACGAGCCCGTTTCACTATGAGCCTGATTCACTATGAGCCCTTTTCACTATGAGCCTGATTCACTACGAGCCCGTTTCACTATGAGCCTGATTCACTATGAGCCCGTTTCACTACGAGCCCGTTTCACTACGAGCCTGATTCACTGTGAGCCTGATTCACTATGAGCCCGATTCACTATGAGCCCGTTTCACTGTGAGCCGGTTTCACTGTGAGCTTGATTCACTATGAGCCCAATTCACTATGAGCCTGTTTCACTACAAGCCTGATTCACTACGAGCCCGATTAACTACAAGCCCGATTCACTGTGAGCCCAATTCAATGCGAGCCCGATTCACTATGAGCCCGTTTCACTATGAGCCCGTTTCACTATGAGCCTGATTCACTATGAGCCTGATTCACTATGAGCCCGATTCACTATGAGCCTGATTCACTATGAGCCCGATTCACTATGAGCCCGTTTCACTGTGGGCTTGATTCACTATGAGCCTGATTCACTATGAGCCCGATTCACTATGAGCCCATTTCACTATGAGCCTGATTCACTATGAGCCTGATTCACTATGAGCCCGTTTCACTGTGAGCCGGTTTCACTGTGAGCTTGATTCACTATGAGCCTGTTTCACTGTGAGCCCGATTTACTATGAGCTTGATTCACTATGAGCCTGTTTCACTACGAGCCCGTTTCACTATGAGCCCAATTCACTATGAGCTTGATTCACTACGAGCCCGTTTCACTATGAGCTTGATTCACTATGAGCTTGATTCACTATGAGCCTGTTTCACTATGAGCCCGTTTCACTCTGAGCCCAATTCACTATGAGCTTGATTCACTATGAGCCTGTTTCACTATGAGCCCTTTTCACTATGAGCTTGATTCACTATGAGCCTGTTTCACTATGAGCCTGTTTCACTATGAGCCCAATTCACTATGAGCCTGTTTCACTACGAGCCCAATTCACTCTGAGCCCAATTCACTATGAGCCTGTTTCACTACGAGCCCGATTCACTAGGAGCCCGATTCACTGTGAGCCTGATTTGCTGTGATCCCAATTCACTATGAGCCTGATTCACTACGAGCCCGTTTCACTACGAGCCTGTTTCACTACGAGCCCGATTCACTATGAGCCCGATTAATTATGAGCCCGATTCACTAGGAGCCCGATTCACTAGGAGCCCGATTCACTAGGAGCCCGATTGACTATGAGTTCGTTTCACTATGAGCCCGATTCACAACGAGCCCGTTTCACTACGAGCCCGATTCACTACGAGCCCGATTCACTACGAGCCCGATTTACTACGAGCCCGATTCGCTATGAGCCCAATTGACTATGAGCTCGTTTCACTAGGAGCCCGATTAACTATGAGCCCGTTTCACTACAAGCCTGATTCACTACAAGACCGATTCACTACGAGCCCGTATCACTACAAGCCCGATTAACTACGAGCCCGATTTACTACGATCCACAGGATGCACTGCAGCAACTCGCCAAGGCTTCTTCGACAGCACCTCCCAAACCCACGACCTCTACCACCTAGAAGAACAAGGGCAGCAGGCACATGGGAACAACACCATCTGCACGTTCCCCTCCAAGTCACCCACCATCCCGACTTGGAAATATATCGCCGTTCCTTCGTTGTCGCTGGGTCAAAATCCTGGAACTCCCTTCCTAACAGCACTGTGGGAGAACCGTCACCACACGGACTGCAGCGGTTCAAGAAGGCGGCTCACCACCACCTTCTCGAGGGCAATTAGGGATGGGCAATAAATGCTGGCCTCGCCAGCGACGCCCACATCCCGTGAACGAATAAAAAAAAAACTACGAGCCCGATTTACTACGAGCCCGATTCGCTATGAGCCCAATTGAATATGAGCTTGTTTCACTGTGAGCCCGTTTCATCATGAGCCCGATTCACTATGAGCCCGATTCACTAGGAGCCCGATTCACTGTGAGCCCGATTGACTATGAGCCCGATTCACTAGGAGCCCGATTCACTGTGAGCCCGATTCACTATGAGCCCGATTCACTATGAGCCCGATTCACTAGGAGCCCGATTCACTGTGAGCCCGATTGACTATGAGCTCGTTTCACTGTGAGCCCGAATCACTGTGAGCCCGATTCACTGTGAGCCTGATTCACCGTGAGCCCGATTCGCTGTGAGTCCAATTCGTTACGAGCCTGATTCACTATGAGCCCGATTTACTATGAGCCCGATTCACTACGAGCCCGATTCATTACGAGCCCGATTCATTACGAGCCCGATTCACTACGAGCCCCATTAAGTACGAGCCCGATTCACTGTGAGCCCGATTCACTACGAGCCCGAATCACTACGAGCCCGATTCACCGTGAGCCCGATTCACCGTGAGCCCGATTCACCACGAGCCCGATTCACCGTGAGCCCGATTCACTACGAGCCCGATTCACCGTGAGCCCGATTCACCACGAGCCCGATTCACTACGAGCCCGATTCACTGCGAGCCCGATTCACTGCGAGCCCGATTCACTACGAGCCTGATTCACTGACAGCCCATTTCACTGAGCCCAATTCACTATGAGCCCGTATCACTATGAGCCTGATTCACTACGAGCCCAATTAACTACGAGCCCGATTTACTATGAGCCCTTTTCACTATGAGCCCAATTTGCTGTGAGCCCAATTCACTAAGAGCCCGTTTCACTTTGAGCCTATTTCGCTATTGACCCGTTTCGCTACGAGCCCGATTAACTATGAGCCCGTTTCACTATGAGCCCCTTTCACTACGAGCCCGGTTCGTTGTGAGCCCAATTCACCGTGATCCCGATTAACTGTGAGCCCAATTCGTTACGAGCCTGTTTCGCTATGAGCCCGATTCACTACTAACCCAGTTCGCCATCAGCCCGTCTCACTATAAGCCCGTTTCACTACTAATCCAATTCACTATGAGCCCGATTCACTACGAGCCCAATTCACTGTGAGCCTGATTTACTATGAGCCCGTTTCACTATGAACCCGATTCACTACGAGCCCAGTTCGCCATGAGCCCGTTTCACTACTAGTCCGTTTCACTACTAGTCCAATTCACTATGAGTCTGATTCATTACGAGCCCAATTCACTGTGAGCCCATTTCACTATGAACCCGTTTCACTATGTGCCCGTTTCACTACTAGCCTGATTCGCCATGAGCCCAATTCGCCATGAGCCCGTTTCACCATGAGCCCGATTCACTATGTGCCCGTTTCACTACTATCACCACTAACCTGATTCACTACGAGCCCGATTCACTACTAGCCCGATTCATTACTAGCCCGATTCACCATGAACCCATTTCACTATGAACCCGATTCACTATGAACCCATTTCACTACTAGCCCGATTTACTATGAACCCGATTCACTATGAGCCTGTTTTGCTCTGAGCCCGACACAGATATCGAGCACAGCAGAGGTCTGAGGACTAGACTCTGGGCCTTTTGCTGGTCACAATTGAACTTTTTTTTTTCTAAATAATATTTTGTATTACAAACCATGGAACAAATATTCAATACAATTTAATACAATTCAAATCGTACACGTGCATACGACTCAGGAAGAGCGCCATTCTGCTCCTGGATGGGCTCAGTAGCCCCAACATCACCCGATTCTGATAGGGGGATTCAAAATCAGCCCTAAACTATCAAACTGCAATGGATCTTCCTCCCAATCCTGAGCCTTGGCCTCCTTTGCAGCCATGGCTCAGTTTGTAGCACTCTCATCTCCAAATCAGAAGGTCATGGGTTCAAGTCCCACTCTAAAGACTTAACCACAAAATCTAGGCTGACACTCCAGTGCAGTACTGAGGGAGTGCTGCACTGTCAGAAGTGCCGTCTTTTGGAGTAAGAAGTTAAACCGAGGCCCTGTTTGCCCTCTTAGGTGGGCATAAAAGATCCCATGGCACTATTTCGAGACAGAGCAAGGGAGTTCTCCGCAGTGCCCTGACATTTTACTACGTTAAAGGCGCTATATAAATGCAAGTTGTTGTTGTAGAGAGGGATGATTCGTTCTGAGATTGAGAGTACGCTTTGTGTTTAATTGCCCAAGCCTACCCTGAACTTCTGCCAACACACGAGACAGAGGAATGTGAGCCAAAGAGAGCAAGTGTCAGAGAAAGGTTTCCAGCGATGATGGAACCGAGTTGCAGTCACAATCTGAGTGAATTAATTTTACTTTATAAATCAGTATGTACAGGTTTAATTTTAGCCAGAATAACTCCCAGTAATGAGTTTTGTGCTCTCTCTCTTTCCTTTGTTACTCTCCGCCCCCAGTCTAACTGTAAGAAACCATAGGAAATATTAAACAATTCAATACAGATCATTTACAAGGGCCAATTACAAGAGAATACAACCATGTCTGGAAACTAATTAGACTAGCCAATCAAAGACGCATAGAAACACCCTAGCAACAGAAACTTGATTGTACTTCGAGATGCTCAAACTTGTTGGGAGGAAAGAGAAGATCAGAGTTCGGGGCAAGATTTTGAGAGCAGAACAAAGTCATTAAATGAAGCAGTCCCTCCTGTATCAGGGCTTGTCTACTTCAATCTTATTTACCTGCTTTATTTTCCCTGCATAAACGGGTAACTGGTGTCTGTGCAAAGAACAAACAGTGACTGTACATCATCGGCCCATAGCTATCTATTTTTGGGATGTAGTATGAGAATTGTCTGAGACATGGATATAGGGAGCTGGGGATGGTCTATGGGAATGGTCTGAGACATGGATATAGGGAGCTGGGGATGGCCTTTGGAAATGGTCTGAGACATGGATATAGGGAGCTAGGGATGGTCTATGGGAATGGTCTGAGACATGGATATAGGGAGCTGGGAATGGTCTATGGGAATGGTCTGAGACATGGATATAGGGAGCTGGGGATGGTCTATGGGAATGGTCTGAGACATGGATATAGGGAGCTGGGGATGGTCTATGGGAATGGTCTGAGACATGGATATAGGGAGCTGGGGATGGTCTATGGGAATGGTCTGAGACATGGATATAGGGAGCTGGGGATGGTCTATGGGAATGGTCTGAGACATGGATATAGGGAGCTGGGGATGGTCTATGGGAATGGTCTGAGACATGGATATAGGGAGCTGGGGATGGTCTATGGGAATGGTCTGAGACATGGATATAGGGAGCTGGGGATGGTCTATGGGAATGGTCTGAGACATGGATATAGGGAGCTGGGGATGGTCTATGGGAATGGTCTGAGACATGGATATAGGGAGCTGGGGATGGTCTATGGGAATGGTCTGAGACATGGATATAGGGAGCTGGGGATGGTCTATGGGAATGGTCTGAGACATGGATATAGGGAGCTGGGGATGGTCTATGGGAATGGTCTGAGACATGGATATAGGGAGCTGGGGATGGTCTATGGGAATGGTCTGAGACATGGATATAGGGAGCTGGGGATGGTCTATGGGGATGGTCTGAGACATGGATATAGGGAGCTGGGGATGGTCTATGGGAATGGTCTGAGACATGGATATAGGGAGCTGGGGATGGTCTATGGGAATGGTCTGAGACATGGATATAGGGAGCTGGGGATGGTCTATGGGAATGGTCTGAGACATGGATATAGGGAGCTGGGGATGGTCTATGGGAATGGTCTGAGACATGGATATAGGGAGCTGGGGATGGTCTATGGGAATGGTCTGAGACATGGATATAGGGAGCTGGGGATGGTCTATGGGAATGGTCTGAGACATGGATATAGGGAGCTAGGGATGGTCTATGGGAATGGTCTGAGACATGGATATAGGGAGCTGGGGATGGTCTATGGGAATGGTCTGAGACATGGATATAGGGAGCTGGGGATGGTCTATGGGAATGGTCTGAGACATGGATATAGGGAGCTGGGGATGGTCTATGGGAATGGTCTGAGACATGGATATAGGGAGCTGGGGATGGTCTATGGGAATGGTCTACTCTCTCTGATCCTCTCCTATAGTCAGTACCTCCTGCTTGGGTACAGAGCACCAGGCATTCTCTGGCACACCAACCTCTTCATGGTTGAGCCTAGACAGCGAGTGTCAGTTGGCCATTTGGGCTTCCACTGCATCACCTCCGAACCAAGGCAGGCCTTAATTTCACCTGCCTTCATTGGCTTTCAAGCAGGAGTGACTGGATAGCGATCAGGGGCAGGATCCCTGCCTGACTTGCCTGTCTTTAATCCAGGGATGCTGAGGCCAAATGGAGTATCCTCCCTTTCCCTCCACCACAAGTGCCCCGGCTGAGACCAGCAAGGTCAACACATACCACAGATCAAGTCTGAGATTCGACTCATCCGTTTATCTCAATATCACAAGCTGTAACTTTTGCACTGAAGCATAGGTGAGCTCTTTAGTGATGATTCCACTGGTGGAGGAATCCAAAACTAGGGGTCATAAATATAAGATAGTCACTAATAAATCCAATAAGGATCAGAAGAAACTTCTTTACCCAGAGAGTGGAACTCGATACCACAAGTGGTTGAGGCGAATAGCATAGATGCATTTAAGGGGAAGCGAGATAAATACATGAGGGAGAAAGGAATAGAAGGATATGCAGATAGGGTTAGATGAAGTAGAGTGGGAGGACGATCGTGTGGAGCATAAACACCAACATGGCCCAGTTGGGCCTGTTTCTGTAATTCTATATGATTTAGATGCCTTTTCTGACCTACAGATGCACTTTGCAGTATCTGTCACTAATAACGCCTAGACCACCATTTTTTGGAATCGCAACCTCTTCCAGCAAAGCCGTCCCATCATGCATTTGCTACGTCAATCGTTACTTCTCACTTTTTTTTAACCTGAAAGTTGCAATTTGTAAAATGGATCCACTTCAGAAAACTCAGCTAGGCCTCATTCAGATCGTATGGCTCAAATCCCTCTCTGTGAACATCGTATTACATTACTAGTCACCTGAAAGGAAAGTCTCCATGCCACTAAAAGCCTCAGCCACTTTTCTCATGGGTGTTAATGATGAGGAGAGTTTAGCGGTGAAGCCTGTCCATACGTCTTTCCTTTCACATCATCAAATATCCCTAAGAAAGAAGAACAAACTTGCATTTATATAGCGCCTTTCACAGCCTCAGGACGTCCCAAAGAGTTTTACAGCCAATGAAGTACTTTTGAAGTGTTGTCACTGTTGTAATGTAGGGAATGTGGCAGCTAATTTGCGCACAGCAAGATCCCACAAACCGAATGTGATAAATGACCAGATTATCTGTTTTGGTGGTGTTAGTTGAGGGATAAATATTGTCCAGGACACTTGGGAGAACTCCTCAGCTCTTCTTCAAAATAGTGCCATGGGATCTTTTACGTCCACCTGATAGGGCAGACACCGTTCATCTGAAAGACAGCACCTCCAACAGTGCAGCACTCCCTCAGTGCAGCGCTGGAGTCAGCCTGTATTTTTGTGCTCAAGTCTCTGGAGTGGGACTTGAACCCACAAACCTTCTGACTCAGAGGCGAGAGGTGCTACCCACTGAGCCACAGCTGACACCCCACCTGAAGGTGTTGGAAAATGCTGACGTATGCCTCCCCGGGTGCTGGCCACCTGCCAGCGTCTCACCACGAGACAACAGCCTATTCCACCAAGGTGGGGGCCGGGGGTGGTCGTCATGACAGCCGAGCCTGACCCTGCCTTCACCTGACGTCTACACGGGATGGAAACCCTGGCTCATTTACTTTACCCACCCTAGCCCAGTGGTTCTGAGGTCAGTTGTAGTAATCCTGGCTTTCCTGCATGGTATGTGGTTTGATCCTGAAACCCTTCTGCTCAGTATGGTTCATCTTTGAAAAAATCAGAAAGCATTTCCTCACACACAATGGGGGTTGCCAACCCTCCAGGATTGTCCTGGAATCTCCAGGAATTAAGGATTAATCTCTAGGCCACTGCTCCGAGCAACACACGGGAGAAAAATCATTGCGGCATTAAAAGAATTGTGTGTTTTTTCATTTTCTTTGAACACTTGCGTTTATTAGTTATAAAAATGTTGGAGATGGGACAAAAAGGCTGTTTGAGCGGGCGGGGCGGATGGAGGTGGGAGGTCATGTGATGAAACCTCCAGGAATACGTCCAACCAGAATTGGTAACCCTAAATGGGGCCGATTTTAACTTTCCGTGATGGTGAGTCGGGCGATATTTTCTGGAGTACCTGGTGCCCATCTAAAGCAGGCGTTCGGCCCCTTACATATGTAAGGCCTGTTTTAGGCCGGGGCTAGGGCCTGCTCCGTTCAGGACTCACTGCGAAGCAGTGGCTGCCGGCAAAATAGTGAGTAATTTTTTTAAAAAGTTTGATGTAGAGCCTTGAGGTGACAAGGTGCTCCTCCCAGCTCTGCAGCACTCTCGAGGGCTGCTGTTGGCCCGCGATCCCCCCTCCCATTGTCCAGTTCCCACCGCCCCCCCCCTGCCCTCGGGACTTACCCAGTGAGGCAAACCGCCCGAAATTCATCCTTATCAAATGGTCGAGCTTCCTCTGGAGAGACGAGAGGCGTCCGCTGCCCCCCCACATTATTGAAATGAGGCCCGTAGCCCAATTTCAGGTGAGCCTCAGGCCTCCTGGGTTGGGCACGAGCTGTCTAACCCATGACCAATTTTGATCCAAATGGACCCCAGACTGGGTGGATGTACAAAAGAATCTGCGGATGCGATTGTTGCAAATGGAAAGCTTCCCTCTGCCTGTTACCTGTGAAAGCGTCGGTGAAAAAGAGCCTTTTTACAAAATTTGTGGAAATCTTCATTCCACTGCTCTACTTGTGTCCTGTCCCATTCACATCAGGCAAAGCATGGTGAGGGTAACCACTGCCAAGTGGAAACGAGCAGTACCATCCCCTCTGCGGGTTGTAGGCAACACTAAAAAGAAAGACGTGCATTTATATAGCGCCTTTCATGACCTCAGGATGTCCCAAAGTGCTTTACGATCAACAAATTTTTTCTTGACGTGTAGTCACTGTTGTAATGTAGGAAACGCAGCAGCCAATTTACGCACAGCAAGCTCCCACAAACAGCAATGTGATAATGACCAGATAATCTGTTTTAGTGATGTTGGTTGAAGGATAACTATTGGCCAGAACACCAGGGGTAATTCCCCTGCTCTTCTTCAAAATAATGCCACCTAAGAGGGCAACATTTTAACATCTCATCTGAAAGACAGTACTTCTGACAGTGCAGCACTCCCTCTGTACTACCAGCCTAGGATCCTGTGCTTAAATCTCTAGAGTGGGATTATGAACCCACAACCTTCCCGCCTAAGGGGTAAGTGTGCTACCAACTGAGCCACAGCTGATAGTCCCTGGAGCTCTGCACTAGAGGGATTGCAGTGTGGTGACATATGAAGCGACTCCATTCAATAAACTCTTAGGGATCTTTCCTGCCAATTTCCAACTTTGACTAGAAATTACTTTAATATGTAGTAGATTATATATTATATCTGCCACATTTGTACGAAGTTTTTACGGGGAAGCTGGATAAGTACATGAGGGAGAAAGGAATAGAAGGATATGCTGATAGGGTGAGATGAAGCAAGGCGTGAGGAGGCTCAAATAGAGCATAAACACCGGCATAGACTAGTTGGGCCGAATGGCCTGTTTCTGTGCTGTAAATACAATGTAATTACAGGAGGAATGAACTCTACCTTAAATGGGCTTTAATGGCACATGTGTTTAAGGTCAAAAATGAAGCCAACTCCTTCCCGGCATTAAGGTATTTTGTTCTGCTCCTTAATTTAATTGTTTCACTGGGGATTCTTCACCCGAGCAATAATATTTATTCGCTGTTGTTAACTTAAGTTGTTCAATGAGGCTTACGTCGTCTGCCTGTGTGGGTCCATTCAGCTCCCTCATGATCAAGATCAACTAAGATTGTAAATACAATGGCTCCATGACTATGCTCCACCTCCGTAACATCGCCCGTCTCCGCCCCACCCTCAGCTCATCTGCTGCTGAAACCCTCATTTTGTTACCTCTAGACTCAACTATTCCAATGCTCTCCTGGCCGGCCTCCCATCTTCCATCCTCTATAAACTTGAGCTCATCTAGAACTCTGCTGCCTGTATCCTGACTCGCACCAAGTCCCGTTCTCCCATCACCCCCTGTGCTCGCTGGACCTACATTGGCTCCCGGTCCAGCAACGCCTCAATTTTAAAATTCTCATCCTTGTTTTCAAATCCCTCCATGGCCTCGGCCCTCCCTATCTCTGTAACCTCCTACAGCCCTCCGAGATCTCTGCACTCCTCCAATTCTTGCCTCTTGTGCATCCCTGATTTTAATCGCTCCACCATTGGCGGCCGTGCCTTCAGCTGCCTGGGCCCTAAGCTCTGGAATTCCCTCCCTAAACCTCTCCGCCTCTCTCTCCTCCTTTAAGACGCTCCTTACCTCTTTGACCAAGCTTTTGGTTACCTGTTCTAATATCTCCTTATGTGGCTCAGTGTCAAATTTTGTTTGATAATCGCTCCTGTGAAGCACCTTGGGACCTTTTACAATGTTAAAGGCGCTATATAAATGCAAGTTGTTGTTGTTGCTGCTGCTGCTGTTGTTGTTGTTGTATTGGCAGGGCCAGGAAGGTTTTGAGTTGGATTCGTTCACTGTGCTCAGTTGGCTGATCTCACAGTTGCCACAGTGTCTTTGGCAAGGCAGGGGTTCCCCCTCTCAAGATCCATGAAGAAGGCTGTTCGGCCCTTCTTAGCCCATCCTTCCAGAATGACCCTAAAGTCCTCCCAATGCAGCATCCCATTGGTTTTTAAATACCAGGGTTTTCCCTCCACTCCTTCATCTGGGAGTCCTTTCCAAGTGTTGATCCCCTTAGTGTGAAGATGAGCTTCCTGCTATCAGTCCTAAATTTACATTTTGTTACTTTGAACCAGCGTCCCCTTGTCCAACTCTCACCACTTAATTTAATTTTCCATTAATTCACCATCTTATACACTGCAATAAGATCAACTCTCAGCCTCCTCCTTTCAAGGCTGAAAAGCCAATGTCTCTCCATTCTTTTCTTGTACTTTGGGATCGATCTTGTGACCCTTCACTTGAATATCTCCCTTGTGTCTCAGTGACCAGAACTGGACACAGTACTCAAGGTGCGGTGTGACCAGGGCCCTGTACAGTTTGGTCATGACTTCCTCTGACATATATTCTACCATGGGGTTCCTCTCCCAGGGTTCCCCTCTTGATTACTGTCCAAGATTCCCTTGCTGAGAAGTGAACAAAACACACAAGCACGATGCTAATCCTACCCGTTCCACATGGGCAACCACCAGGTTCTCACCCCTTGAGAACAGAAAATGAACAGTAGTATCGTTCATTTGTTTCTGCTGCCTGGGATTACTTACAGTGCTCCCCTCACTGGAGTCAATGAGGACGATGAGGCAGAAAGAACGGCTACTGGGGATTTTAGGAAGCAACAGAGCTAGACTGGAGTTGCCACAAAATGTATGGTAGACTGCAGTGGAGGCAAGAAAGAAAGACAGACTTGCATTTATATAGCGCTTTTCACAAACTCAGGATGTCCCAAAGCGCTTTACAACCAATTAAGTACTTTTTGAAGTGTAGTCACTGTTGTAATGTAGGAAAAGTGGCAACCAATTTGTGCACAGCAAGATCCCACAAACAGCAATGTGATAATGGCCGGATTATCTGCTCTTAGTGATGTTAGTTGAATGATAAATATCGGCCAGGACACCGGGGAGAACTCCCCTGCTCTTCTTCGAAATAGTGCCATGGGATCATTATGTCCGCCCGAGAGGGCAGGCGGGGCCTCGGTTTAAGGTCTCTTCCGAAAGACGGCACCTCCGACAGTGCAGCACTCCCTCAGTACTGCACTGGAGCGTCAGCCTGCATTATGTGCTCAAGTTTTAAAGCATCTTAGTTATTCAGGTAGGCTCAAAGAGCTGGGACTGTACACTTTGGAGGAGCGTAGACTTTGGGGTGATTTGATCGAGGTTTATAAAATAATGAAGGGATTAGATTGTCTTTGTCCGGGCAGTTAGTGGGTAATTTTAACCCAACCTGCTGGTCAGGAAACTGATCCTGTGCAACACTGGTTTTTAAACCCCGGCCGATTTTAATCTCCATTCAAGTCAGAAGTTGCTGGTTTGAGTTTCATGCTTTGGGAAAGCTCAGAACTCGCTACACCACCCTCTGGTACAAATTTTTATGGCTCTCAGCTGTGGCTTGGTGGGTAGAGCTCTCACCTCTGAGTCAAAGGTCATGGGTTCAAGCCCCACTCCAGAGACTTGAGCACAAAATCTAGGCTGAGGGAATGCAGAGTCAGTGGGGGGGGGGGACGCTGTCTTTCAGATGAGATGTTAAACCAAGGCCAAGAGAGGCTTTTTATACGTGCAAGTTATTTATTTGTACCCACACCAAGCGATTCATGGGGAGGTGGCCGCAGGGCTCAAACAATTTTATTCGTTTTTCGAAACAGCTGCCAAAAGCAAAACGTCAACCAAAATCAAACCTCATCGCAAGTCCGTTAATTATTCGTCACGCGCCCTGTGTCTGATTTATATAAAAAGGCGACTGTGTTTAACAAGGCCCAGGACCGTTTAATCCCTGTCACTGCGAAGGAGGCTCCTCTGCCGTATCAGGCTCCACATTCTGGTGCGCAGGGCCCACATTACGTGCACAGCTCTGAGGAAACTCCCTTTCTGGGAACGTGTGATCCCTTTACTTCTGGGAAAGATAAGTTGTGACACTGCACAGCAATGCTTGACCTCGTCTGCCTTCCGTTGACCTTGTGTTTTTCCACTTCCAAAGGAGTAAACAGATTTGGCCCTAACTGGTTCTTTTTATATGATCTGGACATTAGTTAATTAAAGATAAGGCCTAGAATGTTGGCAAATGGTCCAGAGAAAAATGAACTTGTCCTGGAACATGGGACACTAAGGCCATGGCGGTGTGGGAGGAATTATAGTAAATCAGAGAGGAATTCTTTACTAAATGGTCCTCAGAACGTCACAGCATAACTCTCCTACCCTCTTTATTTTGGTCTGGTCGCGTGACTGGAGGTTTGTGCTGATCCTGATGTGTATTTGTATGCATGTGCTTATGTGTATGTGTATGTATATGTATGTGTATGTCTATGTCTGTGTGTGTGAACTTGTCAGTGTATGTATATGTGTGTGTGTATATGTATGTGTACGTGAATGTAGATAAGTGTGTCAATATAGATAAGTGTGAGGTGGTACATTTTGGTAGGAAGAATAAGAAGGCCACATACTCCTTGGAAAATAAGCCATGATGTGGAGATGCCGGTGATGGACTGGGGTTGACAATTGTAAACAATTTTACAACACCAAGTTATAGTCCAACAAATTTATTTTAAATTCCACAAGCTTTCGGAGGCTTCCTCCTTCCTCAGGTGAATCGACACGATTCGACCCCCCCCCCCTTCGCTCATCCATCGTAAGTCTCTTCATCACGGGACCCAACTCGTCTCTTAAATTTACTCAGAGACTGGTGAGAATGTGGATCTCGCTACCACATGGAGCGGTTGAGGTGAATAGCCATTGAAGGGGAAGCTAGATAAGTACACGAGGGATAAAGGAATAGGAGGATATGCAGATAGGGTGAGATGAAGTAGGGGTGGAAGGAGGCTCGTGTGGAGCATAAACACCAGCATGGACCAGTTGGGCCGAATGGCCTGTTTCCGTGCTGTGAATTCTATGTAACGTAATATAAATTTATCGGCCTCCCCTACCCTGCCCAGATGCCACATTTGAAGAAGAATTTCCCGACATTGGCCCTAAGCTTCCCTTTCCCAGTTTGACCCAGCGGCCAAGATTTGTGTCCATGCAAGCCCCAAATGGTGAACTTAAGCACCACCTGCTGGAGGTGTTTGGAATTCCACCCATTGCAGAAGGACCATCACGGATTCTGGATACTCATTGCAGCTTTATAAAACAATTCTAATCTTTCTCAGATCAATCTGATTAATGCTTTTAACAAATAAAAATAAAGAAATGATAGAAAGAACTTGCATTTATATAGCACCTTTCATGACCTCTGGACGTCCCTTTACAGCCGATTAAGTACTTTTGAAGTGTAGTCACTATTGAAATGTAGGAAATGCGGCAGCCAATTTGCACACAGCAAGCTCCCACAAACAGCAATGAAATAAATCTGTTTTAGTGATGTTGGTTGATGGATAAATATTGGCCAGGACACTGGGAGAATTCCCTTGCTCTTCTTCGAAATAGTACCATGGGATGTTTTGCGTCCACCTGAGAGGGCTTTGGTTTAACGTCTCATCTGAAAGACAGCACCTCCGACAGTGCAGCACTCCCTCAGTACTGCATTGGGTGTGTCAGCCTGGTTGATGTGCTCAAGTCTCTGGAGTTGGACTTGACGAGCGGGATGTGGATGTCGCTGGCAAGGCCGGCATTTATTACCCATCCCTGGTTGCCCTTGAGAAGGTGGCAGTGGGCCTTCTTCTTGCAGTCCATGTGGTGAAGGTTCTCCACAATGGTGTGAGGGAGGGAGTTCCAAGATTTTGCCCCAATGGCGATGAAGGAACAGCGATGTATGTCCAGGTCAGGATGGTGCGTGACCTGGAGGGGAACTCGGTGGTGGTGTTGTTCCCATGCACCTGCTGCCTTTGTCCTTCTAGGTGGTGGAGGTTGGCGTTTGGGAGGTTACTTAGTAAAAGGATGTGTATTTCTAAAGTTGTTGAAATCTCTCATCGCGCTCCACACAATAAGTTCAGCATCTGTTGTAACACAACCGAGAAGGTGCCCTGGCTGTCAGTCGGCTGGTGCAGCAAACAGTCCTGTGTCGATGCTGCTGCTAAAGGTCTCAATGACGTGAGACCACTTGGCGATGATTCTTCTCGTTTTCCCCCGTCCCCACGAGTCTCTGTTCCATCCAAGCTGCAGCAATGCCGTTGGCATCGGAAGCTTAAAGATTTGGGGCTATGGGTGCAGACCAAAATCCTGCCAGTCGGTGCCTCCACTCGTTGGTGCTCTGACGTACTGCACTGTCAGCCGCCCGTGTTGTGGCAGTTGTTAAAAAAAACACATTGAACAAAGTTTGGTTGGTACAACAACAACAACTTGCATTTATATAGCGCCCTTAACATAATACAACGTCTCAAGGCGCTTCACCGGAGCGTTATCAAACAAAATTTGACACCGAGCCACATAATGACGTCAAACATCTTGGCAACCCATCCCAGGGTTTTGAAGGAAGTAGATGAGACCATTACAGAAGCCCTAACTATAATCTTCCAAAGTTCTCTCGATTCAGGAACCTTTCCTTTAGATTCCTTTAGATTGGAAAATTGCAAATCACTCCGGAATTTAAGAAAGGTGAGAGAGAGGGAAACCAGGGAATTATAGACCAGTTAGCCTAACATCCGTTATTGGGAAATTACTAGAGACTATAGTTAAGGATAGAATGACTGAACACCATGAAAATTTTCAGCTGATCAGAGAGAGCCAGCATGGATTTTTAAAGGGTAGGTCATACCTGACGAACCTGATTGAATTTTTTGAAGAGGTGACTAAAGTAGTGGACAGGGGAATGTCTATGGATGTTTATATGAACTTCCAGAAGGCATTCGATAAAGTCCTTCATAAGAGAATGTTAGCTAAAGTTGAAGCTCATGGAATTGAGGGCAAATTATTGACTTGGTTAGGAAATTGGCTGAGTGGCAGGACACAGAGAATAGGGATAATGGGCAGGTACTCAAATTGGCAGGATGTGACTAGTGGTGTCCCACAGGGATGTGTTGGGGCCTCAACTATTCACGATTTCTTAACAACTTAGATGATGGGATTGAGAGCCACATATCCAAGTTTGCCAACAACACAAAGATAGGCAGCATTGTAAAGATAAGCAGATGGAAGCACAAAATTAGAGAGAGCTATTAATAGATTAGGTGAATGGGCAAAAATGGATTTCAATATAGGCAAGTGTGAGGTTGTCTATATTGGATCTAAAATGGATAGATCAGAGTACTTTGTGAATGGTGAAAAGCTCGAAACAGTGAAGGTCCAAAGAGACTTAGGGGTCCATGTACATAGATCATTAAAATATCATGTACATGGACAGAAAATAATCAAAAAGTCTAATGGAATGCTGGCCTTTATATCTAGAGGACTAGAATACAAGGGGGTAGAAGTTATGCTACAGCTATACAAAGCCCTGGTTAGACCACACCTGGAGAACTGTGTTCAGTTCTGGGCACCGCGCCTTAGGAAGGACATATTGGCCTCGGAGGGAGTGCAGCGTAGATTTACTAGAATGATACCTGGATTCCAAGGGTTAAATTATGAGGAGAGATTACACAAACTAGGGTTGTATTCCCTGGAATTTAGAAAATTAAGGGGTGATTTGATCGAAGTTTTCAAGACATTAAGGGGAACTGATAGGGTAGATAGAGAGAAACTATTTCCGCTGGTTGGGGAGTCTAGGACTAGGGGACATAGCCTAAAAATTAGAGCCAGGACATTCAGGAGTGAAGTTAGGAAACACTCCTACACACAAAGGGTGGGAGAAGTTTGGAACTCTCTTCTGCAAGTTGATGCTAGCTCAAATGTTAATTTTAAATCTGAGATTGATAGATTTTTGTTAACCAAAGGCATTAAGGGATATGGGGCTAAGGCGGGTATATGGAGTTAGGTCACAGATCAGCCATGATCTCACTGAATGGCGGAACAGGCCCAAGGGGATAATGGCCTCCTCCTGTTCCTATGTTGCTATAAGGAGATATTAGGACAAGTGACCAAAAGCTGGTCAAAGAGGTAGGTTTTAAGTTGTGTCTTAAAGGAGAAGAGAGAGGTAGCGAGGCGGAGAGGTTTAGGAAGGGAATTCTAGAGCTTCCAGTACAATGGGTTGGACACTGTCCTTTCACCCAGGGGACCTAGTCCTGAAGCCAGGCCAGATTTGATGGGAGGAAGGGTCTTAGTGAGTTTGCCAGACCCAACCCAATTCCCAGTGGGTTTAGTCCAAGCACAAATCTGACCCAAATTACCATCAATTGGCCCTGGAGAGAACCCCCCTGCTCTTCTTTGAATGGAGCCATGGGAGGGCAGACGGGGCCTTGGTTTAATGTCTCCTTCGAAAGACGGCGCCTCCGACAGTGCAGCACTCCCTCAGTACTGCACTGGGAGTATCAGCCTGGATTACGGGGGCTTGAACGCACGGCCGACTGACTCAGAGACGAGAGTGCTACCAACTGAGCCAAGACTGACACCTCAATATAAGGTGTACTATGGGTAGCTGTCACCAGATGGCACCAGATGCTCATTCCACGCTTTGCTGTGCGTGTGAGGTGTCAGTGATGGGGTCAGAGTAAATGCCACACAGCTCGACTCCAGACACCCACTGTGACTGTGAGGCTGCCAAACAGCACCAACACAGGAGGAGCTGGACTGTGCCCATTGGCACAAACATTAGTGCCCGTCCTGGGGGGTGAGTAGCAATGTACAAGTGAGCACCATGCACTGGCCTGTGTTCTGAATCAAGCCTCCCCATCTAGACACTCCACCCCTCCGCCCCCCACAAGACCAAACCCCATCCCCTAGAAAGTCTCACGTCCTTATTTAGCAATTTACTGCTCAATAGGGGAGGTGGGGGGAGATTGTGTCCATCGGTTACGAAGAATTATGGGAACTTGAACATTCCTTGCACTCTGGGGTTCAATATTCTTCCAAGCCAGTTCCTACAGCGATTTCATCTGTATTGTATTGTGTGAACATTGCTTTTTTTAAACCCAAAATTGGTCGAAAAAAGGATATTAAAGGTTAATCGTAAACATTTCTAATGATTTCCAGTGGCTTGTGGTGCAACTAGCACTGGCTGTTCACTTCTGCAAGTTTCCCATCACCAGCTGAGCTGGACCTGTCCCCGAGTCCCAGAGGAGAAGGGCCAGTGACTAACACGGTGATCCACCAGTGCCAGAGGAGAAAAGCCAGTGTCTAACCCACTGCACCACCAATCCCAGAGGAGAAAGGCCAGTGTCTAACCCACTGCACCACCAGTCCCAGAGGAGAAAGGCCAGTGTCTAACCCACTGCACCACCAGTCCCAGAGGAGAAAGGCCAGTGTCTAGCCCACTGCGCCACCAATCCCAGAGGAGAAAGGCCAGTGTCTAACCCACTGCACCACCAGTCCCAGAGGAGAAAGGCCAGTGTCTAACCCACTGCACCACCAGTCCCAGAGGAGAAAGGCCAGTGTCTAACCCACTGCACCACCAATCCCAGAGGAGAAAGACCAGTGTCTAGCCCACTGCGCCACCAATCCCAGAGGAGAAAGGCCAGTGTCTAGCCCACTGTGCCACCAGTCCCAGAGGAGAAAGGCCAGTGTCTAATCCACTGCAGCACCAGTCCCAGAGGAGAAAGGCCAGTGTCTAATTCACTGCAGCACCAGTCCCAGAGGAGAAAGGCCAGTGTCTAATTCACTGCAGCACCAGTCCCAGAGGAGGGAGGCTGGAATCTCACTCGGGGCGAGAATTTCGATCCTGTGCTGGCTGGAGGGCTCTTTGTTTGAAATGAGTTTCGAATTGTTCATAAATGTGGAGATAAAGTGTAAATCTGCAAATGCTGCAATCTGAAGCACAGTGACATCACACCCAATCATTCCCCTGCATCTCTGATCAGATGCTGATAGACTTACTGTGTAGTCCTATCATTTTCTGCTATCATTTTACTTTATATATGTAGATGTACAGACACGTCTGTGTTGGTTTAAATGATTCTTGCTTCTTCTCTACTCAGTTGGCAACTCAGGACAGCTGCTTACCATAACTCGTCCAAGTGGCTATTCTAGACAGCGAGTGTCCAGCAAGCTATTCTACTGTACAGGCATCACGGCCACATTCACTCCTGTCTTCCTCCAATGTGCAGCCACATGTACGTCCCATCGGGGGGGTCACTGAAGGAAAGGACGTCCATTTATATCGCACCTTTCACCTACTCAGGACGTCCCAAAGCACTTCACAGCCAATGATCTGCCGTCGAGATGCAGTCGTTGTGTAGGGGAAGTGCTATGCCTATTTGCGCACAGCAAGATCCCACAAACAGCAGATGAGATAACTGAAGCGTTAATCTGTTTTTTGGCGGTGTTGATCGAGGGAGGCACGTTGGCCAGGACACCGGGGAAGAATTCCCCTGCTCTTCGAACAGTGGCCGTGGGACCTTTCACATCCACCTGAGGGGGCAGACGGGGCCGGGATTTATCATCTCATCCGGAAGACAGTGCAGCACTCCCTGGGTTCTGAACCGTTGGATATTGATTAGGGCCGATAGCATCTGTTACCTAACGCAGAGGAGAATTGTGACACCTCAGCTGCTGACTACCCGAGTTCAACAAACTCCTTTCGGCCACTCCTGGTCAATATAGTTTAACAGCCCCATTGGGTGGCGCAGTTCCCCACCGCGTCACTCGGGGGTAGCTCTACATGACTAGCTGTCCAAATGTCTGCTCACTTGTGTTCAGATGTGACTGACGGACTGTGTAATCTGACAAGGCGAGTGGCTGCGGTTTCACAGCGGGTAAAATCGAGCCGAGGTGTCCATGCTATCCACCCTGCTGTGACTGATCTCTGACAGGTCGCACTGAGTACTCGGTACGCTGCTCAGGGTAGCTCACAGTGACTGGTGACCTTGAAGCAGAAGGAGCGAGAACTATAACAGGAAGCGCCCCACAATGGCTGACACAGTCAGCACCGGTAACCCTCCACCCTGCGCTCGTAGAAACAGCTCAGAACCCAAGGAATTGCTGCTCGGCTCCGTCATACTCATTGTTAGAGCCTCAGAGTCTCATTCACAACGACACTGCAGCCTCCACCTCTTCGTGTCCTGCCCTGCCCTGCGCAGGCAGCCATGACAAAAAAAAAATCAAAATCACTTACTGAAAACACAAAAAAAAACATAACCGGGTAACAACATTCTAACAAAACTAGCGCCCGTTTTTTAAAAAGGAAGACAGAGCTAATCCGGGTAATTGCAGGCCGGTGAGCTTAACACCTGCATTGGCGACCAAAAACCAGCATGGTTAAAATGGCCAACGGGCGGGAACGTATCGGGACGCAACTGGGCGACATCTTGACCACCTGCTCCGTCCCCGCCGGGCGGGCAGGGGTTAAAATTGGCCCTCTCGCGTGTGAGACTCGTGAACGGTGTGTGGGTGCGATGGATGGCTGTGTCCTGTTTAATTCCACACTCTGCTGAAGTCCCCGTTCGTTCGATCTGATCCCCGATTCTGGTTTAGTCCGGCGGTCTCTTTTCATTGATAGTTTTGCCCTCACTTTTTTTTTTCTCACAGGCAGGCCACAGCAGGGTTCACCCGCAGCACCAGACTGTCGCCAGGAAGCACTCCCAGGCCCAGAGGGCAAGGTGAAGCCCTGCTCCCAGGCCCAGAGAGTAAACTGAAGCCCTGCTCCCAGGCCCAGAGAGTAAACTGAAGCCCTGCTCCCAGGCCCAGAGAGTAAACTGAAGCCCTGCTCCCAGGCCCAGAGAGTAAACTGAAGCCCTGCTCCCAGGCCCAGAGAGTAAACTGAAGCCCTGCTCCCAGGCCCAGAGAGTAAACTGAAGCCCTGCTCCCAGGCCCAGAGAGTAAGCTGAAGCCCTGCTCCCAGGCCCAGAGAGTAAACTGAAGCCCTGCTTCCAGGTCCAGAGAGTAAGCTGAGGCCATACTCCCAGGCCGAGAGGGTAAGCAGAGGCCATACTCCCAGGCCGAGAGGGTAAGCAGAGGCCATACTCCCAGGCCGAGAGGGTAAGTTGGGGCCCTGCTGCCAGGCCGAGAGGGTAAATTGAGGCATTGTTCAAGGCCTCTGTCAATGTTGCTCCACAAACAACCCCAAGGAGCAGCCCAAGAGCGTCTTGGAATGCCCCTCCCTCCGATTATTCCACCCTAGATACTGGAAAACACTTAATCTCTGCTCATTGTCATTCCACAATGGTGCAGTTGAATCATGAATTCCCTACCTGGCAATCTCTGCACGTTCCTGCCCCACCCTACCAGTCCATGGTGCACCCCCCAATTCTCCATCTCCTCTCCTGGAGACACTCGAGCCAGTTTCCCTCTCTTTAATGCACCGTGTACACTGGTTTCCAGGGCATCAGGCAGAGGGCAATAGGGCCCGAGATGCATAGATTGGGTTTCTGCCCCTTGATGCCCAATTCCTGTGTGGACAGGAAGCTCCGCCTTAAATGGCCAGGATCATGTAAATTCAATGCAAACGAAACTGAACGCAAGACTTCCCGTGTCACTTTCCGAGCATGCTGCTCCTAGGAAAACGACACAAGATGACTATGGAGTTACTCCAGTTTCATTTGCGCCTGATCAATACTGGGACGAGGAGAGGATGGGGGGGAGGCGGGGAACGGGGGAGAGGGATATCAGGACCAGTGATCCTTGCACAGTAGGCACGGTCCACCTCCATGTGTCCCACCCAACTGTCAGTTCTTCATGTGTGGGCTTGGATGATGAATGTGAGCAGACTATTCCTCCATGGGGTTAATCACAGGTGAACCCAATCCAATTCCCACCCAATGTCCATGCACAGGCACTTTCATTGGATAGCGATCAGGATCTTGGTTAATTTTCCCCCACTTAGCTCAGGAGAGCTGAGGCTGATTGTCCCAACTACCACCTTGGGTGAGATCAGCGCACTCAGCACAGACCGGGGAGTCCAATCTGAGACCTTCGGCTGTGGCTCAGTGGGTAGCACTCTTGTCTCTGAGCCAGCGGGGTCGTGGGTTCAGGTCCCACTCCAGGAACATCTAGGCTAACGCGCAGCACTAAGGGGGTGCCGCACAGTTAGAGAGTGCCGTCCTTCGGATAAGATGTTAAACCAATGCCTTGTCTGACCTCTCAGGGTGGACATAAAAAGTCCCATTCTGCTATTTCGAAGAAGAGAAGGGGAGTTCTCCCCCATATCATACCAATATTCCTAAAACCCATGTCATTTATCTCATTGCTATTTGTGGGAGCTTGCTGTGCGCAAATTGATGGCCGCATTACAACAGTGACTACTCTTTCAAAGTACTTCATTGGCTGTAAAGCACTTTGGGACGTCCTGAGGCCGTGAAAGGTGCGATATAAATGCAAGTTCTTTCTTTCTTGGTCTGCGTGGCTCAGTTTGCTCTGGGTGAGTCCCCAGACCACCAACTCTAATTAATGGTAAAATTTCATCACTACCGATTTGAACCTTCCATACTTCCTTAAACAGCCCCCTGAGTCAAACTTACAGAATCAAACAGCCTTTAAGGGAAACCAGATCCGCCCTGCGAATCCAGGGCGAGGCGGAAATGAGATCACGTGACAGAGAAACATTAAAAGCCGAGAGCAGTGGTGGGGCCTATTGTCCCTGCTCTGACTGGGCTTCTCATCTGGGGATAAATGGAATCTCCTTCGCTCACACTCCGAATGCTAAAATCTGTCTCCCAGATGGGACGAGACGGAGAATGTTGCAGTGGCTCGCATCTCTGAAACCAGCTCCTCGTCCCATTCTATTAACCACTTCACAACCAGAGTAATCGGAACACAGTAACCCATCGCCAGAACTATGATAGACCCACACCCTCATCATAATAGAGTGATATACCACACCCTCATCACAATAGTGATATACCACACCCTCATTATAATAGTGATATACCACACCCTCATTATAATAGTGATATATCACACCCTCATCACAATAGTGATATACCACACCCTCATCACAATAGTGATATACCACACCCTCATTATAATAGTGATATACCACACCCTCATCACAATAGTGATATACCACACCCTCATCACAATAGTGATATACCACACCCTCATTATAATAGTGATATACCACACCCTCATTATAATAGTGATATACCACACCCTCATTATAATAGTGATATACCACACCCTCATCATAATAGTGATATACCACACCCTCATCACAATAGTGATATACCACACCCTCATTATAATAGTGATATACCACACCCTCATCACAATAGTGATATACCACACCCTCATCACAATAGTGATATACCACACCCTCATTATAATAGTGATATACCACACCCTCATTATAATAGTGATATACCACACCCTCATTATAATAGTGATATACCACACCCTCATCACAATAGTGATATACCACACCCTCATCACAATAGTGATATACCACACCCTCATTATAATAGTGATATACCACACCCTCATCATAATAGTGATATACCACACCCTCATTATAATAGTGATATACCACACCCTCATCATAATAGTGATATACCACACCCTCATCATAATAGTGATATACCACACCCTCATTATAATAGTGATATACCACACCCTCATCATAATAGTGATATACCACACCCTCATTATAATAGTGATATACCACACCCTCATTATAATAGTTATATACCACACCCTCATTATAATAGTGATATACCACACCCTCATTATAATAGTTATATACCACACCCTCATTATAATAGTGATATACCACACCCTCATTATAATAGTGATATACCACACCCTCATCACAATAGTGATATACCACACCCTCATTATAATAGTGATATACCACACCCTCATTATAATAGTGATATACCACACCCTCATTATAATAGTTATATACCACACCCTCATTATAATAGTGATATACCACACCCTCATTATAATAGTGATATACCACACCCTCATTATAATAGTGATATACCACACCCTCATCATAATAGTGATATACCACACCCTCATTATAATAGTGATATACCACACCCTCATTATAATAGTGATATACCACACCCTCATCATAATAGTGATATACCACACCCTCATTATAATAGTGATATACCACACCCTCATTATAATAGTGATATACCACACCCTCATCATAATAGTGATATACCACACCCTCATCATAACATACTGATAAACCATATCCAACTCACTGGTATACTAACTATACCACACCTCTCACCATGACACACTGATATACCCCACTCCTTACCCTAACACAGAGGAACATAAGAAATAGGAGCAGGAGTTGGCCAAATGGCCCCTCAAGCCTGCTCTGCCATTCAATAAGATCATGGCTGATCTTCGACCTAAACTCCATTTTCCCGCTCAATCCCCATATCCCTTGATTCCCTTAGAAACACATTCATATACTACACCTTAGACCTTATGCAATGATATACCACACTCATCATCCTAAATCACTAATATACCACATCTATCTGGACTTCTATATCTCACTAATATATCTTAGTTGTCACCCTAACACGCTGATGTATACACCCCTCACATTAATACACTGATATAACACACCTTTCACCATTACACACTGATATACCACACTCTGGATCATAACACACTGATATACTGCCATCCTCACCATAAAACACTGATATACACGTTCCCCCTCACCATAACACACTAATAAACCACACCCCTCATCATAACTCACTGATATACCACACCAGAACACACTAATATATCACACTCCTCACCATAACACATTGATATAACACACCCCTCACCATAACAGACAAATATACCACACCCCTCTCCATAACACACTGATATACCACACCCCTCACCATAACACACTAATATACCACACCCCTCACCATTTCACACTGATATACCACATCCCTCACCATTTCACACTGATATACCACACCCCTCACCATATCACACCCCTCCCCCTCACCATAACACACTAATGTACCACACACTCCCACCATAACACACTAATATACCACACCCCTCACCATAACACACTAATATACACCCCTCACCATGACACACTAATATACCACACACTCCCACCATAACACACTAATATACCACACCCCTCACCATAACACACTAATATACACCCCTCACCATGACACACTAATATACCACACACTCCCACCATAACACACTAATATACCACACCCCTCACCATAACACACTAATATACACCCCTCACCATAACACACTAATGTACCACACCCCCAACATAACACACTAATGTACCACACACTCCCACCATAACAGACTAATATACCACATCCCTCACCATAACACACCTTTCACCATATTACACTGATATACTACGCTCTTGATCATAACACACCAATGTACCCCCATCTCTCAACATAACATACTAATATACCACACCCTTCTCCAGAACACACTGAGAGAGGTGGGGTATATCAGTGTTACAGTGAGGGATGGGGTATATCAAAGTGTTACAGTGAGGGGGGAGGTACATCAGAGTGTTACAATGAGAGGGGTGGGGTATATCAGAGTCTTACAGTGATAGTGGTGGGGTATATCACAGAGTGTCACAGTGAGGGGTGTTGGGTATATCAGTGTTACAGTGTGGGGTGTGGGGTATATCGTAGTGCTACAGTGATAGGGGTGGGGTATATCAGAGTGTTACAGTGATAGGGGTGGGGTATATCAGAGTGTTACAGTGTGGGTTGTGAGGTATATCATAGTGCTACAGTGATAGGGGTGGGGTATATCAGAGTGTTACAGTGATAGGGGTGGGGTATATCAGAGTGTTACAGTGATAGGGGTAGGGTATAGACCCCGCAGGCCTCTCTATAATACTCTCTGATAGACCCCACACCCATCACTGTATCATTCCCTGATGTACCACACACCCCTCAATGTAACACTCTGTGAGATACCACATATCCCTCAAGGTAACATTCTCTGATATACCCCAAATCCCTCACTGTAACACTCTGATATACCCACGCCCCTCACTGTAACAATCCCTGATATACCCCGCACGCTCATTGTAACAATCCCTGATATACCCCACACCCCTCAAAGTAACATTCTCTGCTATACCCCACACCACTCACTGCAACACTCAGGTATATTCCATAGTGCTCACTGTAACACTATGATATACCCCACTCCCCTCACTGCAACACTATGATATGCCCCACACCCCTCACTGTAATAGTGATATACCCCACCCCTATCACTGTAACACTTTGATACACCCCATCCCTCACTGTAACACTGATATACCCCACCTCTCTCACTGTAACACTCTGATATACCCCACCCCTATTACAGTAACACTCTAATATACCGCACCCCTCTCACGGTAACACTCTGATATACCCCACACCACTCACTGTAGCGCTATGATATACCCTACACCCCTCACTATAACGCTGATATACCCCACACTCCTCACTGTGACACTCCCTGATCTAACCCACCCCTATCACTGTAACACTCTGATATACCCCACCCCTCTCATGGTAACACTCTGTTATACCCCACACCCCTCACTGTAACACTGATATACCCCACCCCTATCACTGTAACACTCGGATATATCCTACCCATCCCACGATAACACTCTGATATATACCATCCCTATCACTGTAACACTCTGATATACCCCACCCCTCTCATGCTAACACTATGATATACCCTACACCCCTCACTGTGACACTCCCTGATATGCCCCATTCCTATCACTGTGACACTGATAGACCCCACCCCTCCCACGGTAACACTCTGATATACCCCACCCCTCCCACGGTAACACTCTGATATACCCCACCCCTCCCACGGTAACACTCTGATATACTCCACCCCTCCCACGGTAACACTCTGATATACCCCTCCCCTCTCACTGTAACGCTCTGATATACCCCTCCCCTATCACTGTAACACTCTGATATACCCCACCCCCTCTCACTGTAACGCTCTGATATACCCCTCCCCCCTCACTGTAACACTCTGATATACCCCACCCCCTCTCACTGTAACACTCTGATATACCCCACCCCCTATCACTGTAATACTCTGATATACCCCACCCCTCTCACGGTAACCCTGTTTGACCCCACCTCTTGACTGGAAGTTTTCCCTTCTGTGCAGGAAGGAATCTTTTGAAAAGCCAAAACTCAATTGCATGAAAATTCCGTTCATGCCATGTGTCCCTTGTGTGAAGATCATCCATTGGGAACTTTGTGCTCTGCATTCTTTTTTGAAACCTGAGTCCTGGGAGGGCAGAACCCAGGTGAAATTGCAACAAAACGGGGAGACTGTCAGCAAGAGAAAGGGAAATTCATTATCGATACGAGTACCATGCTGAAATATGGGAGATCACCTCGAGATAAGTCGGAACCGGAAAGGGAGCCGTGTCGAGGTCCCTGCGGGTTTGCTTTTGGGCGAGTGTTTATCACTGTTATTGTTCCTGTGATTTCCGAGCTTTAACTCCGTGACCCTGAACTCCAAGCTTTAGCTGTGTGTGTGTGTGTGTGTGTGTGTCTCAGGCATTAGGAACACACTCAGATGCACACAGTGATAAAGATCCACTGCAGAGTAACAGCCTGAGGCGATGTACTAATTACACATCATACACTTGCATCCGTGATATCATCAATATATTAAATATGGTTCATCACCCCTTCAAGTGCAGCCTAATATCCTACAGGGATAGCAACAGTTCAATAATGTAACTTCCTCAACTATCCCTTTGGGGATATTGCTTGCTGCTGAAGAGTTCGTTGAGATACCCCCAGATTTGTTTAACGGGCCTCTTTTGGTCTTATGGCCTGCATGCTCTGTTTTCAGATCTTCCCATTCACTTGGTGGGGGATTTTGTTGGTCATCTCCATGTAAAGCTCGGGCCTACTCTGGGTCGTTGGGGATTAGCCTGTGCACAGGTTTGTTATGGGAGTGATACTATCAATGCACTACTGACTATATTCACAGTCCCTAACGTGACGTTCTCCTCAAAGACAGTGATTTATTTTTGCCCGTACTTCCTGATAGGGCACCTTATAGCAGAGGCCATATTACCGAGCCTTAGGGATTGTTCATCCATCAAACTCATTGGCGTTAAACGTGTTTCCTTTTCCTCGATGGTTCTTTTATCCATGAACTCCTTGAACCCCTGCCTTGTTCAGCTGCCATGGAGTAACGACCTTGAATGCATTCTTTAATGGTGGAGTAAGATTTGTATAGGAGCCTGCCCCGTTTCCATTAGCAACAGCCTACTTGAGGTCCAGCTGAAAATTATACACAGAACCTACTTTACACCAGACGAACCTGGAACTCAGCCATGGTTGAGGCCTAGTGAAGGGGATGTGAGAACTGTAGAATTATAATCTCTTCAGCCCATAATGGGCATCACATTGGAAGCAGATCGCTGTTGTCATATTTTGAATTTGCTGTTGGAAATCCTTCCCATATTTGGGAAGAGCCTGCACACTTTTCGTGATTAATTCAGTGACAGCTGAGCCATGTACATAAAGGCCTGTTTGAAGCTTGTCAGTAGGCCCAGTACAGCTCTAGAAATTGTTAACGGTGTACAGCTATACGTCGGCAGCAATTGAGCGATACTGAGCTATTTCGGGAGTGGAAAGTGACAATGTGCAAACGCTAATGGGTACTTAAAGGTGTATTGGCCCAGATCACTGCCGTAATGAATCGCTGGTGCAAATTCATTAGTCTCAACCAGTTGGTGTTAAGAGAGAGGTCAGGTCAAGGCCTCCCTGTACATGGACGACGTCGCTGTCTTTTGCTCGGATCAGCTGTCGGTCCGCAGATTGATGAGCATCTGCGACCAGTTCGAACTGGCCTCGGGGGCCAGAGTAAATCGTAGCAAGAGCGAGGCCATGTTCTTTGGGAACTGGACCGACCGATTCTTTGTCCCCTTCACCGTCAGGTCGGATTACCTGAAGGTGCTGGGGATCTGGTTCGGGGGGGCCGGGGCGTGCACCAAGAACTGGGAGGAGCGTATTGCCAAGGTCAAGCAGAAACTGGGACTGTGGGACCGACGATCCCTCTCGATCGTGGTCAAGAACCTGGTCATCAGGTGCGAGGTGCTCTCGGTGTTGCTGTACGTGGCGCAGGTCTGGCCCATACCTCGCTCCTGCGCCGCGACAGTCACCCGAGCCATCTTCCACTTTATCCGGAGATCAAAAATGGACCGTGTCCGCAGGGACATGAGGTACAAATCTCCAGAGAAAGGGGGGAAAGGCGTGCCCAACGTGGCCCTCATCCTGATGGCCACCTTTGTGTGCGGCTGCATCAAGCTGTGCATAGACCCTCGGTACGCAAACACAAAGTGTCACTACGTGCTGAGGTTCTACCTGTCCCCGGTGTTGAGAAGGATGGGCCTGGCCACGCTGCCACGGAACGCTCTGTCCAGTTGGACCGTTCCGCCCCACCTGTCCTTCGTAGAAAAGTTTGTGCAGAGAAACACCTTTGACCACAAGGCGATCAGCAAGTGGTCCGCACGTAATGTCCTCGAGACCCTGTGGGAAAAGGAGATGGTGGATCCTGTCGGTTGGTTCCCCGAGCGAACTGTTAGTCATTTGGCAGAACGCCTCATCGGCAGAGCTGTCAAACAAGCACCAAGACCTGGCTTGGCTGGTGGTGAGAAGGGCCCTTCCCATCAGATCCTTCATGCACTCCCGGGCTCTCAGCGTCACCGCGCGCTGTCCCAGAGGAGGCTGCGGTGGAGACGAGACCGTCACCCATCTCCTTCTGGAATGTGCCTTTGCAAAGAAGGTATGGAGAGAGATGCAGTGATATCAGTCCAGGTTCGTCCCGAGCAGTTCCTTATCACAGGACTCTGTGCTCTACGGGCTGTTCCCAGGGACGCACACTGAGACAGACATCAACTGCTGCTGGAAGACCATCAACTCGGTGAAAGACGCCCTTTGGTCTGCCCGAAACTTGCTGGTCTTCCAGTGGACGGAGCTGCCCTCGACCGAGTGTTGCAGACTGGGCACATTCCAAGATCCAGGACTACGTGCTCAGGGACGCACTGAGGCTGGGTGCGGCTGCCGCAAAGGCTCTGCGGGGAAAGGCGACCTTTTAGAGCCTTCCTGCCGTTGTATACCGAGAGGCTGAAATCAGGGAAAAAAACTGATTTTTCCCTGATTCCAGGGAAAGGATGTAAAATACAAATGAATGTAATGAAATGTAATGAATCTGTAATCAATAAGCTGTATTGATTGTAATGCAATGAGGCACCCTAGAGTGTCATGAACTGTAATTATGTACAATATGTAACTATATTGTTGGAATCATTTGAACTGTACTTTATGTATCTTGCAAATTGTATAATCTGTGTTGTGTATGTTTGGAATGTGATATGACCACTGTATTGTATGTATTATTGCAAATTTTATGAATAAAGTATATTTTTGGGAAAAAAAACAGCAACAACATTCCACAGAAGTGCTGGTTTTCCCGGAGTTCAGGGGTCATCAACATCCCATGTTGCCATTGGGCTCCTGTGCATTGCCTCACTTGACCTGAAAGGGATTTTCTTCATCTCAATATGGCCTCGATTTTAACTCCCCCCTGCCTGGCAGAAACCAACTGCAACTTTAAATTGCAAGCGGCAAGGACACCCGCCCCAAGCCTCATTAAACAGGCAGGTCGGGCTCCGATTACATCACCAGGGTCCAATTTGCAATTTCAAACTGAGGCCTGAGCGGGGGAGCAGTGGTGGCTTCCCAAATCAGGCCAAACCTGCCGGACGCTGGATCGGGGGCCAGAGGAAGACCAGCGGGGCAAGTTTTAAATTTTTGTTTCAAGTTTCCTTGTGGGCCGGGAGTGCTCCTCAGGTCCCAAAAGGAAACCTTGGGCCCCCCTTGCTCCAGGGCTCCCCCTCCCTCCCTCCCTTGATCATCATCATCTCTGAATACCACCGCCCCCCTTCACCACCGCTTACCTGACCACTGGGGATCGTTCCCACAGATCCCCAGTGGCGGCCTCCTGCCCAGCAGTGATTCCTACCGAGTTCGGGAGGGAATCAGGGCCGGAACAATAAAATGAGGCCCGGGAGTTACAATCTCTCCGGGCCTCGGCCTGCGAGTTTGTTGCTCGCCCCAGGCCCCGGCACAGAACGATCCCACCCCGGCTTAAATTCGAGGCCTGAACGTGACGTCCTGCACAGAATCGCACTAGCCAATTCCTGCTTCCCCAGGAAGCCCTCCCAATGCCATCAGCTGTCGTCTGTGCCACCCTTATTTGAAGGAGAATGAAGAGTCGAAGGATGACACCCGGGAGACCGAGCTGCGCCATTCAGTCACGGTCCACTATAACCATGCTCCAACCACACAGACAATGACCACGGTGCAGAATTCCAAGGTTAGAAAGAGCAGAAAAGATGAGGTAAATCAAGAGATAGTGACGAGGAGGACATGAAGTTTGGCTTTTACAAATCTGTAAATTGTAGGGGGCTCATGGGGGGATGGGGGAGGTTCATGGACGCACACCTTGGCTCAATCTTCGTTCATTGTCATTCTAGATTAAAAAAAACTCCCTCCTACTTCACTCCTGCTCTTCCAATTCTCCGTCCCTCTTCCTTCACTTATCTTCCCCTCACTTCCTGATGCCTGCTTCTGTTTCTAGCTCTCTCTGATCCATGTTTATCCCTCTTCTCCCTCACTTTGATCTCTCTCTCTCTCTACCTCACTTTAATCTCTCTCCTCCTGCCAGCTGCAATTAGTGAGAGAGCCGCCTTTTCATGGCTGGAAATCTAAATGAGAGGGTTTCAGTACAGTGCCTGAAACCTGTCCCTGTGATATAAGCACCTGATAGGGGAGCTGGGAGTATCATGAGGTGGAACGCTGCCAGTTCAGGTGAGGTTGTTGCAGGTACTTGTAGTTAGAGAGAGCAGCCCCAGGCATGGCTGTTACATACTGTTGCCAAGTTGTATAACTCCATGTACGTCTATATAATACAAACCACATCAGAAGGCCGAGGGAACTTCCAATTATTTCTAACCGTTGAGCCTCGGGTCTCATTTCAATATTCCCAACGAAGCGCGCAGACCCGCAGGTGAAGTTTGGGCCGCTGCTGGTGTCGGGGATCGGGGCCTGGGCCGGGGATCGAGAGGGGGGGCCTGGGTCGGGGATCGGGGCCTGGGCCGGGGATGGAGAGGGGGGGCCTGGGTCGGGGATCGGGGCCTGGGCCGGGGATCGAGAGGGGGGCCTGGGTCGGGGATCGGGGCCTGGGCCGGGGATCGAGAGGGGGGCCTGGGTCGGGGATCGGGGCCTGGGCCGGGGATGGAGAGGGGGGGCCTGGGTCGGGGATCGGGGCCTGGGCCGGGGATCGAGATCGGGGTTCGGGTCCGGGGGTCTGGGATCGAGGCGACGTGAGAGGAGGCAGAGCAAACCAATCTGGGGAGTGAGGACCTTAAACAGCCATTAGGCTCCTCATTTGCATATGCAAAGGGCCTAACGCCTGCTTCAGGCGTGAGTAAAGGACGACACATATTTGTCCTTACCGTACTTCCGGTCGAAAATGCACACAAATCCTGCCTGCCATATTGGGGCCTGAAAAACGGGCTTTCCACGGATCAATTTCTAACCCACGGGGTCTAAATAACGTGGAGGACTGCAGCAAAATACATAAACAGGCTTACAGAGTGGGCGGATAAATGACAAATGAAATTCAATATAGCGAAGTATGAGTTGGTGCATTTTGATAGGAGGAATAGGGAGGCCACTTATGCTTTTGACAGTAAATGGGGTAGAGCAGTAAAGAGATCTGGGATTACAGATACGTAAATCGTTAAAAGTACGTACAAAGTTGATAAGGTCATAAAGGGTGCAAACAAGGTACTGGGGTTAATTTTAAGAGGAAAAGAATCCAAAAGTAGGGAGGGAATGTTAAATTTAAATGGATCCTTGGTTAGACCATACTGTGTGCAGTTCTGGTCTCAAATCACAAATCACTAAAAGTAGCAACACGGGTTAACAAGGCCATAAAAAAATACAAACAAAGCACTGGGGTTCATTTCAAGAGGAATAGAATTGAAAAGCAGAGAAGTTACGTTAAACTAGTATCGAACCTTGGTTAGACCACACTGTGCACAGTTCTGGTCTCCATATTACAAAAGGGATATAGAGGCACTGGAGAAAGTGCAAACAAGATTTATAAGGAAGATACCAGAACTGAGGGAGCAGACGGGGCCTCGGTTTAACATCTCATCTGAAAGACAGCACCTCAGGCAGTGCAGCACCTCAGACATTGCAGCACTCCCTCAGTACTACACTGGAGTGCCAGCCTGGATTATGTACTCAAGTCTCTGGAGTGGGATTTAAACCCACAACCTTCTGACTCAGAGGTAAAAGTGCTGCCCCACTGAACCAAGGCGGACACCTTTTAAGGCTAAACTCAAACACTAAATCCAAACCAGTTACTGATTGTTTTCCTCAAGCTATTTATGGGATGTATTCTCTCAGCAACTGCTGTTCTCTAAGAGGGACGTCTCCAATCCTTGTCCTCCCGAAAGGGGATGTGACAAAACGCAGGGCCCAGACAACGGGAATTGGCTGCGAGGGCACGGCGCATTCCCAGACAAGGACCGTTTCCCCCGGGTCACGAGCAGCAGTGCTTGTGAGGCCAATCGCCCATTCCGGTAGACTCCCGCCGGAAACGGGAGGGTTGGGAACCCTGTGTCAGTACCTCTGCTCCGCGACACAATCCGGGGACACCTGCCGGAAGGTTCTGGGGCCTGTCAATGGGCGAGGACAGGGCCTGACTTGACAGGCACACATTCTGCTCTTGGAATCGGCCTGACGGGGCTTAGAGGCAGTGGGTGGGAGACTCCCTCCCCTGCATGCAATAAAAATATTTCAAAAGAAACAAGCACACAGGAAGTGGCCCGGTGTCCTTACGCACCTGTGTCATGGCAACACTTTCATTTATAAAGTGAACCAGGGAACTCTCACTCCTGGCCATAGGTCAGGAGGTCCAGGGAAAAGCTGGATCTCCACTGCAGTCGGAACAGCAGGTTTACAGTTCAGAGTGAAATCTAATGTTTTATGATGTGGAGATGCCGGTGATGGACTATTGTTGGACTATAACCTGCTGTTGTAAGATTCTAATGTTTTAGCCATGGCTCAGTGGGCGTCACTCTCACCACTGAGTCAGTAGGTCATGGGTTCAAGCCCCACCTCAGAGACTTCAGCACAAATTCCAGTACAGTTCTGAGGGCGTGCTGCTCTGTCGGTGGTGTTGCCTTTTGGATGAGACGTTAAACCGAGGTCCCGTCTGCCCTCTCAGGTGGCTATAAAAGGTCTCACGGCCACTATTTGAAGGGCAGGCGAGTTCTTCCCATGTCCTGGTCAACATTTATCCCTCAACTAACATCACTAAAAACAGATTATCTGGTCATTATCACGTTGCTGTTTGTGGGACCTTGCTGTGTACAAATTGCCTGTTGTGTTTCCTACATTACAACAGTGACTACACTTCAAAAAGATTACTTCATTGGCTGTGAAACGCTTTGGGATGTCCTGAGACCGTGAAAGGTGCTATATAAAGGCAAGTCTTTCTTATCTTTTGAAGTCAAATGCACGATCCTGGGGCCCTGTGTGTCGAGGGTCGACAGCATCATTGCAACGTCAAAGCACCTCGACGGAGCCCTCAGATCAAAGCTCATCGCTCAATCTTTCTCCGCTGGGTTTCCAGACAGAGCTGGAGGCTGTTCCTGCGTCATTTGAATCCCTTATCTGTGCACCAGCCCAGCAGATTCCAGGGATCTTATCTCATGGGGGTGCAATTGCACCCAATCTCACACCTGGATCTGGCTGTGATGTCCTGATAGAGGAAAGTGAACGGGTAGTCCTGCTCGTGGAAAGCCGAGCTCTCCCTGGACCCCTCCTTTCTTTTAATTTCAAAATAAACTTTATTCATAAAATTTATATAGGTACATACAATGTAATTCAAGTCATGCTTCAAACACTACAATACAGGTCATACAATTTGCAACAGTACATACAAAACAATTCAACAGTACAATAAATACAGTTACTCACCATACATTGTACATACAGCTCATGGCACCCTAGGGTGCCTCATTGCATTACAGTCGTTACCGGTTACAGATACACTGCAGTTCGTTACATTCATTTATCATTTTACATTCTGCCCGAGGGGGTTTTTCCCTGATTCCAGCCCCTCGGTATACAATGGCGGGAGGGCTCTAAACGGTGGCCTTTCCTCAAAGAGCCTTTGCGTAGGTCGCACCTCGCCTCAGTGCGTCCAGCAGCACGTACTCCTGCACCTTGGGGTGTGCCAGTCGGCAACACTCGGTCGTGGACAGCTCCTTCAGCTGGAAGACCAGCAGGTTTCGGATGGGCCAAAGGGCCTCCTTCACCGAGTTGATGGTCTTCCAGCCGCAGGTGATATCTGTCCCTGGGAACAGACTGTAGAGCACAGCGTCCTGTGTTACCGAACTATTTGGGATGAACTGGGACAGATACCAACGCATCTCTCTCCACACCCTCCGCGCAAAGGGGCAGCCCATCAGGAGGTGGGAGACGGTCTCCTCCCCGTCACAGCCTCGAGGGCAGCTCGCAGTGGCGCTGAGATTCCGTGTGTGTTAGAAGGACCGCACTGGGAGGGCCTTTCTCACCACCATCCAGACTACATCCTGGTGCCTGTTGGTCAGTTCCAGCGATGAGACGTTCTGCCAAATGGCGTCGGCCATCTGGTCGGGGAAGGAACCGATCAAGTCCACCCTCTCCGTTCCTTGCAGGACTCTGAGAACGTTTCGTGTTGACCGCGGCCTTGCAGTCGAAGGGGTTCCTCCTCAGGAACTTCACCACATGGGACAGGTGGGGGGGCACGGTCCAGCTGGATGGGACGTCCTGCGCCTGCTCGGCCAGCATGGCCAGACCCAGTTTTCTCAGTGTGTTGCACAGGTAGAAACCCAGCACGTAGTGACACTTGGTGTTTGCGTCCTGGGGTTCTCCCTGGACCCCACCCCCCGCAACTGGGAGCACTAAAGGACCAGACTGCCCGGTTTCTAAGTGAGATGTCTCAACGCTTCCCTGACGTAAACTGCATCCCTTTAAGCTGAAGTCCACTTACCCCTCTTACTCCTGTGATCTGAAGGGCATGAGTTATCATTAGGGGACTGCAAAATAATACAAATACCACAGGGCCAGTTACACCGTCTCTTAGGCCAGGCCTCCCTGTGTCGGTGTGTCCCTCCCACTGACGTCACTCGCTTTCCTCGTTGGCTTTCCGTCCTGACCTTCCTTCGTTGCTCCAGATTATTCTACCCACTCCACCTCTGGCGCTGCCCGTGCTGACACCGTGGCTTAGAAATATGTCCATTTTTTGGATGCTAAGTGGCATAAGACCATAAGAGATAGGAGCAGGAGTTGGCCATTCGGCCCCTTGAGCCTACTCCGCCATTTAATGAGATCATGGCTGATCTGATTTTTTACCTTAACTCCACTTTCCCGCCCTTTCCCCATATCCTTTGACTCCCTCACTGATCAAAAATTTGTCTAATTCAGCCTTGAATGTATTCAATGACTCAGCCTCCACAGCTTTTTGGGGTAAAGAATTCCAAAGATTCACGACCCTCTGGGAGAAGAAATTCCTCCTCATTTCCGTCTTAAACGGGTGACCCCTTATTCTGAGACTGTGCCCCCTAGTTTTAGATTCCCCCATGAGGGGTAACATCCTCTCAGCATCTCCCCTATCGAGTCCCCTCAGAATCTTGTATGTTTCAATAAGATCTCCTCTCATTCTTCTAAACTCCAATGAGTATAGACCCAACCTGTTCAATCTCTCCTCATAAGACAACCCTTCCATACCCGGAATCAACATAGTGAGCCTTCTCTGAACTGCCTCCAATGCAAGTATGTCCTTCCTTAAATAAGGGCACCAGAACTGTACGCAGTACTCCAGGTGTGGTCTCACCAGCACCCTGTACAGTTGTAGCATGACTTCCCTGCTTTTATAATCCATCCCCCTAGAAATAAAGGCCAATATTCCGTTTGCCTTCCGGATTACCTGCCGCACCTGTATGTTGACTTTTTGTGTTTCATGTACGAGGACACCCAGATCCCTCTGTACCGCAGCATTTTGTAGTATTTCTCCATTCAGATAATATTTTGCTTTTTTATTTTTCCTCCCAAAATGGATGACTTCACATTTTCCCACATTATATTCCATCTGCCAAATTTTTGCCCAATCGCTTAACCTGTCAATATCCCTTTGCAGACTATAGGCTCCAGCCGGGAATGCTCCGCCCGCCATATTGGTAGAGGAGGCCGTGCTGGGGACTGGACAGCACGCTGGCAACATTCCAAGTAGAGAATAATATATTTAAATGAGGGTCCTGCGCTTCTTGCAGGACCCGTTCTAGATTTCCGATCGCCCCAGCGCTTCACTCTCCACGTGCTGAACTCGCACCGCACAACGTGGCGCTAATCGGCACGAAGGCCCCCTCACCAGCGCTATTTAAAGGGATCATCCAGTACTTACAGGTTAGTTGCTGGTTTAGTATTTCCTGCTGCTGCTTGACTTCTGCTTGGTGTTTTTTAGTGTGTTGTTTCACTCTGGGAAGTTCACTTTGTCCCCACAGAGAGAGATTTTGCTGCTCTTTGCCTGAGAAACAGTCTGGCTGCCGACATGGGTGGTCTCATCGGGCTGCTGGAGGACGAGGGGGAGCAGCAAGGAAGACACCACAGAGCAGGAGCAGCTGCCAGAAGAGGGAGGAGGAGTAGGAGGAGGAGGGGGACGGCTCTGCACAGGAGGCCATATCCATAGAGGGTCTTCAGGGAGCATCTCTCCTACATCGGCTTCACTCAGGACCAATGTCTGAGGTGCCTTCGCTTCACCAAGGAGGCTACATCACCTGCTGCAGCCACAACTTGGGCCTATAAACCAGGGCATGGCCAGCACTGCCTGTGGCTGTCAAGGTCGCCGTGGCCCTTGACTTTTATGCCACGGGCTCCTGACATCAGTAACATCTCACAGTTCGCAGTCCACAGATGTATCAGGGAGGTCGCCGAGGCTCTGCACACCAGGAGGAACACCTACGCCTCCTTCCCAATGGACAGAGCGAAGCAGGACGAGAGACAGCACTAGGCTCCGCCCGCATTGCGGGCTTCCCCAAGGGTCAAGGTGCCATTGACCGCACGCAGATCGCCGAGCGTGCTCCCCATCACCAGCCTGGCGTCTTTCTCAATCAAAGGGGGATTCCACTCCCCTGACGTACAGCTGGTTTGCGACCACAGGCAGCGAGCTCATCACGCAGCTCTACGCCCACTATCCCGGCAGCGATCATGACTCTTTCATGCTGTGCCAGTCCTCTGTGCCGCTTTTATTCCAACCAGGCCACACAAGTTGCAGGCTAGCATTTAGGAGATAGGTGTGGCAGTGTAGCGGTTATGTTACTGGACTAGTAATTTAGAGCCCCTGAACTAATAATCTTGTGGATGTGAGTTCGAATCCCACCAAGACAGTTTAAGAATTTGCATTGTGTTTAAAAAATCTGGAAATAATAAGCTGTTGAATTGTGGTAACCTGGATTGGCTTATATGTGGCAGCAATGTGGTTGACTCTGAAGTGGCCTAGACAAGCCACTCAGTCAGGTCAACTTGGGATGGGTAATAAATGCTGACCTTGCCAGCGACACCCACATCCCGAAAATGAATATTTTTTAAAAAGACAAGGGTTTCCCCCTCTGGACACGGCTAAAGACTCCAGTCAGGAGCCCGCGCACAGCTGCTGAGCAGGCCGACAATAACAGCCGTGATGCTACAAGCAACATTATCGTGCCCGGTGAGTCACCATGTGTAGATGCCTCTTCCAGTCTAGCCTCTAGAGTCCGTGTGGTTCCAGTATCTGAGCTGGTGCTTGCGAGAGTCAGATCAAGTGACGGAGCATCTTTCGGAAGGCTGGGCTCCTCTTCCTCCACTGGCTGAGGGACGTTGATATTCTCAGCAGCTGAAATGAAAGAGAGAGAGACAAGAGTTAGCTTGTGATGTGAGGGAGAGCGGAGAGAAAGAAGTGGGTGTTGAAAGCCATCTGTAGCTTGTCATACAGAGTGTGTGGGGTGAGGGAGAAGAGACAAAGAGGATTAGGTGTAAAGACACTCGGCGCAAAGTCTCCTCCAGCGTCACCGGGGCCACTCTGCTCCTTCCCACGACGGCCAGCACGCTCTCTTAAAGGGGCAAGAGGGTGCGCAGACGGGCTCTTCCTCCTCCGCCTGTTGCCTGGTGTCGTGTGTGACCTTCTCCGGCAAGAAAGAAGAGAGTGAGAGTCTTGTGAAGTGTTTGGAGAATGTGGCTACCGTGGTCGAATAGCTGACAGCGTGTGTGTGAAATGTGAGCTGTGGGTAAATGAGGGTTGTAGTACTGGTGAGTGTGTGAGCATGAGGAGAAGAAGGTTTTGTGACGTGTGCTGCAGTGTTTTGAGTGACGTGAGTGTTGTAATTAATGAGGCTGTGAGTGGTGCAGCTGTGAGGAGAAGGTATTTTAGCAGTCTTCTTACCTTAAGAACACTAGTTAGATCATTGAATTTTTTCTTGCATTGTATCCATGTCCTTGGTGCAATGCTGCTGACATTGACATACTCAGCAATCTCCTCCCACAGCCTCTTGAGTAAATGGCTGGGGGGCATTCTGCCCCTGGAGGGAAGAGGATGCCCCTCCTTCTATCCACTGCCTGCACCAAGGCCTCCAATGCAGCATCAGAGAACCTCTAGTGCCCACTCTCTCCTTCCTTCAGTCATTTATTCCTCGAGTTGTTACACAATCCTCCCCCCCCTCCCCCACAACACGGCTGTTTTTGGGCACGATCTGATTTCTAGGCCTGTGTGTGTGCTGACACCGCTTGAGAAACACTGGCTGTGTGTACCAGACCTCAGATCCTGAGGTACACTGGCTGCGTGTACTAGCACGACCCTGAGGTACACTGGCTGTGTGTACCAGACAGGATCCGTTCCTGAGGTACACTGACTGTGTGTACCAGACACTATCCTGAGGTACACTGGCTGTGTGTACCAGACACGATCCTGAGGTACACTGACTGTGTGTACCAGACACGATCCTGAGGTACACTGGCTGTGTGTACCAGACACGATCCTGAGGTACACTGACTGTGTGTACCAGACACTATCCTGAGGTACACTGGCTGTGTGTACCAGACACGATCCTGAGGTACACTGACTGTGTGTACCAGACACGATCCTGAGGTACACTGGCTGTGTGTACCAGACACGATCCTGAGGTACACTGACTGTGTGTACCAGACACTATCCTGAGGTACACTGGCTGTGTGTACCAGACACGATCCTGAGGTACACTGGCTGTGTGTACCAGACACTATTTTGAGGTACACTGGCTGTGTGTACCAGACACGATCCTGAGGTACACTGACTGTGTGTACCAGACACTATCCTGAGTTACACTGGTTGTGTGTACCAGACACGATCCTGAGGTACACTGGCTGTGTGTACCAGACACGATCCTGAGGTACACTGACTGTGTGTACCAGACACTATCCTGAGGTACACTGGCTGTGTGTACCAGACACTATCCTGAGGTACACTGGCTGTGTGTACCAGACACGATCCTGAGGTACACTGGCTGTGTGTACCAGACACTATCCTGAGTTACACTGGTTGTGTGTACCAGACACGATCCTGAGGTACACTGACTGTGTGTACCAGACACGATCCTGAGGTACACTGACTGTGTGTACCAGACACTATCCTGAGGTACACTGGCTGTGTGTACCAGACACTATCCTGAGGTACACTGGCTGTGTGTACCAGACACTATCCTGAGGTACACTGGCTGTGTGTACCAGACACGATCCTGAGGTACACTGGCTGTGTGTACCAGACACTATCCTGGGGTACACTGGCTGTGTGTACCAGACATCAGACCCTGTAACACATCCAAACATCTCCTCACAATTGCTAACCATGAAATTGGACACCTCCCACACAGTGATCTTTTGTTTCTTCATTTCCCGCCACACTCCCCAGTCCTGAACACAAACAAGGAAGCTGTGTGTTTGGAGAGTGTTGAAGTTCCTTTTCGGTAAAGATGGGCCTTTTGGAAACAAAACAAATCTTCAGATCTTCAGGCTCAGAACATCCTGTAAATGTTATAATCAGCGAGTGATTAAAGGGGAATGGCCACCCCCACCCCGAAGGTTTAAAGGTAATGAAGCTTTGTCTGAACAGCACCATACAGGAAGCACCTGGACTCAATCGTTGCTCTGGGTTACAATGCTTGTTTCCACCGAGAGAGAGATCACTCCCACAGAGTGCGACGGAGAGAGAGATCACTCCTGCAGTGTGGGACAGAGAGAGAGATCACTCCTACAGTGTGGGGCAGAGAGAGAGAGATCACTCCCACAGTGTGGGACAGAGAGAGAGAGAGAGATCACTCCCGCAGTGTGGGTCAGAGAGAGAGATCACTCCTACAGTGTGGGACAGAGAGAGAGATCACTCCTGCAGAGTGCGACAGAGAGAGAGATCACTCCTGCAGTGTGGGACAGAGAGAGAGATCACTCCCGCAGAGTGGGGCAGAGAGAGAGAGAGATCACTCCTGCAGTGTGGGGCAGAGAGAGAGAGAGAGATCACTCCTGCAGTGTGGGACAGAGAGAGAGAGAGATCACTCCCGCAGTGTGGGTCAGAGAGATAGATCACTCCCGCAGTGTGGGACAGAGAGAGAGAGATCACTCCTACAGTGTGGGACAGAGAGAGAGAGAGATCACTCCCGCAGTGTGGGTCAGAGAGAGAGATCACTCCCGCAGTGTGGGTCAGAGAGAGAGATCACTCCTACAGTGTGGGACAGAGAGAGAGATCACTCCCGCAGAGTGGGGCAGAGAGAGAGAGAGATCACTCCTGCAGTGTGGGGCAGAGAGAGAGAGAGATCACTCCTGCAGTGTGGGACAGAGAGAGCGAGAGATCACTCCCGCAGTGTGGGTCAGAGAGATAGATCACTCCCGCAGTGTGGGACAGAGAGAGAGAGATCACTCCTACAGTGTGGGACAGAGAGAGAGAGAGATCACTCCCGCAGTGTGGGTCAGAGAGAGAGATCACTCCCGCAGTGTGGGTCAGAGAGAGAGATCACTCCTACAGTGTGGGACAGAGAGAGAGATCACTCCTGCAGAGTGCGACGGAGAGAGAGATCACTCCTGCAGTGTGGGGCAGAGAGAGAGAGATCACTCCTGCAGTGTGGGACAGAGAGAGAGAGAGAGATCACTCCCGCAGTGTGGGTCAGAGAGATAGATCACTCCCGCAGTGTGGGGCAGAGAGGGAGATCACTCCCGCAGTGTGGGGCAGAGAGATCACTCCCGCAGTGTGGGACAGAGAGAGAGATCACTCCCACAGAGTGGGACAGAGAGAGAGAGATCACTCCCGCAGAGTGGGACAGAGAGAGAGATCACTCCCGCAGTGTGGGGCAGAGAGAGAGATCACTCCCGCAGTGTGGGACAGAGAGAGAGATCACTCCCGCAGAGTGGGTCAGAGAGAGAGATCACTCCCGCAGTGTGGGTCAGAGAGAGAGATCACTCCTACAGGGTGGGACAGAGAGAGAGATCACTCCTGCAGAGTGCGACGGAGAGAGAGATCACTCCTGCAGTGTGGGGCAGAGTGAGAGAGATCACTCCTGCAGTGTGGGACAGAAAGAGAGAGAGAGATCACTCCCGCAGTGTGGGTCAGAGAGATAGATCACTCCCGCAGTGTGGGACAGAGAGAGAGATCACTCCTACAGTGTGGGACAGAGAGAGAGATCACTCCCGCAGAGTGGGGCAGAGAGAGAGATCGCTCCTACAGTGTGGGACAGAGAGAGAGATCACTCCCGCAAAGTGGGGCAGAGAGGGAGATCACTCCCGCAGTGTGGGGCAGAGAGATCACTCCCGCAGTGTGGGACAGAGAGAGAGATCACTCCCACAGAGTGGGACAGAGAGAGAGATCACTCCCGCAGAGTGGGACAGAGAGATCACTCCCGCAGTGTGGGGCAGAGAGAGAGATCACTCCCGCAGTGTGGGACAGAGAGAGAGATCACTCCCGCAGAGTGGGACAGAGAGAGAGAGATCACTCCCGCAGAGTGGGACAGAGAGAGAGATCACTCCCGCAGTGTGGGGCAGAGAGATCACTCCTACAGTGTGGGGCAGAGAGAGAGATCACTCCCGCAGAGTGGGGCAGAGAGAGGGATCACTCCCGCAGTGTGGGGCAGAGAGACGGATCACTCCCGCAGTGTGGGGCAGAGAGATCACTCCCGCAGTGTGGGACAGAGAGAGAGATCACTCCCGCAGAGTGGGGCAGAGAGAGAGATCACTCTCGCAGTGTGAGACAGAGAGATCACTCCCGCAGTGTGGGGCAGAGAGATCACTCCCGCAGTGTGGGGCAGAGAGAGAGAGAGATCACTCCCGCAGTGTGGGACAGAGAGATCACTCCCGCAGTGTGGGACAGAGAGAGAGATCACTCCCGCAGAGTGGGGCAGAGAGAGAGATCACTCTCGCAGTGTGAGACAGAGAGATCACTCCCGCAGTGTGGGGCCGTTCCACCAGGTGAGGGGAGGTGGAGAAAACCAGGAACATTTGCTAGCGAGAGGCATAAATAGAGCAAAAAGGAGAATTCTCTGACAGGAAATTCCCAAACAGATTATGAAGATGGCTGGAAATACCTGGGAAAAAATAAAACTCTGGCTGGCATTGAATTAAAATTTGACATGTTCAATAAGTAAACACAAAAAATACAATTAATATGGAGAAACATTCCATTTCCTGTTTAAGATTTAAACAAACAGAAGTGGTCCACCCACTGGAGTTTAAACACAAGATTTCCTGTTTTTAATGCTCGTTGCATAGCAACCCAACTTGCTCAATTGGCAGTGAAAAAAGTTGGAGTAATTTTGTTTTTTGTGCAAACTTTTCCTCCCAACGTATTTGTGTTTATCCGATTAGCTCAGTCACTAGTGTTACATCGAAGTCACCCTCCCTCCCATCGCGTACCAGACAGGAGTGGATCGTTCCCTTCTGCCCGCTGTGTACTGTCCATGTACAGGAGTTGTCACTGAGACACACACAGTACAATACCAGGTGTGTGGGAATCGTTCCCTTTGACCAGGTTTGTATTGTACATACAGGAGCCGACAGTGAGACACATACAAGCTGTACGGTACCAGATAGGTGTGAATCGTTCCCTTTCACCCAGTTATACTGTCCATACACAGGAGCTGACAGTGAGATACACAGGAGCAGACCGGCTGAATCTCATTACATAGAATTACATAGAATTTACCGCACAGAAACAGGCCATTCGGCCCAACGGGTCTATGCCGGTGTTTATGCTCCACAAGAGCCTTCTCCCACTCTATTTCATCTCACCCTGCCAGCATATCTTTCTATTCCTTTCTCCCTCATGTGTTTATCTAACTTCCCCTTAAATGCATCTCTGCTATTCACCTTAACTACTCCTTAAATTCCACACTCTAACCACTCTCTGAGTACAGAAGTTTCTCCTGAATTATTTATTGGTGACTTTCTTGTATTTATAGCCTCTAGCTTCAGACGCCCCCTACATAAAGTTAATTTATGTTAGTAATAAAGCTAGTTTTTTTTTTGTTGGCTAATTATATAACAAGTTAAACTGCTCACCTGGTAATCACAGGTGCTTGGTTTGGAGACCCTTAAACAGGGCAACGAGTTTCCACACGTCGGAAATTCGGCTGACGAGAAAAACATAGGCCTGGAGATTCGGGCGTGCCCGTATTTGGCCACATGGGGGCTGCAGTTTCAGGTGTGGGCACTGCATGCCGATGATTTTGGTCTTTACCAAAATGGCGGACAGCGCACCTCTGCCTCGTAATGAGCGTGTGCTTCGTACCCGCCATATTGGAGGTCGATTAGCGCCTGATAAATGGGCGCTGTGCTGCCCAATTTCGAGGTCGTATAGTTTTAAATCATCGATGGTTCATCAACAGGGGGCCAGCAGCTTTGGAAATTTTGATCAGTCCTGGAATTCCCCCGCATCTGGGAACTGTGTGTAATCTGAAAGCCCGGTGACTAATGACAGCATCAAACTCTCTCCACCCATTGTCTCACTGACAGCTTTCCACGGTTTATTCACTCCATTTAATCACAGCAAGCTGATTTTTTTCCTCAATGACTAATCCGATGCCAGGCTCATTGACTACTTTTTGGAAAAGGATGCCAAGTTCCCTTAACTTAGCCTCTAAACAGCGACCCTCTGCCGCCCCGCCTGATTATCCTGCGGCCTAGTCCCGAAAACAAAGAAGCTTGAGACCCCCAAAGGCTCGGTGGGCAGTCGCCATGGGAACTGGGGAGGTTCTCGGTCTGTGCTGTTAGCTGATTTCAGCCAGGGGGTGCTACAACGGGCTCCTGGGCGAAGGGGGCAAAGGGGGGAGGGGGTGGGGAGGGGGGGAGGGGGGAGGGGAGGGGGGAGGGGGTGGGGAGGGAGTGGGGAGGGGGGAGGGGGAGGGGTGGGGGGAGGGGGAGGGGTGGGGGGAGGGAGGGGGGAGGAGGTGGGGTGGAGGAGGGGGTGGGGAGGGGGGAGGGGTGGGGGGAGGGGGGAGGGGTGGGGGGAGGGGGGAGGAGGTGGGGTGGAGGAGGGGGTGGGGAGGGGGGAGGGGTGGGGGGAGGGGGGAGGGGTGGGGAGAGGGGGGAGGGGTGGGGGGAGGGGGGAGGGGTGGGGAGCTTCCTGCCCCAGATCGCTACCCAGTGCCCCCTGCTGGAAAGTGCGGGCAACGGCTGAGGGGCAGACCTGTCGGAATAAGTGCCAGTGGAACTATACGACACCAGGAACGTGAGAACTATTTCCGAAAGGAAGTTATCACGTAAATACTTGGACGCGCTGCACTTTTGTAGGGTCTTGGGGTTTGCTGTTTGCACATATTCGCAGAAACATTGCCAAATTTGACCCCTTTTTACCTCAGGCTGGCTCCGAACCAGCGTTCCCGTGTCGGAGGGAAGTCGTAGAATTCACGTAGAAAACAACCGCGGGGCAGGAAGGAGAAATGAGGAAAGCTGCTCGTTCACTGGGACGCGGGCTGCTGTACAGAACAGGACAGATCTCCACATCCTGCCACCAAACCAGGGACTGTCAGATCGCGGGGCCCGCTGTGGAATGAGGGGCCCCCCTCACCCAAACCCAACCAGATGGAGCAACTGGATTTCTATTCAGCAAAATGATAGAATAACTGAGTTGCTTCCCTGCTTCTCTTGGCTTGCGTTTACTCCGCACACAAGGGAAAAGGCAGGAAAGGGCTCCAGGATGGGTTTGATGGTAATCTGGGAGACTGTGCATATTAGAAGCACGTTGTACAGGCTGTCCACTCATATCAAGGGGAGCGAGCCGTATGATGCCTCTTCTCTTCCGAAAGTGCTGCCCCTTTGCTGGATACGGCTCCACAGGGCACCAGCAACCCTCTGGTATCTCATTCTTCGGGTATGAACCCAGGCAACAGTGTCGGCAGGCTATTCAACTCTGGGGGCATCACAGCCATAAAGTGATCCCTGTTCTCACCTGATGTCTATGCACACCAGGATCACTGGAAGGCTTCAGGAGCAGGAACCCAGGCTGGCCCCTCCTCCATCCGGCTGACCCAGGCCCATAGATGCTGTGGTTCATGCTGATGACCATCCCGTTTCAAACCAACTAACTCAGTCCAGACCAAGAGTCAAGCCTGGGACCTTCCTATTTGAGATTAACCCTGTGCGAAAGATCTTTGATTTCCCCCCTTTTTTGGGGGAAAGGGGTACATTGAGAATATCCCCTCCCCTCAACAGTAATATTGTCCTTAACAGGACTCATGTCACAGGAATAAAAGAAAGAATTTGCATTTATATAGCGACTTTCACGACCTCAGGACGCTCCAATGCGCCTCAATGCCAGTGAAGTACTTTTGAAGTGTAGTCACTGTTGTAATGTAGGAAAAAAGGTTGACAATTTGCGCACAGCAAGATCCCACAAACAGCAACGTGATGATGACCAGATAATCTGTTTTAATGATGTTGGTTGAGGGATAAATATTGGCCCAGGACACCGGGGAGAACTCTCCTGCTCCTCTTCGAATAGTGCCATGGGAATCTTTTACATCCGACTGAGAGGGAAGATGGGTCATCGGTTGAACATCTCATTCGAAGGGCGGCACCTTTGACAGTGCAGCACTCCCTCAGTACTGCACTGAAGTGCTCAAGTGGGACCTGAACCCACGACTTTCTGCCTCAGCTGCGAGAGTACTAGGAATTGCTAGATGAAAAAAGACCAGGGTCCATCGAGATCGCCTTCTTCCATCCTGGTAGTCGCATGATACAACGATTTCACATAGGGCCCCAACAGTCGGGATTCATCCTGACTGGAGTCACAGTCTGATCCCAGAGAGAGTGGTGTACTTACATACTGAGCCTATTCTAAGTAAGCCCTAGGAGTCTTAACAGGCTCAATGCTAAACATGTCCAACCGATACAAAGCAGCAATCAACAAAGCCCATAGTATGTAGAATCATAGAGCATAGAAGGAAACCATTCGGCCCGTCATGCCTGTGCCAGCTCTTTGAAAGAGCTATCAATTAGTCCCACTCCCCTGCTCTCTCCCCATAGCCCTGCAAATGTTTCCTTTTTAAGTGCACATCCAATTGCCTTTCGAAAGTTACTATTGAATCTGCTTCCACCGCCCTTTCAGGCAGTGCATTCCAGATCAAACAACTCGCTGCGTAAAAAGATTTCTCCTCATGGCTTTTTTTGCCAAAACAGTGGAATATAAGTCAGAAGAGGCGATGATCAAACTTCATCGAGCTCTGGTTAGACTGCACCTTGAACATCTGGTCACCCAGAAACAAGGGAGACATTCAACTGCAGGAGGCAGTGCAGAGAAGAGCCACGAGGCTGATCCTCAGTGTCAGGGAGTCCGATTTACGAGGAGGGGCTGGAAGGGAGGCCTCTGAGAGATGGTCTTCTAGGGGTGTACAAGATTGTTAAGGTCATAGAAAAAGTTAACTTGGAATATTGTTTCAAATCAAATTAAAGGTAGAACTAGGGAACACGTGATCAGAATAGTAAAAGGTCATTTTAGGCCGGATATCAGGAAATTCTTTTCCTGTGATGAACATGTGGAATAAAGTTCTAGATGGACCAATGAAGGCAAAAAGCCGAGAATCGTTTACGAGACAATTGGATACTGCAATGAGCGGGGTGGGGCGGGGAGGTGATAGGATCCGTCCAAGATGGGCCAAATGGCCTTCCTTATCTGTAATTCTCTTGCGAAGCTCTTTCTTTACGCAGTTTGATGGACGACCAACCAGGGCTCACTCACAAAGAGGCACACGGGCCTTGGGATATTCCTGCAGCAGCAGGAAAGCGTGGTCTCCAGCTGTTCCCCGACGTAAGCTTTTCCAGGAGAGACTTCTCCCGGATTCCCCGACGCCCCTGGAGGAGCAGGATCCCACCAGCACGGAATGTTGTAGGGCGAGGGGCGGGGGCTGGAGTGGGAATGCTCTCTGTCCGTTCGCGAGTGAGGGTGCAGGGTGTATCAGGGAGTGAACACGATATTGCTCAGCCTGTCCACTGTCCCTGTCGCTCTGACTCACCAGGCCTGCAGAAGCACTGGGTGGTCCTAAGACTTTGAAAAAAATACATCTATTCAGTCGCCAGGCAACCTAATTGAAGTCACATGTCCTATTTACACTGAAAACAGCTTTAAACGCTTCCTTCAGCAGCATTTTAACTCTTTCCCCACCGCGGCCCTCTGCTTAAACCACTGGGCGGGACGAACCGGATACCAGGTGGGTTTTAACTTGGGTGGGGGGTATAAATCAGGGCAGGGTGTATCACGGGCAGCCTGCTGTAAGGCCTCTACCACTTCTTGCTACTCCGCATTTTGCGCCGCCTACCGAAGTTGAATATCACCGCCCCCCCCCCCTCCAACGTGTCATGGCGTCTGCTCTTTTCCTCTCTTTGGCCTTCCCTCCCCCAAAGGTGCAGATTCAGGCTGGGTGGACGGTTCCACGGATGCCAGCAGATCTCTGGTACCTCACTCCAAGTGGCCATTCTTCATGAGCGAGCTTAGGCAGCATTCCCGGCTATTTGACCATGGAGGGTGTCACAGCCAACACCTGACAACAGCACACACTTTTTGTTTTACTCATTCTCAAGATGTAGGTGTCGCTGGCGAGGCTGGCATTTATCGCCCATCCCTAGATGCCCTCAGAAGGTGGTGGTGGGCCTTTTTCTTGGACTGCTGGTTGGCGGTTTGATACAACTGTGTGGCTTTTGCTAGGCCACTTCAGAGGGCTGTTAAGAGTCAACCACGTTGGTTTGGGACTGGAGTCACATATAGGCCCAGACCGGGTAAGGACGGCAGGTTTCCTTCCCTAAAGGACATCGGAGAATCAGTTGGGGTTCCACAACAATCCGACAGCTTCATGGTCACTTCTACTGATCCCAGCTTTTTTTAAAACTGAATTCAAATTCTCACAGTGGGATTTGAACTCACATTTTGCGTTACATAACCACTACGCTACCATACCCGTACAACTTTCCAGAAGAAGTCAGTGAATAGCTAAAGGAAGGTAGAACCCTGGCTGATTTCCCTACCTTGACCAGGTCCTGAGGGGACTAGAAGGGGTAGATGCTGAGGTGAGACTAGTGGGAGAGACTAGAACTAGGGGCCATAGTTTAAAAATAAGGGCTCTCCCATTTAAGACGGAGATGAGGAAAAATTTTTTCTCTCAGAGGGTCGTGAGTCTGTGGAACTCTCTTCCCCAGAGAGCGGTGGAGGCAGGGTCACTGAATATTTTTAAGGCTGAGTCAGATAGATTCCTGATTAACGAGGGAGTCAAAGGTTATAGTAGGTGGACGGGAAAGTAGGGTTGAGGTCACAATCAGATCAGCCATGATCTTATCAATTGGCAGAGCAGGCTCGAGGGACCGAATGGCCTACTCCTGCTCTTAATTTGTATGTTCGTACACTGAGGCCTACTGTAAGGCCTCTACCACTTCTTTATGTTTTTGCCTTCTGTGCAGAAAAATCACTGAGTGAGTGTTATATTATTAGTCCACATTATTAGTTTATCCCCTTGTGCACAATAACTGGTTTTTCCGATCTTCACTCGAATTTTCACTTTTTTTGTGTTTCTCTACCTTCTGATAAAAATCCATTTTTCTTTTTTCATGTTGCCTGAATCAGCAGTGTAGTTGCTGCATCTGATGCCCAAAACAGGCTCCTTCCACCTCGTAACCTGATTACTGATCCCAACTGATTCTGAAGCCCACTAGCCCCAGATAATCTTTTTTTTTCAAAAAATATACTTTATTCATAAAATTTGCAGCAATACATACAATACAGTTGTCATATCACATTCCAAACATACACAATACAGATTGTACAATTTGCAGGTTACATCAAGTACAGTTCAATCAACACATTGTACATAATTACAGTTCATGACATTCTAGAGTGCCTCATTGCATTACATTCACTACAGATTATTGATTACAGATTCATTACAGGTACATTACATCCACTAGCCCCAGATCATCAGGATAATGATCAAGAGAAGGTGCAAAAAAGATTTACAAGGATGATATCAGAACTGAGAGGTTATAACTATCAGGATAGACTGATCAGGCTGGGCCTCTTTTCTCTAGAAAAAAATAAGTCTGAGGGGTGACCTAATGGAAGTCTTTAAAATTATGAAGGAGTTTTTTTTTATTCGTTCATGGGATGTGGGCATCGCTGGCGAGGCCGGCATTTATTGCCCATCCCTAATTGCCCTTGAGAAGGTGGTGGTGAGCCGCCTCCTTGAACCGCTGCAGTCCGTGTGGTGAAGGTTCTCCCACAGTGCTGTTAGGAAGGGAGTTCCAGGATTTGGACCCAGCGACGATGAAGGAACGGCGATATATTTCCAAGTCGGGATGGTGTGTGACTTGGAGGGGAACGTGCAGGTGGTGTTGTTCCCATGTGCCTGCTGCCCTTGTCCTTCTAGGTGGTAGAGGTCGCGGGTTTGGGAGGTGCTGTCGAAGAAACATTGGCGAGTTGCTGCAGTGCATCCTGTGGATGGCACACACTGCAGCCACTGTGCGCCGATGGTGAAGGGAGTGAATGGGGTGCCAATCAAGCAGGCTGCTTTGTCCTGGATGGTGTCGAGCTTCTTGAGTGTTGGAGCTGCACTCATCCAAGCAAGTGGAGAGTATTCCATCACACTCCTGACTTGTGCCTTGTAGTTGGTGGAAAGGCTTTGGGGAGTCAGGAGGTGAGTCACTTGCTGCAGAATACCCAGCCTCTGACCTGCTCTTGTAGCCACAGTATTTATATGGCTGCTCCAGCCAAGCCTCCGGTCAATGGTGACCCCCAGGATGTTGATGGTGGGGGACTCGGCGATGGCAATGCCATTGAATGTCAAGGGGAGGTGGCCAGACTCTCTTGTTGGAGATGGTCATTGCTGGGGTAGACATGGAGAAGATGTTTCCACTTGTGGGGGAGTCCAAAACTAGGGGCCGTTAATATAAGATAGTCACCAATAAATTCAATAGGGAATTCAGGAGAAACTTCTTTACCCAAAGAGTGGCTCGAGTATGGTACTTGCTACCACATGGAGTAATTGAGGTGAATAGCACGGATGCTTTTAAGGGGCAGCCAGATAAGTACATAAGGGAGAAAGGAATAGAAGGATATGCAGATAGAGTTAGATGAAATAGGGTGTGAGGAGGTTCGTGTGGAGCATAAACACCGTTATAGACTAGTTGGGCCGAATGGCCTGTTTCTGCGTTGTAAATTTTGGGTACTGCTATGTAATAAAAGTGGAAACGATTACCAGCTAACCAGGACGGGTTGTGTGCAGATTATTTCTGATTTTTGTCAAAATGTTGCTTTTTTATCTCCCCCCCCCTTGATTCTTCCTGCTTTTGAACCGTCCAAAAAATTCCAGGGAAATGACATTGGATCACTGGGACAGGCAGGCTGCCGTGTAATAATGATGTGATCAAGCAAATCACCTGCCAATGATGCAAATCAGACCATCGTTTGACTAGATTTTCATATTTGGGTGAATGTAAAAGATCCCATGCTACTGTTTTTGAGGAGAAGCAGGGAGTTATTCCAATCCCATCGACCAATGCCACCAAACCAAAGTGAATGGTCATTTATCTCATTTGCTGCTTGTGGGATCTTGCTGTGCGCATATTGGCTGCCACCTCTGCCTCTGTAACAACAGCGACCTCACTGGCTGTGAAGTACTTTGAAATGACCTGAACAGCGCTATATAAATGTAAGTATTTCTTTCTTTCTTACCTGATTGAAGTTCAGAAGATAGTGACAAGGCCAATCTCCAGGAACTCCCATTGCAGAATGGAGCCCCAGGGGTGAGATACAATAAATCCTGATCAATGACTCAGGTCTTCTGCAGAGACTGACACCATTAATTACTGAGTAACTGGCCTACTGCCATTCATGGAACCTGTGTGTTCATCAGGCAGCAAGTGTGAGACCTCTCACAGGATCTACTTAATACATACACCCTACCACCAAGATACCAGAATCACCCTCTCCCTGTTCAGGTGGCATAATCAAGAACTGGGACATTACATTAGATTCACGGTATGCACGGTGACTATGTCTGGTACGGTACCATTCAGATGTGGCTCAGTGTCAGCTCTGTACATGTACAGTACACCAGGTACAAAGGGACAACTCACTCTTATCTGGTACTTAACACCTCGTATGTGGGTCAGTGTCAGCTCCTGTACCCGTACAATACATTCCCAGTAAAAGGGGACAATTAACTCCCATTTAGAACTGTATGACCAGCATGGGTCTCAGTGTCAGCTCCTTTACATTGGAAAATAGGAACAGGAGTTGGCCATTCAGACCCTCGAGCCTGTTCTGCCATTCAGTTAGATCATGGCTGACCTGTATCTACCGGCCTTGGTTCCGTAATCCTTAATACCCTCACCTAACAACCTCAATCTCAGTTTTGAAATGTTCTATGACCCCACCCCCCCCACCCCAGCCTTTTTGGGGGAGAGAGTTCCAGATTTCCACTCCCCTTTGTGTGAAGAAGTGCTTCCTGACATCACCCCTGAATGGCCCAGCATTAATTTTAAGGTTAAGCCCCCTTGTTCTGGACTCTCCCACCAGAGGAAATAGTTTCTCTCTCTCTCTACCTGCACAGTGCACCCCAGGCACAAGGGGACACTTCACTCTTGTACTGTACAGCTCACTCCTGTATCCAGTCTACTCCTGATAATTCAAAGCTGATTCATCCCCCCCCCAAAAAAAAAATCAAATTATCCAATAATTTGAACTAAACGATGTAAATAACAGCACAATGGGAATTTCATGCTGGAGATGAATTTTCAGATAATTTGAATAAAGTAACTTTGGATTAAGAGGAGTGAAGTGTATATGTATTTTACACAGGGGAGTTGTGTACTCACCAGCACAGAGGTCGGGGACAATCTACTGGGGTTGATTCATGAATAAAACTGTGCTTAGATCAGCAATAAATAGTCATTCTGCAGCTGAACGCAGCAGAACAATGTGACACTGGTAAATGTACAGAGAGCTCCTTTCGAACAGTTTAGGAGATCGTTACAGCTCCAGTCATCAAACTAGCCCTTTAATTCCCCCCCCCCCCGACGATGGAGCTGCCAATAGAAGAGTATTCGGTGTGTGGAGGGAGGGGGTGGAGATACTGCCGGTTAAAGGGGCATGTTTTCACCATGTAGTGTTTGGCAAACCTGTTTTTTTCTCTCTGAGGGGAGAATTGCATCAAAACGTAAGGTTGTGTTACAGAATCGGCACCTGTAATAAAAATGACCCCTGATCTTCCACGGTGACAACAATTTGCATTTGTATAGCGCCTTTAACATAGTAAAACATCCCAAGGCTCATCACAGGAGCGATTATCAAACAAAATTTGACACCGAGACACATAAGGAGATATTAGGACAGGTGACTAAAAGCTTGGTCAAAGAGGTAGGTTTTAAGGAGAGTCTTAAAGGAGGAGAGAGAGGCGGAGAGGTCTAGGGAGGGAATTCCAGAGCTTAGGGCCTAGGCAGCTGAAGGCACGGCCGCCAATGGTGGAACGATGAAAATCGGGGATGCGCAAGGGGCCAGAATTGGAGGAGCGCAGAGATCTCAGGGGGTTGTAGGGCTGGAGGGGGTTACAGAGATAGGGAGGGGGTGAGGCCATGGAGGGATTTGAAAAGAAGCACTGTAAAGTATACTGCATTTATTATCAGCTGTGTTGTACAATGTGCCATCAGTGGGTTGGAGGGGCGGGGGGAGATAAGTGAAAGAGGGTGCAGTAGGAAGAATTGAAGGAGGGGTCCCTAACACTGGCACCAACACTGAATGGTTGGCAGTGCCCTCTCCGTGGAGCTTGATGTGGAATTTTAATCCTGCCCCTCCTTAGCTCAAAATCCTGGCTACTCAGGGTTGGGGGACTATTTGTTAAATTTGCAAATTAGCAAGGATATCTCCCTCTATCTTTATGTTACACAATGCAAAATAATGTTGCTTTTCATGGAACAATGGACGGAGTCGCAGAATGCAATCCCCAAAATGCCAGTAATAGATCCCGATCCCATCTTATAGGAACAGAGTTTGAAGTAGCTAGTCACCAATGTGGCCCTGTACAAAGGGGAGAGCAGTCCCTTTGTCGAGAGGGTCAATGACATCCTGTGTCCGTAGAAAAATGGATGGAATTGTGGATCCTGATCCCTTAAAACAGGGGTAAAATTCCCAGGATCCCATGTAATAACAATTTATAGATAACGCCTTTCACATCCTACAGAATGTCCCAAAGTGCCTGACAGCCACTTTTTGAAGTGCAGTCACTGTTGTAATGTAGGAAACGTGGCAGCCAATGTGCACACAGCAAGATCCCACAAACAGCAACAGAAACAAAAGACCAGATCATCTGTCTTGGATGTCGGTTGAGGGATAAATATTGGCCAGGACACCGGGGAGAACTCCCTTGCTCTACTTCGAAAAGTGCTGTGGGATCTTTTACGTCCACCTGAGAGGGCAGACGGGGCCTCGGTTTAACGTCTCATCCGAAAGACGGCACCTCGGACAATGCAGCGTTCCCTCAGTACCGCACTGGAGCGTCAGCCTGGATTATGTGCTCAAGTCTGTGGAGGGGAGACTCCAACCCAGGACCTTCTAAGTCAGAGGCGAGAGTGCTACCAATAAAGATTAAAATAAAAATGTAATTCCATAATAACTAAGCAACGGGAGAAGGAAAAAAAAAATACACAATCCTCGTTAACCGTTAAAGAGGGGAAGCTGCCCAGGGGTGTGATGCGGAGAGGGTGACGCGGTCGCTTTAAAGCCCTCTGGCCGGTAATGAGCCAGTGTGAGGAGGGCGTTGGCTTTATTGAGACCGGCAAGGAATTGTGTTCATCGCGTTCTTCCAGGCTCAAACTCAGCAGTTCGTCTAAGAGTTTCGGGGATTCCAGGTAAGGACCATTCCCCCTCAAAAAAAAATATTTCCTTTTTTAAAAGAACTCTTTAAAAACTTTTTTTTTTTGACAAAGGGAACGAAACTTTTTCCCCTCTCCCCTTGCCTTAGGAGCTCGGGAGTTGTTAACTCGGATCAGTTTCAGGGCTGTCAATTTCAGCTGAAATCTCACCGCACCTTGTAACTGACTTCAATCTGTTTTTTAAAAAAAAACCCTCCCTGGTCAGCCTGCTCCCAGTCAAGGGCAGGAATTAAATACCAGCAACCGGGAAAAGTGGAGTGAAGTATTTTTTAAAAGAAAGTAGCGTTGCAGATTTATCTTTTTCCCTCCCAAAATCATCTGTACCTGCAATTGAGCTGAAAGCAACTCGGTTTTTAAAAGAAACATCGTGGTTTTAATTTTCAAATCTATTGTAAAATGTATCTCTGCAGCACTTTTAAGTAGAACTTACAATGTGTCTTAAAGTGTAGAGCGTAATCCGGTATTTTTATTAAAATGTTATATGGGAGTGGCAAGTTTTGAGATCAGTTTTAAATGTACAGGACTAAGGAAAGTGCTCTTTAATTTTCTTTGTTAAAACTCTTTTTTTTTTCCGGTCCCCTTTCCTTTTTTGTCTCGTTTATTTTTTTCTGCGAAAAAAAAACCCACGGAGGGGGGCGAGAGACGCCGGAGTTTCTGTCATTCTTAAGCCAGATGTTTTGAATCAGTTCTGATTCTGCTGTTTTTTTTTCATATCGGTCCTGCAGCGCCCGCGGTGGCAGGAATTTGGGACGTGGAGGGAGGGGAAAGTGCGGGAGGAGGGAGGTGTGTGTATGTGTGGGGGGGAGGAGAAGGAGTTGGGAGATGAGGGTTGTTGAGTTAATTTTGTAAGTTGTAGGGTTTTTCTGTACTGGCTTCTGTCACATCTGGATGAGTGCAGTCCCAAAGCTCTGCCATGTGCACCATCTTCCTCCAACGCCCCTCCTCTGTCGTCCAGCTGGGTGGGACTGGCCTCGCCTGGTTCTACTCCTGTCTATCCAGTCAGACACCCAGCTCTACCTCTGGACCCTTCCACTGCATCTGATTGGTCACGCTGCTTGTCTGACATCCAGTCCTGGATCAGCCAAAATTTCCTCTGATTAATTGGGAAGACTGGAGGCATTGTCTTTACCCCCCAACTCTGCTGCCACCAACTCCATCCCCCACCCTAGCCACTGGTCTCTCTCTCTCTCTCTGGAAGTTTGAAGTTGAGTGAGTCCATCTCTCCACTACGAGCAGGTTCCTTAAACCCTTTGCCTCCAACAACAAATGCAAGAGCTCATGGACTTCTTTCTCAATAAGATTGAGACTGCCCTTTCCTTAACCCGCCAAGCTTCCACCAAGGGTCCCTCCTGCCCTAGCCCTGAACTCTCGCCTCTCTCATTTCTCTCCTATCTCCCCTCGAGCTCTCTCCAAGCTCATCTTGTCTGAGACTCACCTCCTGCTCTCTTGGTCCTATTCCCACTGAACTGCTGACCACCCAATTTCCCATCCTGGCCCTCATGTTAACTGATTATAGTAAACGGCTCCCTCTCCTCATGTACTGTCCCCCTCCCTTTCGAATCTGCCGTCATTACTCCCCTGCCACTCAAAAAAAACAAAACACCCTTGACCCCTTTGGCTGCCCCATCTCCAACCTCCCTTTCCTCCTCAAGTCCTTGAACACGTTGCCTCCCAAATCTATCTGTCTGTCGGGAAAGTGTTTGGAATTGAGGTGGTCTCCTCCCCGCTCCGAGGGAGGGTGAGGGTAATTGAAGCTGCACATCACCTCCAATGTGAAATTGATGCAAAGTCAACAATGGGTTAACTCAGTTACTTATGAGTCTGATCTCTCTCTCTCTCTCTCCGCCCCCTTTTTCCTTCACCGAGTAACTATTGAAGTGAGCTGCATGCCCAGAGCATTTTTAGACTCCGCACAGTGTACAAGAGCAGTCTTGGTGCATATACAGTGGCAGATTCAGTTTCAGATGAAAGTGGAGTGCCAGTTATGTGTAACAAGATGGATGAGTGAGGCGGCATTGCCAGTTTATACAAGGAAAGGATTTGCATTTATATAGTGTCTTTCAGGACGTCCCAAATTGTTTACAGCCAATTGTAGTCACTGTTGTGATGTAGGAAACGTAGCAGCCAATTTACGCACAGCAAGATCCCACAAATGGTAACGAGATACATGACCAGATAGTGATGTTGGTTGAGGGATAAATGTTGGCCAGGACAGTAGGGAGAACTCCTGTTCTTTGAAATATTACCATGGGATCGTTAACATCCATCTGAGGGGGGCAGACGAGGCCTCGGTTTAACATCTCATCTTAAAAACAGCACCTCTGACAGTGCAGCACTCCCTCAGTACAGCATTGGAACGTCAGTCTGTGCTCAAGTCTCTGGAGTGGGGCTTGAATCCACAACCTTCTGACTCTGAGGCAAGGGTGCTACTAACTGAGCCATGGCTGACATCATTTCAATGTCAGCTCCATAAAAAGTATATGAACCACATGTGACATCACAGCAGGGCCCTCTTTAAGTTAAACCAGTTCGATGTTACTTACTCTGATGTAGTGACCAGTGGTTTCGCTGGGTTGGTATTACATCCAGTTGCTCTGTTGGTGCTCTTGGCTGATCAGAAATGTCTCAACATCTGGTGGAGTCTGAAAGGGAGGCCAGAGAATCTCTGCCATAAATTCTTTCTGGCGTTGTCACTGTGCTTTGTCGAGCTTTCAGTTCCTTAACTTTCTGCTACTTCCCATCCTTCACCAACTCATCTTTTTTGTTCACTGATCTGATTTATAAAGCTGCAGACCAGTGCTTATGGAAAATTGGGTGTGGGCTCTGTGTACGTCCCTTGCTCATGTGCGCGCTCTCTCTCTCGTTTCACTCGTTCTCTCATTCCCGTCTGCTCGATCTCATGTTGCTTCTCTCTCTCTGCAACCAGTGAAGGAAGGCTGCCTCTTGGTTGGCGAGCAATGAAGGAGGAATAGGGAGGGAGGGGAGTGGCGGGTGAGAGGTTGGGGAAGTGCCTGAGGGTTTTTGAATCCAAGGAAGTGCACGTAGCTGTCGGAGGACGGGGGGAGAAAGGGATACAAAGAGGGAACAGATACATTGAAAGTTAAAAACATTGGGTCAGGCAATCAATCAGCTGCCAAGTCGCCGTTATCTTATCTGCACAATATTGGCCTGTTGTTCAGTTAATAGATTCTCCAGTGAATGTGACTAGCACTCAACCATATGAGAAACTCCAATGTTCCCTTGTGTGCTTATCAAAAATAAATAACATTAACCGCCTACGCTGTTTGGCACGGTCCTTGTTCCCGGAAATAAAAGGGATGCTGGATTCCAGTGATAGTAACAAGGAGCTGTCGGCTCGGTTAAAAACACGGTCACAATCCCAACACCGACAGGGAACATCTGGGAAATGACTGCAAAATGTCCCAAAGTACTGCCAGGCAGATATCTTCATATTGGGAACTTGGCTTGTGATGCTCAGATAGTGAGCATCCTGTGTCAGTACACGCTACCCTGGCTGGGTAGGGACCTGTGGGCAACTGAGCTGTACAGACCAGGGAGCTCCCGGCTCTGATCCTGGTCCACACCGAGTTAACTGACTTTAGCTGGGGTGGAGGTCGGGGTGCTGAAGTTGGCCTCAGTGCCCCCAGGTTAGGGAGGAGAAAAATCACAAGTGTTTCTGCTTAGAATCTTAGCATCTTACAGCACAGAAGGAGGCCATTCGAGCTGTCGCGCCCATGTCAGCTCTCTGAAAGAACTGTCCAATTAGTCCCACTCCCCTGTTCGTTCCCCCACAGCCCTGCAACTTTTTCATTTTCGAGTGTATATATCCAGTTCCCTTTTGAAAGTTCCTAATTAATCTGCTTCCACCGCCCTTTCAGGCAGCGCATTCCAGATTGTAACAACTCGCTGTGTTTTTTAAAAAAAAGTTTTCCTCATCTCCACCTAGTTCTTTTGCCGATTACCTTAAATCCGTGTCCTCCGGTTTTCGACCCTCCTGCCCGTTACCCATTGATACCCGTGTGGAGGTGAGCAAAGAATTGGGCTTGGCTGTGAAGCCCCTCATGATGGAATAGCCTGCTGACAACTCGTTCGTGAACAGGCCACTGGGATGAGGTATGGGGGGAGCTGTTGGTGCTGAAGAGGTCTACCCCCAACTTAAATAAAGGTTTGTGGGGATGGGGTGTGGAGGATGAGGGAGAAGGTGGGAGCCAGCTCCGAACCCATCCCCAAGAAGAGATGAAACTTTGCAAGAAGTCCTTCCGTTGAACTGTTTAAATTCAACAGACAGTTTTTGGAGGGGCAACTGTGTCCAGTCAGTCTGTTCCCACCCCCCCCACCTTCCCCGAGTCTGTGTTTAGGGTGGGGGTGAGGGGGGGGGGGGGAGAGAGAGTGACGTGACCCTTCCCCCAAACCCCAGGAGCTGCAGCTGGAATTCTAGAATGTTGGGACAAACATCTGTTTTGATGAGCAGTGTGCTGGAGGTCTAGACTGATGGGACGCGCAGCTCCCCGCCACAAGGACTGTACTGGCGTGTGTGGGTGGTGTTACTGAGTTGCTAGTGTCGGAGTCGGAGGGGCTGTGTTGGGATAGGACTGGGGGGGGGGGGCGGGGGGGCTTTTGGGGTTAAAGTACAGTCTTGATTTATAAGGTCACAGTCTTTAGGGAGCCAGGTGTGAAACCTGTCACTGTTAATGCAGCGGGGCAATGTGAAGGAGCCCAAATATGCCCCTTGAGTCAAACTCCTCTCCAGTTGAGTTTGTCAGAAATGCTCTTTCCCACATGGACCCCATCCCTTTAATGTTGTCTGACGAACACTGACTGCCAGCCCCAAACCAATGCTTGACTCAACGCCCCTACCCTTCCCATTAGCACTTCCCCTTTAAGTGATTAAATCGAAACCATGAGTTGTCGTGTGTTTCTATGGGGCTCGCATTCAGGCTGTTTTGATTAACGTTAGAGGGGCCGTTCCCCACCCTGGGACTGTGTCGGCCACTCGCTGCTTTTAAATGGTATTTGTTTTGGCAGCGCTGGTTACACCGGTCGTAAACTGGCGGGTCCCAAGCATCGAGTGATCTGAGCACTTGCTGGCAAACAGACCACTGAGCCCTCAGCCCCCAGCCAGGCTGTCTGTGTCTGATTGCAGTGACTGAGTCAGGAGGCCCCGGTCGAAGATGCAGACTGACTGCTTTTATGAATGACGCATGCTTGGGCGTGTTTGCGATTGGCTGAGTTAAATAAACTAAAATCCTACAACTCCAAGATCTCTGCATTCCTCCAATTCTGGCCACTTCACCATCCCCCCACTTCCTCTGCTCCACCATTGGTGGCTGTGCCTTCAGCCATCTAGGCCCCAAGTTCTGGAATTCCCTCCCTAAACCTCTCCCCCTCTTTAAGATGCTTCGTTAAACCTACCTAGCTTTTAGTTATCCACCTAATATCTCCTCCTTTGGCTTGGTGTCAATTTTTGTCCGATTGTGAAGCGCCTTGGGACGTTTTACTACATTAATGCACTATATAATTGCAAGTTGCTATTGTAAAGTCTGTTAACGATGCAAAGTACTTCTCCGAGAGAGAGAGAGAGAGAGAGAGGGAGCAGTGCGACACTCCAACCTGCGATGATGTTTGCTCTATTTTGTCACTGTGCTCTGGGTTTTCCAAGCGGTTTTGCGAAGTGATTTCACGGACTCTGGCTTTGGCAGGAGTGTGGTTGGTTAATGGTTTCTATAAATGACAATCAGTCAAGCCACAGGCCTCAGGAAGGAGGCTGCAATGGAGCTTGTGTCATGAGCCGCTGTTTTAAACGGATGACTCGTGCTGGGAGGAGCAGAGTGGGTTTTGTTGAATGTTCTGCCCCCACTCGGAGTAAAATGGCTCTGGTGCTGGGGGGATGGGCACTGATCCACATATGGGAATGGTTTAAGGGCATTTGCTGATGGGATTCACACTGCTTTTTGGGGCCTTGTCAGCACAGACTGCAGCTCGGATGTGCCTGAGGTTCTTAGGGTTGTGCTACGGCTATGACATTTTCTTCCTCTTCCTGCCCCATCTTAAAGGGTCATTTTCTTCATAGTGTTTGGCAAACTTCTGAATGGATTAGAGCTGTGGCCGTTTTCATCATTCCTAACATCACTTGAAAGAGACACCATGGTGTTTACACGAGTCCATTGTGGTTTACACGAGTCCGTTGTGTTTATACATCAAGAAGCGTGAGCTCTTTTCACAGGCAATGGCCTTCACATTAGTCCGCTGAAGTCGTCTCACGATCTGTGATATTACCATTAACATTGGCTGCCGTGTGTCTCTTCCCACTATCCCCACCCCCTCCTCCAGTCTGTACTGTGGATGTCAGCAATGGATGGTTTCTATCCATGGAGTGTTTGGGGGAAAACTTTTTTCAGGAGCATTCTCTAACTTACGGACATACGAAAATGACAGGCAGGAAAAGACCAACTGGTCCATCGAACCTGCCCCACGCTCGTGGTGGCCGGAGCATCATGACTCAACACTTCCTATCTCCAAACAGCCATGTAATCTCCTGAGAGAAGCAAAAAAAAAACCTAGGGTCAACAAGGGGTGGGGAAAAATCTCTGGAAAATCTTGATTTTCAGTATGAATACAGACCGTGAAAACGGGGCCTCACGATCCTTCTGACCTTTTGGGTTTTAAGCAGGAGGTGTCAGAAAAGTTACCACAGGGATAACTGGCTCGTGGCGGCCAAGCGTTCATTGCGACGTCACTTTTTGATCCTTCGATGTCGGCTCTTCCTATCATTGTGAAGCAGAATTCACCAAGCATTGGATTGTTCACCCACTAATAGGGAACGTGAGCTGGGCTTGGACCGTTGTGAGACAGGCTAGTTTTACCCTACTGATGTGTTGTTGCAATAGTAATCCAGGAGATCACTTCACTTTTTAAGGTAGTTTGTACTCTGTTGGATCTGGTTGCCGTGGTGATTGCTTAGGCCCAGAGATAAAATGAAACTCTGCAACAGGAAGTTCTGCATTGCTGTACTGATCTCCTGTAGAGCTTCCCGTGAGGCCTGCTGTTGGCTATTATGCTGCGGACTGCCTTGGGACGCGCAGTGCAGTGTAGCATCCGTCTTAACTGGAATCAGATCTGATTACCTGTCGGATGGGTTCTAGTCCCTGTTGGGCTACTTTCGAATCAACAGCACGTCTCGCTTCCTTGTGGGGCCTTGGAGCTGATATTGTTGGTTAGCAACTGACCGTTCACCTCTACAGCTTGACTTAGAAGCCAGCCAAGGACGATGAGGTTGATGACACTGTAAGATGTCTCGAATGAAATGAGGCTTGCGAATGGCTTCGTTGGGTTCCTTGTGGGTACTAATTTAACCACCAGACTCCCTGCACGCTGTCCTATACTCGGCACTCTCCCCTCTGAGGCAGAAGGTCGTGGGTTAAAGTCCCAGTCCAGAGATTTGAACATACCATCCAATCTGACGCTCCCAGTGCAGTACTTGTGGGAGTGCTGCTCTGTCGGAGGTGCCGCCTTTCAGATGGAATGTTAAACCGAGGCCCCGTCCGCCCCCCCTCAGGTGGATGTAAAATATCTCATGGTACTATTTTGAAGAAGAGCAGGGGAGCTCTCCCCACTGTCCTAGCCAATATTTATCCCTCAAACAACATCACTAAAAACAGATTATCTGGTCATTATCTCTGTTTGTGGGATCTTGCTGTGCACAAATTGGTTACCACGTTTCCTACATTACAACAGTGACTACACTTCAAAAAGTACTTAATTGGCTGTAAAGCACTTCGGAACGTCCTGAGGTCATGAAAAACGCTATATAATTTTTTTTTTTAAATTATAGGGGACTTTTCACATTGCCTGGAAACACTGAGGTGAAACTTGTCCTGATGAGTTTGGTTAGTGTATTAGCAAGGCTGTGGTTATATTCCAGGGATCCTCAATGGCACACAGGGCATTCCTAGGTTATCTCTATTCTACAACTGACTGGAGACCTGTAATTCAGAAGATATGGATTCCTGGCTGCCGATGCTTTGGAAACTGAGTGGAATGAATCTTCTGTGCTTCCTGTTTTCATTCCATTCGTGATCCTATCAGCTGTGCTGAGGCTCGCAAGTCATAGCAGGCCGCCCACCCCTTCCTTGCGAGGGGAAACCAATCCTCCCGGGAGTTACTGAAGCCTGAGGTTTCCTTCCTTGGGCTGGCTGTTTTTGACGAGCTATTTTGTAATGGGGAAGAGGCTAAGTTCCTGTTCCAACTATGCCGCACTTTGCACACAACTTGCATTTGTATCACACCTTACAATGTAGTAAAACATCCCAAGGCACTTCACAGGGTCATAATTGACACTGAGCCAAAGAAGGAGACTTCAGGACAGGTGACCAAAAGTCTGGTCCAGGAAGTAGGTTGTAAGGGGCACCTTAAAGGAGAAGAGGGAGATCCATTCAAGCCATGCCCTTATGCACTAGCCTCGTATGTACTAACATCACCAAAAAACAGATGATCTGGTCATTGTCACATTGCTGTTTGTGGGATCTTGCTGTGTGCAAATTGGCTGCTGTTTCCGAAATTACATCAGTGACTGTACTTCGTTGGCTGTAAAACACTTTGGGTTGTCCTGCGGTCATGAAAGGCACTATATCAAAGCAAGTCTTTTTATCCACGTTCCTGATGCCCGCACTTAGTTCTTTTACTCAATTTTTAAGAACTATTATTCTTTGCAATAGTGCCTTCCAGTTCTCAAGGTGTCAATGCACGAACAGCCTAAAAGAGACGAACTTCAGATGGGATCGCTGACTTTGAGTTAGTGTTTGAGATGCTGCTGGTTAGTGTTATAAACTCTGCCCATGTGGAGTTGTATTCTACGTTATGCCATGTTCCTGTCCCTAAATGGGGTTCAATGATACTCACTTGAGGGAGCTCATGAGCAAGCTGCTACCATTAAGCCACCTGCAATATCGTCCATGCTTCTACCAGCTCATCACTGTTGGGCGTGTGAAGTAGGACTGGTCTTGCCTTCACTGAGGACAGTGACTGGAGTAAGCAGGCATTGAATGGAGGAAGCAACAATATAGATCCCACTTTTCCACAATTCAGGGCCAGTTTAGGCTCGTCCTTCATCCTGTGCCAGAGGTTAATCCAAGATGAGCCAATTTAGGAACCCACTGCTCATGGAGAACTGGGTAGTGCGATGAGTGTACACACTTGCCAACCTGGTACAGGTAAATATTAGCACTGTAGCACACTGCCAACCCGTGTACATGTAGCACACTGTACACAGATTGGCAGAGCAATCAGGTTTAATTACTTTTTTAAAAATCAAATTTGTAAGAAATACAAACTAGATTCCTTACACTGAACTGTTCATGAGGTGATGGCAGGAAGTAGTGGAGAGGAGAGCTTGATGGCAGCGATGGAGTCTTGGCTGTGTTGACTTGATATGGGGCTGAGTCTGGTACTTGTGGTCTCTACGATACTCTTGTAGCCAAGAGCTATACAAAGTTTGAGGTTCCCATTTGATAGCCAAACATTAGCATGTACCAGTCCAACTTTCTCTTCTGTATCATTCTAGCACTTGGTATTCAGGCCTTCGCTCACTCGAGCTCCGTGTCCATTGAGGAGTGCCCAATATTACAGGGCCTTGTGTTAGTATTTGCCTTTGAGTACAATTGCTGCATCAAATGTTGTAGCTAGGGAGATCCTCAATGGTACAGACAAACTGAACGCTTATACATATATATTGGTGCCAGCCGTGGCTCAGTTGGTAGCACTCTCGCCTCTGAGTCAGAAGGTCGTGGGTTCAAGTCCAGAGGCTTGAACACATAATCTAGGCTGACACTCCAATGCAGTACGAAGAGCGCTGCACTGTCTGAGCCGTCGTCTTTTGGATGAGACGTTAAACCAAGTCTACCCTCTCAGTTGGACGTAAAAGATCCCATGGCGCTATTTTGAAGAGGAGCAGGGGAGTTCTCTACTGTGTCCTGGCCAATAATTATCCCTCAACCAACATCTCTAAAACAGATTATCTGGTCATTTTTTTAATATTCGTTCATGGGATGTGGGCTTCGCTGGCAAGGCGAGCATTTATTGCCCATCCCTAATTGCCCTTGAGAAGGTGGTGGTGAGCCGCCGCCTTGAACTGCTGCAGTCTGAGTGGTGAAGGTTTTCCCACAGTGCTGTTAGGTAGGGAGTTTCAGGATTTTAACCCAGCGGCGATGAAGGAACGGCGATATATTTCCAAGTTGGGATGGTGTGTGACTTGGAGGGGAACGTGCAGGTGGTATTCCCATGTGCCTGCTGATCTTGTCCTTCTAGATGGTAGAGGTCGTGGGTTTGGGAGGTGCAGTGGAAGAAGCCTTATTGAGTTGCTGCAGTGCATCCTGTGGATTGTCCACACTGCAGCCACGGTGCGCCGGTGGTGAAGGGAATGAATGTTTAGGGTGGTGGATGGGATGCCAATCAAGCGGGCTGCTTTGTCCTGGATGGTGTTGAGCTTCTTGAGTGTTGTTGGAGCTGCACTCATCCAGGCAAGTGGATCTCATTGCTGATGATCTCATTGCTGTTTGTGGGATCTTGCTGTGCACAAATTGGCTGCCACGTTTCCTACATTACAACAGTGACTACACTTCAGAAAGTACTTCATTGGTTGTAAAGCACTTTGGGACATGCTGAGGTCGTGAAAGGTGCTATAGAAATGCAAGTTCTTTTATATATGCCATATAGCACAGAAGGAGGCCATTCGGCCCACAGTGCCTGTGCTGGTTCTTTTGAAAGAGCCATCCAATTAGTCCCACTCCCAGGCTCTTTCCCCATAGCCCTACAAACTCTATCAGGGCATGGACCTCAACTCAAGGAGAGAAGATAATAGGCTGCCAGAGAGGACAAATTAACAGATACTTAGTGAGGGAAGTTGGTGTGGGGCAAGGATGGTGACTGATATTTTCATAGTGAGTTGTTATGATCTAGAATACGCTGCTTGAAAATGTGGTGGAAGCAGATTTGATAGTAACTTTCAAAAGGGAATTGGATTTTGCAGGGCTATGGGGAAAGAACCTGGGAGTTGGGACTAATTGGAAAGCTCTTTCAAAAGAGCTGGCACTGCGCACCAAATGGCCTCCTTCTGTTCTGTACGATTCTAGGACTTTGGGACAAGACTGATGGCCCACAATAGTTGCATCTGGTTATAGTGCACTGTGTTCTGAATGCCGCTTAGTCATTGCATGGACCCTGCCGTTATTGCTGCCAGCAGATCTTTGCAAGTCAAATATCTGATTCAAAACCCTCTCGACCTTTGCTGCTTTCCCTGGGTCGGGATTAGAGGTTGCTCATCCCACAGGGCTTGGTGCTTTCGTGATCTCCACACTGCATCTCTTTCTCTCGCATGCAAATGTGCTTTTGCACGTTGAATTTCACTTCTTTGAATATTTCTACTCAGTCTTTCCATTTGACTATGTCTTGATTTCAGCCGTTGGTGCACGGAAATTGACTGACTAAACGCTGCAGAGGGGAGAGGTCTTGGGCAAAAGCTTCCCTCCTAGGGGGAGTTGGAGATGGGCTGGTGTGATGCCCAGCACTAGCCTGAGAATCTCAATGTGTCCATCTTTGCAGTTGGGGAACAGCAGGAGGGAGGGTGAACCAATAAGGGGCAAGACCTGGAGACCCGCAAGCCCCATGGGTAGAAATTGGTCAGTGTTGTGCCTGTTTTCTCGGGTGCAGAGCACTCAATGTAGTAGTGGGACGGCCAGCGCCCAACCTGCGCAGGCGTTGGTCCCGCAGCTAAATTTGTGGGGCCCTTGGTTGTTATTCCTCAACCAACATCTTAAAAACAGATTATCTGGTTATTTATCTGATTGCTGTTTGTGGGATCTTGCTGTGCGCAAATCAGCTGCTGTTTCCTACATTACAACAGTGACTGCACTTCAAAAGTACGTCATTGGCTGTAAAGTGCTTTGGGACATTTTGAGGTTGTGAAAGACGCTATATATAAATGCAAGTTCTTTCTAGTTTTGACAATATGGTGGCGTTCACAGTCCTCTCTCAAGTGCCCAGATTTATTGAATTCAATTTCACACCTACTAGTGGGATTTAAGTTTTGTTAGTGCCAGACGGTAACTATGAGATTACTGTGCTCATAGTAAGTGACGGTCGACTCATGGTTCTGTGGGTCTATGGATTCTAGATAGGTCAGGTACGCTTGGGAGAACTGACTGCTGTCGTTAGCTGTGATGCAGAGGCACCGTTTAAGTTGATCCTGAATTGCCATATTCGCATCTGCCCTCTAGTCTTCCTTATCTACAGATCATCTGCCAGGAATTTGTTTATCACGTGTACAGTGAGATCTGATGCACATGGAAATGCTCCAGAATTGTATTACCGTCAGTTGGGTGTGTTTGGGTAATGGGGAAGCACTAGCTGTGTGTTGGAGGCTGTCGCACGTTTGTGTTGCAACTGACGACTCCTGTCATTATGTGACGGTGATGGGAGGAGGCAGGTCTCTGGAGAAGGCAGCCCTTAGTTTTCCCCAATAACTGAACTCTTGTCCTTTCGTGCAAATGAGCTGATGACACTTTTTACGTGGGATGCGCACGGGACTGAATGCCCTCTCGCCCAACATCCCTGTAGATGCTCCTTTCAGAACAGTGCAGGCAAACAGCATCAGCCTAGACTGCCAGCTTACACCATTAACAAACAGGGCTGGAATTGTCCCAATCTTCTGCCATCTTCACAATGCTAGAGGTAGGAAATGGCTTCCTCCATGTTGTGTTGTTGTGAGTGAAAGAAAGACTTGCATTTATTTAGTGCCTTTCACGACCTCTGGATGTCTCAAAGTGCTTTACAATTGAAGTGTAGTCACTGCCTTAATGTAGGAAACGCAGCAGCCAATTTGCGCACAGCAAGGTCCCACAAACAGCAATGTGACGTTGACCAGATAATCTGTTTGTGATGTCAGTTAAGGGATAAATATTGGCCAGGACACCAGGGAGAGCTCCCCTGCTCTTCAAAATCGTGTCATGAGATCTTTTATATCCACCTGCAGGGGCAGATAGGGCCTTGGTTTAACGTCTCATTAGAAAGTAGTCCTTCAGTATGCACTGGAGTGTCAGCCTAGTTTTTGTGCTCAAGTCTCGAGTGGGGCTTGAAACTCTCAACCTTCGGACTCTGAGGCGAGAGTGCTACCCACTGAGCCACGGCTGACGTCAGTGCCTTCAACGGGCCAGTGATTTGTGGTTGGACACAATCACCATAATCAACGTCGGCAGGAAGCAAAGCATCAAAACCAATGCAGGCACACTTCAAAAGGGAAAGCAGAGGAATAAGTTCACAGCTGGACTCGCTGCATGTGCTTTAGCTTGACTGCATGATTGAAATAAATATCCACGGTTTGAGGAGTTGAGGGCCAGCTCATGTTAGGATGGGGATGTTTGATCTCTGGTGGACATTTGGGGGGTGGTGGGGGAGGAAGGGGTGGGGAGTTGCTCTGGTGGCCACGGGGAGTGGTGGAAATGGATTGGCTCCATTGTTTGGGGGGGGGGGGGGGAAGAATGGGGTGTGGTTCAAATCTCAAAACTCTTTCACATGTTGTGCTCATGGAGCTGAGGGACGTTGGTGCTGGGAAATTGAATGGTTTCCGATTTCAGGCACCCAGTGTTAGCATCAAATGTTCCCTGGTCAGGTACAGCACGGGTTAGATGAGGGTTAATGCACCCACTGTCTTGCCTCTACCAGATCTTCTGTACTGGTGTGACTGGGTGATCAAATTCAAGGTAGTTTTGTGCCCACCAGGAACTGGTTTGGGACTAGTCAACCCATTTCACGTTGGACCTCTACAGTCAGTAGGGGCTCTCGTCCATCAGTCTGGCTGCATTTGACCCAGGACCCAAAGGTGAAAGCACAGCTTGCTGATGTGCTGTTAGCCAGTCCTTGGATGTATCTGCACACCCTAGTTTAGTGACTTACCAGGTTTTTCAGAGCAGAAATATCAGACATCAAAGATATTTTGCCCCAGAGGTTGAGGGGCACTATCATCCCTGGAAATCCCTTGGCTTTTCCCTTGTGTTCTTGGAAAGTTGCCTCCCTTTCAATTTTCTGTGACAGTGTGTATATGCACACGTGTGCGTGCCCATGTGGGTGTACCACACCGTGCTCTAGCCCAATACCCCACAGCTTGCCCATGTTGCGGCAAATGTCCCTCCGTGTTCACCGTTGTTTGTTTTCTGATGTACCGGCTAAATCGGTATTGATCGGTGCGACAAGGCTGGTAATAGTGTGAGACAAATGGCCCTTTTTATCTATGCTATGTTTCTTAGCTCCTTTCTGTCTCTCAGGACATAATTGGGTTTTAAAAACCAGGTTCTCATTAAAATGGTTCAGCTTGATTTGGTGTAAAGTATCTGTAGGATAGATGTTACGCCTGCAACAGGTAACTAAGGGAGGGACCAAGCCATTCAATTCAAATCCAAACATCCTGTGGGTTTTTGATTGGCTCTATTTAAGTTTGGGATGCAGACATCTCAACCTGTCTTGTTCTAATTGAGCTGTCTGACTGAAGCCATCAGAGAAAGATGGATAGGCCAGGGAGAGACTATGAAAGGTCAGCAATGAACAACTCAGTAAAGTAAGGGACCTTGAGCCAAGTCCATTTCATGCAGTAGCTTCTATCTCCCAAGGAGGATAGTTAAATCTAATTACTGTAAATCTGCAATGCTGCTGTTCACGTATCCATTTACTGGTGGTTAAATTTGTTTGGTAGTTTATAACCTAGGTCACAGTCTAATTGATTCGACTGCCTTCCGAGGGAGATTGAGGATGACTTAAGTCATTCAGCCTAAATATAACAATACAGGTTTTCTGTTCAATCCCTGGGCTCACTAGATATTACCTAGATATTGGGTAAAGGCTCATTGAGTCATGGGGAGGGAGGGCTCATTTACCAGACACCGAACTCTAGCAAATACATCTGGAATAAAACCTGAAAGATGTTAACAATTGGACTATTTATTCAAGCAGGGAATATAATATGGATTATAAAGTGTCCTAACTGTTCCTGCTCCTTGCAGTATTATCCTCGTGTAGCACTTGCTTTGAAGACGACCCCTTGGATCCAACATGCTGCTGTTACTGGCGTCAATCTTTCTCCTGCACCTGACTGCCATCATCCTCCTCTTCATCTCTACGGCTAACAATGTAAGTACGGAATCGGCTCGCTCTGCTCCAGTTTGAAGCGTTTTTTCTTGATGGGAATGGATTCTGGCACCCAAAGTAATGAAGGGAAGATTTAGCTGAGCTGGGGGGCGCAGTCACATATACCTCCATGTAACCCGGATGATTGCTTAGATGCAGCTGGGAGATTGTCCATTCTTTTGAATCAGCAACAATTCCTGCTCTTTGGAAATTCCCAAACTCTGGAGAAAAGGCTAACCATGATGTGGAAATGCTGACACAATGGGTCAAACTTTTTTTTGTTCCACACTCAGCCCCACCCCAGTGGTTTCCAATGACTCAGTGGTTAATCAACCAGGTCGTGTATTGGTGGTCCTATGGCAATGTGGGAACAGGAGTCGGCCATTTAGCCCCTCAAGCCTGTTTTGCCATTCAATGAGATCATGGCTGATTTGTGACCTAACTCCATATACCCGCCATGGCCCCATATCCCTCAATACCCTTGGTTTACAAAAATCTATCTATCTCAGAATCTAACAATTTGAGCTAGCATCAATTGCCGTTTGCGGAAGAAAGTTCCAAACTTCTACCTTTTGCATGTAGAAGTGTTTCCTAACTTCACTCCTGCAAGTCCTGGCTCTGTTTTAGGCTATATCCTTTAGTCCTTGACTCCCCAACCAGCGGAAATAGGGTAGATAGAGAGAAACTATCAGTTCCCCTTAATATCTTAAACTCCGATCAAATCGCCTCTTAATCTTCTAAATTCCAGGGAATACAACCCTAGTTTGTGTAATCTCTCCTCGTAATTTAACCCTTGGAGTCCTGGTACCATTCTAGTAAATCTACACTGCACTGCCTCCTTCCTAAGGTGCAGTGCCCAGAACTGAACACAGTTCTCCAGGTGTGGTCTAACCAGGGCTTTGTATAGCTGTAGCATAACTTCTACCCCCTTGTATTCTAGTCCTCTAGATATAAAGGCTAGCATTCCATTAGACTTTTTGATTATTTTCTGTCCCATGTACATGATATTTTAATGATCTATGTGCATGGACCCCTAAGTCTCTTTGGACCTTCACTGTTTTGAGCTTTTCACCATTCACAAAGTACTCTGATCTATCCTTTTTTAGGTCCAATATGGATGACCTCACACTTGCCTATATTAAAATCCATTTGCAACAGTTTTGCCCATTCATCTAATCTATTAATAGCTCTCTTAAATTTTGTGCTTCCATCTGCTTATCTTTACAATGCTGCCTATCTTTGTGTCATTGGCAAACTTGGATATGTGGCTCTCAATCCCATCATCTAAGTTGTTAAGAAATCGTGAATAGTTGAGGCCCCAACACATCCCTGTGGGACACCACTAGTCACATCCTGCCAATTTGAGTACCTGCCCATTATCCCTACTCTCTGTCTCCTGCCGTTCAGCCAATTTCCTAACCAGGTCAATAATTTGCCCTCAATTCCATGAGCTTCAACTTTAGCTAACATTCTCTTATGAGGGACTTTATCGAATGCCTTCTGGAAGTCCATATAAACAATATCCATAGACATTCCCTGTCCACTACTTTAGTCACCTCTTCAAAAAATTCAGTTTCATCAGGTATGACCTACCCTTTACAAATCCATGCTGGCTCTCTCTGATCAGCTGAAAATTTTCATGGTGTTCAGTCACTCTATCCTTAACTATAGTCTCTAGTAATTTCCCAATAACAAATGTTAGGCTAACTGGTCTATAATTCCCTGGTTTCCCTCTTTTTAAATAGTGGATGGAAGGTGTAATTTTCCACTCTAAAGGAACGGTTTCTGAATCGAGAGAACGTTGGAAGATTATAGTTGGGGCATCAACAATGTTCTCACCTTTTTAAAAAAAAAACCCGGGATGGAGGCCATCTGGTCCTGGGGATTTGTCACTCTTTAGTGCCATTATTTTCTTCATTACTGTTAATTTGCTTATGTTAATTATGGTGAGTCCCTGTTCTTGATTCAAAATTGGTTTCCTTAGGGTGTCTGGCATGCTATCCTCTTCCTCTACTGTAAATACTGACACAAAGTAATTATTTAACATGTCTGCCATCTTCTTATTTTTCATTTACAATATCACCATTATCAGTTTTTAAGGGGCCCACATTGCTCTTGACCACCCTCCATTTCCTATTATAATTGTGTAAAGTTTTTGTGTTGATTTTGATATCCCTTGCAAGTTTCTTTTCATATTCCCTTTTTTTGTAGCTCTTACCATCTGTTTTGTCACCCTTTGCTGTTATTTTTGTATCTCCCACTCGCCAGGATCTGTGCTTTTTTTTGCATTTTTGAATGCTTTTTCTTTTAGTTTTATGTTGTCCCTTACCTCTTCCGTGGCTTTTTTTTTGTCAAGTAGAGCTTTTGTCCCTTAAGGGTATAAACTGGTTCTGTATCACGTTAAATTCTTTTTTGAACTTCTCCCACTGATCTTCTGTTGTTTTACCCATTATCAGATTTGCCCAGTTTACCATGGATCGTCTCTGTCTCATCCCGTTGAAGTCGCCCTTACCTAAATTTAGAATCTTAGTAGCTGTAACGGATTTCTTTCTCTCCAAACATAACATTGAACTCATCATATTATGATCGCTATTGGATAAATGTTCACGCACCGTTAGGCTGTTAACTAAATCTGGCTCATTACTCATTATTAAATCTAATATGGCCTGCCCCCTTGGTTCTAGAACATGTTGTCCTAAACACACTTGAGATTTGCTACCTTTCTGACGTGAGCTCATCTGCTCATCCCAATCTATATCAAAGTTAAAATCCCCCATTCTAATCACTCTGCCTTTGCTGCATGCTTGTCTAATCTCCTGCATTTATACATTCTGCTGCTACCAGGGGGCCTATACACAACTCCCACTGTCTTTGTTAGTAGTCTGTAAGCTGATCTGGGCTGGCTCGGAGCTGGGGCCACTATACCCTTCTCCATCACTGCTCCTGGGCAATGTGGTCTTTTGATCTGAGGGGGATGTATGTCCTTATGTCCTGTCACTATATACCCCAAAGGGTTTGCTGTATCTGAGTGAAGGTTTATCTACGTAGCTTTTCCAAGGGCATCAGTACTGAGGGGCAGTGTTACTAGCCTAAAAGTGAGGTCACTTGCCCAATGATTTTAGAAAACAGGGAGCCAAACACTGAGGCAAAGGATGATTCTAGATTGGGTTGGTGGGAGTGAGGCAGCCACAGTTTGGTTACCTTCATAACTGCATTTGTCGGCAAAAAACGGGCTTAATTTTGAGGTGAGTGACTGCTGTTCCTGCTCAAGAAAGCAGGCAATTGAGAACAGCTGGAAGGAGGACAGCTAGAAAATACCTCCCGAGCAATTGGAAGAGAGTTCTTGCATCTTTTCAAGGGGAAGAGGAAGGCCAGAAAGTTGCTGTATCTGTCACGTCAGAGTTACAAGGGCCTCAAATGCTGGGCGTTGGTGCATAGCCACCAAGTACAGTAAATGGTCCTCAATCAGGATTCTACCTGGAGACACCATGTATATTCTGCCAACTCCAAACAGGCGTCTGTTGTTCAGTGACCTGACAAGTTGAACATCTGTATTTTGACCCCCTGCACGCCTTATTTGCTGGTCCATGCAGTGACTGTATGTATGTTTTATTGTCAGGTTTGGTGGGCCACCAAGGATTATAGCATGGACATCTGGAAGCAATGTTTCCACGGAAACGGCAGCTGTGTTAATGTAACCTATAAAGATAAGGAAGGTGAGGCCACTCTCTCATTGCGATCGGGTTCTCTGTAATGATTTAGCCTCCACCATTGGCGGCAGTACCTTCAGCTGCCTAAGCTCTGGAATTCCCTCCCTAAACTTCTCCTCCTCTCTAACACTCTCCTCCATTAAGACGCTCCTTAAAACCTACCTACCTGTCCTAATATCTCCTTGCGTGGCTCGGTATCAAATTTTATCTGATCGCTCCTGTGAAGCGCCGTGGGATGTTTTACTACGTTAAAGGCGCTATATGAACGCAAATTGTTGTCCTCTGTACCTGCCCGCAGCCTTGTGTAGGGTTTGTAACTTTTAATTTCATGGACTGTCAGCTACTTAAAATCTAGCTGGGGTCCTCTGCTGGTCGAGCAGGTAAAAGCACTCCCTGGTGAGGTATTGAGAACTGGTGTGTACAGACTAGGAAGGCCCCCGGGGGGGTTGATTGCTGCTTTGCACTGAGTTAGCAAATTTGGACAATCAATTTGAGCTAAGTTAGAGAAAAAAAAATTGGTCAAAGCTTCTTGCCTGTCTTACCAACATTTCTACTTGAGTGTCTTTAGTACGGTTGTGTAGTGGTTAAATCATTGGATTAGCAATTCAAAGGTCGTGACTAATAATCCAGGGAATCTGAGTTTAAATCCCACTATAGCAGTTTGAGAATTTCAAATTCAGTTGTTCTTTTAAAAATCTGGAAATAAAAAGCTGGTATCAGTAAAAGTGACCATGAAACTATCGGATTGTCGTAAAAACCCAACAGGTTCACTAATGTCTTTATTTAGGGAAAGAAACCTGCCGTCCTTACCCGGTCTGGGCCTATGTGACTCCAGTCGCACGTCGATGTGCTTGACTCTTAAATGCCCTCTGAAATGGCCTAGCAAGTCACTCAGTTGTACCAGTGGTTCAAGAAGAAGGCGGCCCACCATCCCCTTCTCAGGGCAGCTAGGGATGGGCAATAAATGCCGGCCTCGCTAGCGATGCCCAGGCTCCGAGAATGAATGCAAAAAAAAAAGTCTTGATTTGCGGTCTGCCTGTTTTGGGTATAGGCAACTAATTTGTGAACAACAAGGTCCCACACACAGCAATGAGAAAAATGAGCAGTTAATCTATTTTTAGTGGTGTTGGTTGAGGGATAAATGTTGGTCAGGACACTGGGGAGAGCTCCCCTGCTCTTTGAATAGTGCAGTGGGATTCTTCACATCGACCTGAGAGGGCAGATGGAGCCTTGGTTTAATGTCACATCTGAAAGATGGCACCTCGGACAGTGCAGCACTCCCTCAGTACTGCTCTGAAGTGTCAGCCCAGAATGTGGATTTAAATCTGAAATTGGGATTGAATATTGGATCGAGCTTCCTAATGTCTGGCTTTCTCGCTTGGCAATATGAAGAAAACGGTCTCAAATCTCACACTTAACAGGGCCATGGACTTGGGCGGCAGAAATTACATTAATGTTAGGAGCTGTTGCTGCGGCCCTTGTAATGGGTGTAACTCTGTGCTTTTAATTACATTTGTTTATTGCATGAGGCGACATCTCTGATGTAAGGTTAGTGAGCAAGACTCTCGTGCTCTCACATACACTCCTCCCTCCTCTCAAATGTCGAGCTGGCTCTTTCTTCTCTCTCTTCCCCGACCCCTCCACTAGCACGCGCCCCCCCTCTGCTTGCAGGCCTCTCCCCACCCTGCATGCACGCGCTCACTCCTGCCCCCTCCTCTTGCGCTCTCGCTGTAGATTCTGCCTTTCTCACTCCTGAACTGCTGCCAGTCCTTTTTCACAGTAAGGCTGTCTGTGTTTTTGGTGTGTTTACTTTCCTCATGTGTAACCTGAGCAGGAAGTGTCCGGGTTAAGCCTGGAACAATATTTTTCATGGCTTTTTAACGAGAAGGCTCACCGGCCCCACCTGCTGCTCACACTCAGTAATAGTCTCCATTTACAGGAAGCAAATCAAGTTTAGACTCCTAGCTCTGGGACTCTGTGCTCTTTTTGTACAGAGACCAGGGGCATGATTTTGACCCCGAGCCGGGAAGGGGGCAGGGAGGTCAAATTGCGGACAGGAAACCTAGTATGGGTTTCCCGGACGTCCGTACGATCTTGACTTGAGGACTTTTTTTGTCTGTTTGCTGTCTCTCTCTGACCAGCCTGAGTGACGGGCTGGTCTCAGTCGGATGGGAGACCAGCCAAGGAGAAGACGTGTTCAGGTAAGTCTTTGGATTTGGGGGGTGGGGGAGAGCATAGTGGGTCAGTCACGTGGTGGGAGGGAGTATCTGGAAATGGGGGTCGTCATTGGGGCGATGGGGGGGTCCACGGTCAGGGATACGCGGGGGGGGGGGGGCGGACGGGGATGTTGTTTGCGGGGGGTGGTCACTGCAGGTGGGGCTGCTTCCTCCAGCACTCCTGTTTTTCCAGGACCACAAGCTGTGTCGGAAAGGCACCAACCTGTTAGTCTTGGGCCTTCTCGCCTCTTTTCACGAGGCATAAAAGAGAAGGCCCGGGAATCCCGGCCCCCTGGGGTTGAAATCGGAAAACTGTGGGGGGAAAATGGAGGCCCGAAGCCTCCTTGGAAGATTTTAAGGCCCGACCCACCTCCTGGGAGTGGGTTGGTCGCTCGTCCCGCCCCGGTGAAAACTGGAAATGGGCGGGTTGGGGGTGGGTCTGAAATCGTGCCCAAGGTCATTAAACGGACTGCGGTTGTCGCAGGTTAAATGGAGAAGAAGCAGTCATTTAGATTTTATTGACTAATGCAGGGGACTGTGCGTAATCTGCACACACTCTGCTCGGAGATCTGGGTTTGAATCTTGACTGGATTGGGATGAGTCTGCTCTCAGCTGATGCGTGCAATGTTTTGACTGCTTTACTCATGGGTAATGTTCAAGAGCTTTTTGAGAGCTGGCAGTTTCAAGGGAAATGCTCATAAATAAACAAGGCCTGCAGATAGTGGTGTGTGTCTTTTTTTTTCCCCCCCACCATTTTCTGCCCTCCTGTCTCCTGGCACTGGTTTGTTTTGGGGTTCGATGCCATCCTGTGCCTCACCGGGTGACCAAGCTTCAGGTTTGTGACCCTCTTGTGTCTTGGCGCAGGCTGTTCAGTTCCGGAAGGGGACCTTTTACTGAGATCAGCTGTCTTAGGACGTACTGGGGATCGAACCTGGGCCTTTGTGTGGCTCACTGGACAGTGCATTAACCAATTGAGCCACCTGGGGAACCTTTCAGCATGGTAATCTTTCATCCTTGCAGTCCAGGGGCTGCTGAAACACAGGCTGACCCTGGTGATGATGTCGGGATAAGCTTGGCTGTCAACTCTCTGATGAGGGAGTATCTTCACCCGCCTCACTAGGCCGTGTTTGTGGATCTCCAACAGCTGGCTTAACCTAGTGTTGGTGGGGCTCTGGGAAAAGGGGGTGGGGGGCGGGAAGGAGGTTAGTGGGGTTGGGGAGAGCTGGGAAAAAGGGGGGGGTGGAGGAGGTTTGAGGGGAGAGCTGGGAGCAATTGGGGGGGGGGGGGGAAGGAGGTTTGAGGGGAGAGCTGGGGGCAGTGGGGGGGGGAAGGAGGTTTGAGGAGAGAGCTGGGGGCAGTGTGGGGGGGGAAGGAGGTTTGAGGGGAGAGCTGGGGGCAATTGGGGGTGGGGGAGGAGGTTTGAGGGGAGAGCTGGGGGCAATTGGGGGGGGGGAGGAGGTTTGAGGGGAGAGCTGGGGGCAGTGGGGGGGGGGGGAGAAGGAGGTTTGAGGGGAGAGCTGGGGGCAGTGGGGGGGGGGGAGAAGGAGGTTTGAGGGGAGAGCTGGGGGCAGGGGGGGGGGGAGGAGGTTTGAGGGGAGAGCTGGGGGCAGTGGGAGGGGAGGAGGTTTGAGGGGGGAGCTGGGGGCAGTGGGGGGGGAGCTGGGGGTGGGGGAGAAGGAGGTTTGAGGGGAGAGCTGGGGGCAGTGGGGGGGGGGGAGGTGGTTTGTGGGGAGAGCTGGGGGCAGTGGGGGGGGGGGAGGAGGTTTGAGGGGAGAGCTGGGGGCAGTGGGGGGGGGGGAGGAGGTTTGAGGGGAGAGCTGGGGGCAGTGGGGGGGGGGAGGAGGTTTGAGGGGAGAGCTGGGGGCATTGGGGGGGGGGGAGGAGGTTTGAGGGGAGAGCTGGGGGCAGTGGGGGGGGGGAGGAGGTTTGAGGGGAGAGCTGGGGGCAGTGGGAGGGGAGGAGGTTTGAGGGGGGAGCTGGGGGCAGTGGGGGGGGAGCTGGGGGTGGGGGAGAAGGAGGTTTGAGGGGAGAGCTGGGGGCAGTGGGGGGGGGGGAGGTGGTTTGTGGGGAGAGCTGGGGGCAGTGGAGGGTTGGGGGGGGGGGGGGAGAAGGAGGTTTGTGGGGTTGGGAGAAAGGACAGGAAGAACAACAGAATTTGTACCTCAATCTCCAACATTCTCTAGCCAAAATTTACTTAAACAGAAATTGGTTTTGGTTACCACTTCAGATCGGATGAAGCTGGTTAATTAAATGGCCTCAGGGTCTGTCACGTGGTGATCTCTAACCTTTGATCTATTTTGCCTCCAGACTACTTGCAGGCTGTCCAGGCCAGCATGGTGCTGGCAGTGATCTTCGTCTGCTGTGGGCTGCTCATCTTCATCTGCCAGCTCTTCACACTGAAGAAAGGAAATCGTTTTATCTTCACTGGCCTCTTTCAGCTGCTCTCCTGTAAGTTTGTTCAGCGTTTGCTCTTAAAACCATCTGGAGACTAGGGTTGGAAGAAGAGATAAAAATACAGTTGGAGTGCACAGACGCACATCCTCGGAGACCCCAGGTAGACGTTAACTGTCTTTCTGGAAATTCCCTGACAAACGTATTAGTTTAAAACACAAAGGGATGGACGAAAACCTGGAATAAAAAGGCTTTTGGGCCCATGTAGTCTTCCTCCCAGAAGCCATGGACTCTACCTCACCCACATAATCTCCTTCCACAGCCCATGTATACTCTACCCTCTAATGGACTCCACCCATTTAAACTCCAGGGGAAAATGCTGCATAAATACTACTTGACAAACGTGATCAAGCAAAATTCATGAATATTGACTCATCCTCACACCTGTTCAATTCTAAACACATTGTCAGGAGCAGAACAGATTTTGGGTTTCAGCTTTTCCCCTCCCCATGCCTCTTTCCCTCCACACCTTGGCAAATGCCTTTTTTTTTTTCCCCCTATGCTTCCTATCTCTAATGGAGATCAGCCCAAGGAAGAGTCCTAGAGGTGTAGGAGGTCATAAGGGTAGATCTGGAATCCTACTTTAAATGAAGCCATGGTTCACACTGGCAAATTGAGGACTGATTTCAGGAAGTTCTTCCAGAGTGATGGAATGGGCTGGAGGTCGGGTAATGGAACCAACAACAATGAAATCAGTTTAAGATACGGTGGGATGCTGTGGTCGGGGAATTTTTTCTTCTGCACAGATGAGCTCCAATTGGCCTTCCTCATCTGTATTGGTCTTGTAACCTCGGCCACCAGCCACCTGATATCTTTTGCAGGTTCTGGGACCTCCATGGACCTTGTTGGCCTTTCCCCATCCCCTTAATTTCCTGTTGATAGTCTGGGAGAGGGAACACTGGGGTCCGTAAGGAGAATGTCTGCATTATCCACTTCCTTCATCCTGCACCAGACCTTTTCTGGGACAAAGCCTCACTGGAGTCAGGAGGCTGAGACTGACATAAACACCTCACAGCCCAAGAAAGACTAAATTCAATGTACTCATGTTCTGCTTGTCTTCATTCACTGAGTGTTGCTGAGCCACCTGTATTGCTGTTGTTTTAGACCAACATTTTGAGACTCCAATATTCATGGGGACGGGGAGAAGAGAATGGGATGAATCCTCTGCATTATGATCGATAATGGAGGTTCCACAGTCGATCTGAGATCTGGGCCCTGTGGTCTTGGTGAATGTGATCATTGACCCTAGTAACTATATCCTAAACCAGTACATTTATTGGAGCCCAGATTTGGAATGCCCATTCCTTGGGCAGGGAGTTGTCATTCAGTAGTATGGGGTGTGCCAGTTGGAGCCGAGGAACTTCACCCAACCCAAGGGGATATTGGAAGCCGGGTCCTTCCTGGGCTGCTTTTGTTCAGCTTCTAATGGGACGTTCAGTGTGGAATTGGCAGAGGCCTTGGAGCAGGTTGCCTGCCTGACCTCAGTTAGCACAATGGCCTGGAGAACATTTAATCCAGGGTTTTTTGGTGATTGCAATATCAAAGCCATTTCCACTTCCCAAAGTAGAGACTGTCTTTTCCAATTGTAGAGTTTAATGGAGCTTGTGTCCTCTTCCAGGCCTCTGCGTAGTGACTGCGGCGAGTATCTACACCGTCCATTTCCACCACGATGACCAGACTGGCTGGTATGGGTCCTCGTACGTCCTTGCTTGGATCTGCTTCCCCTTGACACTGGGCAGCAGCATAATGTACATCATCCTCCGCAAACGGGAGTAAGCGCTTGTGATGAATGCACTCGAGGCTGGGGAGGCTCTTGAAGATGGATCCTGGGGCCCAATCATATGTTAGTTTCTGGAGCAATGTTAAACTGGATTTCCTTTATGAAAAAGGAAAAGTTATTTTTGTAAATTCTTTTTCATACCTTTTTTTCTTTTTTGTTTCTCCTCTTCCCTTACCTCCCAAATAAAAGTCTTCCCTAAATCCCTGCTTTCCGTCTGTTAGATGGACGAAGGGCTTGCAGCATTCCTATGGACAAAGTCTATGCTGGTTCTTTGGGGGAGGGGGCTGTGTATCCCCACGTGTTAAATGAAAAGTTCTTGCCTCTTCTAGCCCCTCACACAGGCACAAGACAATTTAACTTTTAAACAGTTACTTATAACCAAAGTGGTCCAGGGAGCCTTACACAGGAGAAGTTCCCTTGACTCCCCACCATAAGGTCATGAGCCTGGGGTCTTGGCTTGACTGGCTGGGGGTGGGGGGAGGGGTGGAGATGTACGTCAGATCTCCATGGAAGCAAATGACTCATTGCACCTCCTGCTGGTGAGAAACAGCCGCTGCAGTAATGAGGTCAAAGGTCCAGGCAATCCTGTGTTCCTGGCTGAAGGAATGTGTGAGAGATAAGTTTTGGAGAGCAGGAAACTTGCTCAGGTCCCAAAGAGGGGCTGCACGCAATCTCCTCAGCTTAGAGGTGCAGCTGAATTCTAGGAAGTGAATTACATGCAGCCTTTGTACACAGTGCCGTCCAGTCCTGTGCCTAGAGTAGACTTAGTCCTGCGGCCTGGGTTTTTTTGTTGTTGGACCTTCTCGCCATTTTTCCACTGTCCTGTTTTTTTTTTGAGTCTTTTCCCCAAGTTGAGACCACCCTCCTCTGCCTCTTCCACAGCTGGTGTAAGGGCAGCTGAACAATTCAATCCATCCTTGTTTCACTCCGGGAGGGGGAGGAGGAGAGGAGAAAAATTACCTTTCCCCCGCACCAGCCCATAGAGGACAAGAACTCTGGTGAAAACCCATGTTGCGGCACTCCATACTGCCCTTGTCAATCGTTTTTAAGGTGGGGGAGAGAGGTGGTAGCAGGAAGCAAAATATCTTTTTGAGGGGGGGGTCCCCAAACTATCTCCTTGTATTCCATTTCTATCCATCCCCCATTTAAGTTGCTAGGTCCTTTTTTTAAAAAAAAAGTTTAGATCCATATATTTTTCTTTCCAGGACCCTTTACTATAAAATGCTCCCAGATCGTAGTGTGTACCCTGTAGTTTGTGAATTGTTTTTATTGTGTATTCTTCACTTGATGGGTCCAAGAGTGTTAGGGGACACTTGTATAAAATACAAGGCTGTTCTCCACCCCCTCTCATCCCCCTCCCCATCTTCACTCAGCCTTTTACAAGTCTCCTAGCTGTGGGGTCTTCCTCAGTAAAACCTTGTTAGACTTAGATTAACCCTTCCTCTGACCCCTCGCACACTTCCCGTCGCTGATCGATGTAGACTTGTGAAGTGTTGTGAGGGAAGGGGGTTGTTTGTCTTATGTTTTTTTTTGTATGACTGCCGCTACATAAACTTTTTTTTAGAAATAAAAAGATAAAAATGTACTAACTAGTAATAAATGAATATTATATTATTAATAGGTTATAGAATTGTCCTTCTTTCATGCGGTTGATCATTGGTGTCAGTTTGAAAAACCTAAGATGAAAACCACATCCGCAGTACAAGTATGTTCCAGTTGATCCTGACATTGAGCTCCCCGAGTGGCTCAGGTTGCAAGAAGCTCTTGCTCCCAAACCCTGGTCTGGTCAGCTCATCTCGGTCACTGTTATTGGTGTCCAGGACTCTGGAGCAGAGCAGTCAACACCCATTTATATTGGGCCTTTAACCTAGAAGGATATCCTGAGGTGCTTCAGAGGTGAGAGGGGGGAAATAAAATGGACGTCAAGCCAAAGGAGGTAGGCAGGTTGAAAGAGGTGGGTTTTAAAGAGTGTCTTAAGGGGTTTAGGTAGGGAATTCCAGAGTGTGGGGCCTAAGTGACTGAAGGTGTGGCCAGTAATGGAGGGATGCTGGGGTCAGACGAACTGGGGCATGGGAGTGTAGTTTGTAGGGCTGGAGGAGGTTACAGAGATAGGGAGGGGTGAGGCCATGAAGGGATTTAAACACGAGGATGAGAATATTAAATTTGAGGTGTGTGACCGGGAGCCAATGTAGGTCAGTGAGGTGATGGCTGGATGGGAATAAGTGTGGGACAGGATACAGGCAGCAGAGTTTAGTAAGAGGGGTGTGTGTTCTTTTTCATTCTTGGGATGTGGGTGTCACTGGCAAGGCCAGCATGCTAACCCACTTGTGGGACCGGGTAAGGCCAGCAAGTTTCATTCCCTAAAGCACATCATCAAACCAATTTGTTCTTGCAACAATCTGACTGTTTTGTGGTCATTTTTACTGATACCAGCTTTTTATTTCTGGATTTTTTTTTTTAAAACTCAATTCAAATTCTGGGCTATGACCTCGCAATCTCTGGATTATCAGTCCAGTAACATAACCACGATTATACTGTGCCCCCAACCCCCTCAGTGAATTTGTTTGGCCCACTCTACGTTCTGATGCACCTTTTGCTCCCCGGTTCAGTGCTAAGTTCTACGATTTAGTCGTAGATACAAATTGTGACAAAGTTCAAAGCTGGAAAATCCTGAAATCACCACCAGACCCCTGAAATAAACTGGGGGAAGAAACGAAAAGGGAGTTTATATAATAACTGAGCTACAGACATGGTGCCATTAACTGGTTTCACGTCAGACTAAATGAGGGCATAGTTCTGTTTCAGCACTCCTGGTTCCATGCTTGCCCTGGGTGCCCAGCACTGCTGGTCCCTTACCAATAATGTATCTACATTTTTGGGCTAAATCCTGCTCTTTTCATGAAACACATCTGGACACATCTGTACTTGGCAGAAGCTGTGCTCCTTTGCCTAGTGTGGTAGACACCTGATCCCCGAGCTCCCCTCTGCGAGTTATAGTGATTTTGCTTCATCTGCATGAAGATCAATGTGACTCTTTCCAAATGTCTCATGAGTTTCCTGCATCTGGTGAGACAGGCAGAGGACCTCAAATATCAACAAAATGATGGCCACTGCCCCCTCACGTGGCAAATAACCATCTCTTCTTTCCCCCGCCCCCACCTCAGCTCAAATTAGTATCCATGAGTTATTGTGAGCTTGGAGCAAGACCCAGGCCTTTTTTTTAGGGGATAGGGAGAAAGAAGTTACTGGTTTGTGCCAGTTAAGATTAGCTTTTCATTCTTTGGGAGGCCATTTGTTTCTATTGGGAGGAGAGAGTGAGATTTTTTGTAGGCACTGGATGGGGCTGACTGTTCCCCAAAGAGCAGCAGGGATGCTGGGGCTGGGGAGGCTCGTGGACTCTTTGCACGGCCGCTTCAAAGAGGCCAAGTTTTGAAACTCAGCTGGATCTTTTCTGGAAAATTGGCTCCTCCCACCATGTTTCAGCAGACAGCGCGGGACTCTCCCAGCGCGGATATTTAAATTATGTTGCGGTGCCAATGGCATCATTGGCTGCGACTTTTGAATCTTAAGTAGGCCCTTGCCTGCTTTTAGTGGGAACCTTTCCCAGGGCCTGAATCATGGCTGTTAATATTTTGCTGGCCAGGAACATGGCAGGATTTCGATTTTTAGGATTTTGACCCCGCACTCGACCCTCTCCTGCCTGTCCAGGGAGGGGTGGGGGTTAAAATTGAGGCCAGAGTGTTAATTCTTAATATCACCCTCAAAATGCCTCTGAGTCAAGGAAACAGGACAAAATATCTATTCCCAGGTGCCACCTTTAGCTTTAAAGGTTAAAGGAAGTCTGAAATTGGAGAACCAGCAACTCTACAGTTCTCCAGAATTTTCCTCGATTGCTCCTCGTAAGCTCTGAATGCACCAACTTCTTCAGAACTAGCTGCGCCTCCAGCCAAGCTGTTCCAGTACAGCTACAACACTGGCATCTACCCGACAATGTGGAAAATTGCCCAGGTATGTCCTGTCCACAAAAAGCAGGACAAATCCAATCCGGCCAATTACCGCCCCATCAGCCTACTCTCAATCATCAGCAAAGTGATGGAAGGTGTCATCGACAGTGCTATCAAGTGGCACTTACCAATGACCTGTTCACCAATGCGCAGTTTAGGTTCCACGGGATCACTTGGCTCCAGACCTCATTCCAGCCTTGGTCCAAACATGGACAAAAGAGCTGAATTCCAGAGGTGAGGTGAGAGTGACCGCCCTTGACATCAAGGCAGCATTTGACCGAGTGTGGCACCAAGGAGCCCTAGTAAAATTGAAGTCAATGGGAATCAGGGGGAAAACTCTCCAGTGGCTGGAGTCATACCTAGCACAAAGGAAGATGGTAGTGGTTGTTGGAGGCCAAGCATCTCAGCCCCAGAACATTGCTGCAGGACTTCCTCAGGGCAGTGTCCTAGGCCCAACCATCTTCAGCTGCTTCATCAATGACCTTCCCTCCATCATGAGGTCAGAAATGGGGATGTTCGCTGATGACTGCACAGTGTTCAGTTCCATTCACAACCCCTCAGATAATGAAGCAGTCCGAGCCCGCATGCAGCAAGACCTGGACAACATTCAGGTTTGGGCTGATAAGTGGCAAGTAACATTCCCACCAGACAAGTGCCAGGCAATGACCATCTCCAACAAGAGAGAGTCTAACCACCTCCCCTTGACATTCAACGGCATTATCATCACCGAATCCCCCACAATCAACATCCTGGGGGTCACCATTGACCAGAAACTTAACTGGACCAGCCACATAAACACTGTGGCTACAAGAGCAGGTCAGAGGCTGGGTATTCTGCGGCGAGTGACTCACCTCCTGACTCCCCAAAGCCTTTCCACCATCTACAAGGCACAAGTCAGGAGTGTGATGGAATACTCTCCACTTGCCTGGATGAGTGCAGCTCCAACAACACTCAAGAAGCTCGACACCATCCAGGACAAAGCAGCCGCTTGATTGGCACCCCATCCACCACCCTAAACATTCACTCCCTTCATCACCGGCGCACTATGGCTGCAGTGTGCACCATCCACAGGATGCACTGCAGCAACTCGCCAAGGCTTCTTCGACAGCACCTCCCAAACCCGCGACCTCTACCACCTAGAAGGACAAGAGCAGCAGGTACATGGGAACAACACCACCTGCATGTTTCCCTCCAAGACACCATCCCGACTTGGAAATATATCGCTGTTCCTTCATCGTCGCTGGGTCAAAATCCTGGAACTCCCTTCCTAACAGCACTGTGGGAGAACCGTCACCACACGGACTGCAGCGGTTCAAGAAGGCGGCTCACCGCCACCTTCTCAAGGGCAATTAGGGATGGGCAATAATGCCGGCCTCGCCAGCGACGCCCACATCCCATGAACGAATTTTTAAAAATTAATTCTCCTCCTGCAACACCATGAAATCGTAGGTGCTTTTTATTCATTCTTGGCATGTGGGTGTGGCTGGCAGGACAAGGGCAGCAGGTGCATGGGAACACTATCACCTCCAAGTTCCCCTCTAGGTCACACACCATCCTGATTTGGACATAGAGCGCTGTTCCTTCATGGTCGCACTATGGGTGTGCCTTCACCACACGGCAATGCTAGCGATACCCCTATCCTGAGAATGAAACAACGGACTCACCACGGATCAGAAGGTGCTCAGCTCAGTTGCACAGCAGATGGTGCATTACCTGCGTCATCAGCAAAATGCCCCAGTCCTCACATGCAGACCCCAAAAGTTTCCTACCCAGTTGGCATAGCCACACTGTTAGTTGCACTACAAACACCAGCCTGCAGATGGCAGACCTTCGCTGCGATCTTATTAGTCACTCGTGTCGATATCAATGTCCAGTTAAACATTTGCCATCAGTCACTTGACCTAGTACCTGTCTGCTGGTAGAAGTCCCATGGCACTTCCACCACTAACTAAAATTCCTGATGCCCGCACCAGGTATCCTCACACTGACGTCCTTCCCTATTACACTTTTTTATGCCATTGTGTCTTGTTGAATTTTCTTTGCTTAGACCATACCTTGCCAGGTCTAGATACATAGCCATCTAATTCTTACCCCAATGCTCTCCTGAAAGCATCGGCTCATACTGGAGTACAGTTTTACTGGCGCTGGCTGCACTATCTCCACATGCCAACTTAGACTGAGATTTATGGCAGGCCATTTGACCGTGATGGGGGGGCTTCTATGCTGGTGTTTATGTGCCTCATGAGCCTCCTCCCTCCCTAATTCACCTAACCCTATCAACACATCCTTCTATTTCTTTCTCCCGCATGTACTTATCTTCCCCTTAAATGCATCTATGCTATTCGCCTTGTGGTAGTGAGTTCCACATTCTAGCCACTTTATTGGGTAAAGAAGTTTCTCCTGAAGTCCCGATTGGATTTATTAGTGACTGTCTTAATTTAATGACCTCTAGTTCTGGTCTCCCCCACAAGTGGAAACACCTTCTCTACGTTCACCCTATCAAACCCTTTCATAATCTTACAGGGTCTTTGAGTCTTCTCTTTTTTAGAGAAAAGAGCCCCAGCCTGTTCAATCCTTCCTGATGGGTACAACCTCTCAGTTCCGGTATCATTCTTGTACATTTTTTTTTGCACCTTCTTCAGTTTGTCCTGCAGAGAAATATCATTAAAAACCTTTGTCTGCACGCTCTGGTCCAATTATAACCCCCCAAGCCTATCTACTCTAATCCCATTAAAGTAACCGTTAATACCTTTCTTCAAGTAGGAACATAGGCCATTCAGCCCCTCGAGCCTGTTCCGCCATTCAATTAGATCATGGCTGATCTGTATCTCAACTCTATTTACCCACCTTTGCTCCAAATCCCTTGATACCCTTACCCAACAAAAATCTATCGGATTCAGTTTTGAAATTCACAATTGACCCAACATCCACAGCTTTATGGGAGAGAGAGTTCCAGATTTCCACTAGCCTTTGTGTGAAGAAGTGCTTCCTGACATCACCTCTGAACGGCCGAGCTCTAATTTTAAGATTAAGTCCCACTTGTTCTGCACTTCCTGAAGGGAAATAGTTTCTCTCTATCTACCCTATCAAATCCTTTAACCATCTTAAACACCTCATCCCTTAATCTTCTCTACTCGAGGGAATACAAGCCCGGATTATACAACCTGGCCCCGTAATCTAACCCTTTCAGCCCCGGTACCATTCTGGTGAATTCTTTCTCAAATATCAGGAGTTCACTCAGCTTCAAAAGCCCCTTGTGGTAAAACAGCCCAGATCCTGATAGACATTTCAGGACACTAGAAGGTCATTTGACCTTACTGGACGCCTGCACCATGCAATTCATTCGATTTAAGGAATAACAGACAATTTAAGTTTTGGATGTCTAAATACATCCAGCTATACGCAGAGAAATTATTCTGCTCATTGCTCATGTCACAGGCTATATGATCCTGATGGGGAGAGTGTCCCTTTAAAAGAGACCACGCTGGGGAGAGTGTCCCTTTAAAAGAGACCACGCTGGGGAGAGTGTCCCTTTAAAAGAGACCATGCTGGGGAGATTGTCCCTTTAAAAGAGACCACTCTGGGGAGAGAGTCCCTTTAAAAGAGACCACGCTAGGGAGATTGTCCCTTTAAAAGAGACCATGCTATGGAGAGTGTCCCTTTAAAAGAGACCACGCTAGGGAGAGTGTCCCTTTAAAAGAGACCATGCTGTGGAGAGTGTCCCTTTAAAAGAAACCACACTGAGGAGAGAGTCCCTTTAAAAAGACCACGCTGGGGAGAGAGTCCCTTTAAAAAAAACCACGCTAGGCAAAGTGTCCCTTTAAAAGAGACCACGCTAGGTAAAGTGTCCCTTTAAAAGAGACCACGCTAGGCAAAGTGTCCCTTTAAAAGAGACCACGCTAGACAAAGTGTCCCTTTAAAAGAGACCACGCTAGACAAAGTGTCCCTTTAAAAGAGACCACGCTAGGCAAAGTGTCCCTTTAAAAGAGACCACGCTAGGCAAAGTGTCCCTTTAAAAGAGACCACGCTGGGGAGAGTTTCCCTTTAAAAGAGACCACGCTGGGGAGAGTTTCCCTTTAAAAGAGACCACGCTGGGGAGAGTTTCCCTTTAAAAGAGACCACGCTGGGGAGAGTTTCCCTTTAAAAGAGACCACGCTGGGGAGAGTTTCCCTTTAAAAGAGATACAGATGGGAACAGTGTTTCTCCTGGAACACTGGGCTGTCCTTGTCTTCCATCCCAGCCTGTGATGAAGACAGGAGAGCGGAGGGTACTGTACAAAACACACACAATCATCGTGTAGGTAATTCTGAGACACCTGGAGATGAGTGTTTGACAATGTTCCAGTGGTAGCTGAGCTAACGGGGAGCTGCACAGACCGACAGCAGTGATGAATTACCCCAATCACATCAGCATTAGGAGTCTAGCAGGCTTCACCATGGCACAGTGAGGCCTGGAAACGAGAGTCTCTGAATACAGCGACTCTATAAAGGAAAGTGCCTGTGAAAGAGTTTGGCCAAAGAACCGAGCCTGTGAGCATCAAGAAATTTTAGGAAAGATCTTTTTATAGTTTATTCTCAGTAAAAAAAAGCTATTTATAGCGCCTGTTTGTCTCAGTGGGCAGCACTCTCGCCTCTGAGTCAGAAGGTTGTGGGTTCGAGTCCCACTCCAGAGACTCGAGCACATAATCCAGGCTGATACTCCAGTGTAGTTCTGAGGGAGTGCTGCACTGTTGGAGGTGACGTCTTTCAGTTGAGACAATTAACCGGTTCCCCTCTCAGGTGGACGTGAAAGATCCCACGGCAGTATTTGAAGAAGAGTAGGGAGTTCTCAGGGGAGTCTTAGCCAATATTTATCCCTCAACCAACACCAACAAAAACAGATTACATCAAGTCACATTGAAGCTACAGCACAGAAACAGGCCATTCGGCCCAACTGGTCTATGCTGGCATTTATACACGACAGAAACCTCCTCCCTCCCTACTTCATCTGACCCTCTCAGCATACCCTTCTGTTCCTTTCTCCCTCATGTGTTTATCTAGCTTCCCATTAAATGCATCTATCCTATTTGTCTCAACTACTCCTTGTGTTAGTTCATTCCACATTCGAGCCACTCTTTGGGTAAAGAAGTTTCTCCTGAATTCCCTATTGGATTTATTAGCAACTATTTTATATTTATGACTTCTAGTTTTGGACTCCCCCACAAGTGGAAACATTTTCTCCACGTCTATCCAATTAAACCCTATCATTATCTTAACCTTCTCTTTCTAAACTGGTCATTTATCTTATTGCTGTTTGTGGGATCTTGCTGTGCGCAAATTGGCTGCCACATTTACCTACAAAACAACAGTAATTACAATTCAAAAGTAATTGATTGGCCGTGAAGCACTTTGTGGTGTCTTGAGGTCATGAAAGATGCTACGGGAACGCAAGCTCATTCATTGTCAGTTTGGCTCAGTTTCTAATTGCGAGGCACTCTCGCCTCACTTCAGCACTTGTACAGTTCTGAAAGGGGTGCTGCATTATTGGAGGTGCTGTCTTCAGGATGAGATATAAAGCCAAGGCCTGTTCAGTTGAACATTAAAAATCCTGTGGCACCTTTTTTTTTTGAAGAACAGCAGAAAGTTCTCCCAGTATCCTGGCTACATCCATCCCTGGCCATTCATCTCATTTGCTGACTGTGGGACCTCACTGCGTTCAAATTGGCTGCTGTGTTTGCTGTGGCTACATCTTAAAAGTATTTCATTTGATGTGACGTGCTTTGGGTGACAGGAATGATGCTGTAAATCTGCAGGTTCTTTCTTTACTCTTTATCTTCAATTTCTCATCTAGACTTAGCTTCCACTAGGTTAGATATTATTGGGAATAAAATCTGTTTCTATTATATATTAATTGTAAACAATTTTACAACACCAAGTTATAGTCCAGCAATTTTATTTTAAATTCACAAGCTTTCGGAGGCTTCCTCCTTCCTCAGGTGAACGATGTGAAAATCGTTCACCTGAGGAAGGAGGAAGCCTCCGAAAGCTTGTGAATTTAAAATAAAATTGCTGGACTATAACTTGGTGTTGTAAAATTGTTTACAATTGTCAACCCCAGTCCATCACCGGCATCTCCACATCATTATATATTAAAACAGGGCATGGTTTCAGCATTGCAAAGGTATTGCACCCGTAGGTGTTGCTGTGAGCATAACATTATTTGACATAATGTTATGTGACAGGGCCTCCCAAAGCAAAAATATATCATCACCCTTAGCACACCAGCTCAAGGGATTTTGTTTCTAAATAAGGTTCGTTCTAAAAACAAAACGCAGAACAACCTAAGCCAAGGCTAAAGGAGGGCGGCAAGAGAATGGCACTCTGAACTCCGACATGTCCAGAAATTGGCAACCGGGGAAATACCCCTCCCCCCCAACCCACTGATAAAAAATAAATCACGCAGCGGACCCCCGACCCATTGCTGAAGCAATATAACCCACCAGAATCCCCCTTCCCCACCGAAAGAAAATTCCCTACGAGCAACCCCATTCCATGGAGGTAAGTGTTAACTCCATCTCTCTCTCGCCTTGCCCCATCCTCCTCCTGCACCTTTGTTCTTTCCCTCTCCCTTTCCTCTCCCCCCTTCCCCTCTCCTAACGTCTTTCTCCCTCGAAACCTTCCTCACCTCTCATTCTCCACCCCTTCTCTCCCCACCTCTTCCTTCCCCCTCCCCTTCTCCTGACTCCCTCCTTTCTCCCTCACCCCTCTCTGCTCATCTCTCCCTTCTTCTCCTCCTTTTCCACTCCCTGGTGCCCTCCCGTAAACCCTCTCCCCTTCCTGTGCCCTCTCCTCCTCTCCTCTGCCCCTTCCTGTGCCCTCTCCTCCGCCCCTTCCTGTGCCCTCTCCTCCTCTCCTCTGCCCCTTCCTGTGCCCTCTCCTCCTCTCCTCTGCCCCTTCATGTGCCCTCTCCTCTGCCCCTTCCTGTACCCTCTCCTCCTCTCCTCCGCCCCTTCCTGTGCCCTCTCCTCTGCCCCTTAGTGTGCCCTCTCCTCTTCCCCACCGGCCTTCTCCCCACTCTGCTCCTCATCATATCAAGTATATTTAGGAAGTTTTCATTATAAATGTGGACTTTGGAACTTAGAACGGACATATAAAAATAAGGACGGAATGTATGGCCCCAAAATTTACTAGGAGTCGGGAAGGGGGGTGGGGGGGGGGGAAGTCCCAGGGACGCAGAGGTCCTGACGAATTTAATGGCCAGAGATTGGGGGTTGGAGAGGGGGAGGAGGGTCGGCCGACCGCGAGGAGAAGTCATGATCAGCCGAAGGTTTGCTTGAGGTGCCTCCTGCTCCTCCCGGCCCACAAGGAGTGCTCTAAACAGCTCTTACCTTCTGCAGCCGGCTGCTCCCGTCTCCATTTTGCTGCCGGGTTTCCCGAGCCCTGGAAACCCGGCTGGCAGCTGTTAATTTTAAATCAGGTTCCCAACTGCACTGCGGGAGCCTGATTTAAATATTATAATGAAGTGTCCCATCTCTCCAAGATGGGACACTTCCACCTCAAGCAAAAACCCGCCAGCGTAAATACGGCAACAGGCGCGTACCCAGCGGGTTGGGGACATGTTCCCTGATTTTTTATTTTTAACACTCACCCTGACCCTCTCCCCACCTATTGGGGGGGGAGGGGTTAATATCGACCCCAATGTCTTTAAAACGGGGACTGAATTACATTGGTACATCCCTGTTCCCCACCCGAGGGGTACAATTGGACTTGATCTCCCAGAGTTGCACTTGGGGAATCAACTCCTCCCCATGGTTTCTCCAGAGCATCATCCAACTGCCAATCAGAGGCCAAGGGATCTGGTGGTGTGTCTGTGAACCAGCTATCAGGAGGAAAGTGAAAGCAAAGATGGAGGCCACCAGCTCAACTCCCATTGGAGGAATGTGGGCAATCGCCTCGTTTCCGTCATGGCTCGCCAACTCTGGTTGGACATATTCCTGGAGGTTTCATCACATGACCTCCTGCCTCCAACCACCCCGCCCAGTAAAACAGCCTTTTACCCACCGCCAATATTTTCAGAGCCAATAAAGGAAAGTGTCCAAAGAAAAAGGACAAGAGCAGCAGGCACATGGGAACACCACCACCTGCACGTTCCCCTCCCAGTCACACACCATCCTGACTTGGAAATATATCGCCGTTCCTTCATGGTCGCTGGGTCAAAATCCTGGAACTCCCTAACAGCACCGTGGGAGAACCTTCACCCCACGGACTGCAGCGGTTCAAGAAGTTGGCTCACCACCACCTTCTCAAGGGCAATTAGAGATGGGCAATAAATGCGGGACTCACCAGGGATGCCCACTTCCCATGAACGAATAATAATAAGAAAATGAAACGCACCATATTTGTTAACGCCTTATGATTTTTCTCCCGGGTGTTGCTGGCAGCAGTGTCCAGGAGATTAATCTTTAATTCCTCCAGACTCCAGGACGATCCTAGAGGGTTGGCAACACTACTTCCATCCCACAGGTGCCTGAGTGACACGGCTGAGAAATTACTTACCGTCTCGGGCGGCCCCTGAAACGGACAAGAACTTTCATAACATCCATCAAGTGAAAAGAGTCAGTTTCTGTGTTTAAAAGTTAAAATTCTAAATTGGGGAAAGGCCAATTTTGATGGTATTAGACAGGAACTTTCAGAAGTTGATTGAGAGAGTCTGTTGGCAGGCAAAGGGACGTCTGGTAAGTGGGAGGCTTTCAAAAGTCTGTTAACCAGGGTTCAGGTCTAAGCACATTCCTTATTAAGTGAAGGGCAAGGCTGGTAGAAGTAGGGAACCTTGGATGACTCGGGAGATTGAGGCCCTAGTCAGAAAGAAGAAGGAGGCTTATGACATGCTGGGATCAAGTGGATCCCTTGAAGAGTATAGAGATTGTGGAGTAGAGTTAAGAGAGAAATCAGGAGGGCAAAAAGGGGACATGAGATTGCTTTGGCAGATAAGGCAAAGGAGAATCCAAAGAGCTTCTACAAATACATAAAGGGCAAAAGAGTAACTAGGGAGAGAGTAGGGCCTCTTAAGGATCAACAAGGTCATCTATGTGCGGAACCACAAGAGATGGGTGAGATCCTAAATGAATATTTCACATCGGTATTTACGGTTGAGAAAGGCATGGATGTTAGGGAACTTGGGGAAATAAATAGTGATGTCTTGAGGAGTGTACATATTACAGAGAGGGAGGTGCTGGAAGTCTTAACGCGCATCAAGGTAGATAAATCTCCGGGACCTGATGAAATGTATCCCAGGACGTTATGGGAGGATAGGGAGGAAATTGCGGGTCCCCTAGCAGAGATATTATCATCGACAGCTACAGGTGAGGTGCCTGAAGATTGGAGGGTAGCAAATGTTGTGCCTTTGTTTAAGAAGGGCGGCAGGGAAAAGCCTGGGAACTACAGACCGGTGAGCCTGACATCTGTAGTGGGTAAGTTGTTAGAGGGTATTCTGAGAGACAGGATCTACGGGCATTTGGAGAGGCAGGGACTGATTAGGAACAGTCAGCATGGTTTTGTGAGTGGAAAATCATGTCTCACGAATTTGATTGAGTTTTTTGAAGGGGTAACCAAGAAGATAGATGAGGGCTGTGCAGTAGACGTGGTCTACATGGACTTTAGCAAAGCCTTTGACAAGGTACCGCATGGTAGGTTGTTACATAAGGTTAAATCTCACGGGATCCAAGGTGAGGTAGCCAATTGGATACAAAATTGGATTGACGACAGAAGACAGAGGGTGGTTGTCGAGGGTTGTTTTTCAAACTGGATGCCTGTGTCCAGCGGTGTGCCTCAGGGATCGGTGCTGGGTCCGCTATTATTTGTTATTTATATTAATGATTTGGATGAGAATTTAGGAGGCATGGTTAGTAAGTTTGCAGATGACACCAAGATTGGTGGCATTGTGGACAGTGAAGAAGGTTATCTAGGATTGCAACGGGACCTTGATAAATTGGGCCAGTGGGCCGATGAATGGCAGATGGAGTTTAATTTAGATAAATGTGAGGTGATGCATTTTGGGAGATCGAATCGGGCCAGGACCTACTCCGTTAATGGTAGGGCGTTGGGGAGAGTTATAGAACAAAGAGATCTAGGAGTACAGGTTCATAGCTCCTTGAAAGTGGAGTCGCAGGTGGATAGGGTGGTGAAGAAGGCATTCAGCATGCTTGGTTTCATTGGTCAGAACATTGAATACAGGAGTTGGGATGTCTTGTTGAAGTTGTACAAGACATTAGTAAGGCCACACTTGGAATACTGTGTACAGTTCTGGTCACCCTATTATAGAAAGGATATTATTAAACTAGAAAGAGTGCAGAAAAGATTTACTAGGATGCGACCGGGACTTGATGGTTTGACTTATAGGGAGAGGTTGGATAGACTGAAACTTTTTTCCCTGGAGAGTAGGAGGTTTAGGGGTGATCTTATAGAAGTCTATAAAATAATGAGGGGCATAGATAAGGTAGATAGTCAAAATCTTTTCCCAAAGGTAGGGGAGTCTATAACGAGGGGACATAGATTTAAGGTGAGAGGGGAGAGATACAAAAGGGTCCAGAGGGGCAATTTTTTCACTCAAAGGGTGGTGAGTGTCTGGAACGAGCTGCCAGAGGCAGTAGTAGAGGCGGGTACAATTTTGTCTTTTAAAAAGCATTTGGACAGTTACATGGGTAAGATGGGTATAGAGGGATATGGGCCAAGTGCAGGCAATTGGGACTAGCTTAGTGGTATAAACTGGGCGACATGGACATGTTGGGCCGAAGGGCCTGTTTCCATGTTGTAAACTTCTATGATTCTATAAAAAGCTCAATAAAATTGCGACAATCCTGCGACCGAGGAAACAACTGCGATCAGGAAATGAGTATAAAATGTATTTGTCACCGGACAGAGAGAGAGAGAGAGAGACACTTACACACGCTTGAGATGCATTCGATCATCCGACGGTTTCCGCCCTCACCTCAGGCCCCAATTATCAGCTGATTCGACGAACTTCAGTCTGAGTGAGGATTTCTGTATCACGGAGGGTGCTGTGCTCTCTGGGGGTTGCATCCGAAAGCAATCAATGAAAGCCACACGAACTTTAATAACATGCAAACTAATCTGCATATTCCATCCCATGAGGCTTTGCAAAAAAAATCCCGACATTATTTTTCACCTTTTCTCAATGTGTGAGTGTAAATCTGAATATAAAGCTGGGAATTGTTTGATTAACAGGTGTAGATGTCAATCACACTGATAATCACCTCGCCATGAATATAATGTGTTTCATTTTCCCCTGTTTTATATAGGAACCTTCCCTACTTATCCCAATGTCTGGATGAGCCTCAGTGGTCTGGGGTGCAGGCTTCAAACCTGTAGCTGTCTAGCGACAGAGTGGTTCAATTCCACCTTTCAGGCAGGTTGTTTAAATTATTGGATAGAGAGAATTAGGGGAATGCAGAACAAGGGGATGTAATCTTAAAGTTAGAGCTCGGCTGTTCAGGGATGAAATCCATAAGCACTTTTTCTCACAAAGGGTAGTAGAAATCTGCAACAAAAGGAAAGAGCTTTCAAGACTGAGATTGTTAGGTAAACGTACACAGCGGGTTGGGGACATGTTCCCTGATTTTCTATATTTAACACTCACCCTGACCCTCTCCCCACCTCATCAAGGTGGGGGGAGGAGTTAATATCGACCCCAATGTCTTTAAAATGGGGACTGAATTACATCGGTACATCCCTGTTCCCCACCCGAGGGGTACAATTGGACTTGATCTCCCAGAGTTGCACTTGGGGAATCAACTCCTCCCCATGGTTTCTCCAGAGCACCATCCAACTGCCAATGAGAGGCCAAGGGATCTGGTGGTGTGTCTGTGAACCAGCTGTCAGGAGGAAAGTGAAAGCAAAGATGGAGGCCACCAGCTCAACTCCCATTGGAGGAATGTGGGCAATCGCCTCGCTTCCGTCATGGCTCGCCAACTCTGGTGGGACATATTCCTGGAGGTTTCATCACATGACCTCCTGCCTCCAACCACCCCGCCCAGTAAAACAGCCTTTTACCCACCGCCAATATTTTCATCGCCAATAAAGGAAAGTGTCCAAAGAAAAAGGACAAGAGCAGCAGGCACATGGGAACACTACCACCTGCACCTTCCCCTCCCAGTCACACACCATCCTGACTTGGAAATATATCGCCGTTCCTTCATGGTCGCGGGGTCAAAATCCTTGAACTCCCTAACAGCACTGTGGGAGAACCTTCACCCCACGGACTGCAGCGGTTCAAGAAGTTGGCTCACCACCACCTTCTCAAGGGCAATTAGGGATGGGCAATACATGCTGGCCTCGCCAGCGACGCCCACATCCCATGAATGAATAATAATTAAAAAATGAAAAGCACCATATTTGTTAACGCCTTATGATTTTTCTCCCGGGTGTTGCTGGCAGCAGTGTCCAGGAGATTAATCTTTAATTCCTCCAGACTCCAGGACGATCCTGGAGGGTTGGCAACGCTACTTCCATCGCACAGGTGCCTGAGTGACACGGCTGAGAAATTATTTACCGTCTCGGGCGGCCCCTGAAACGGACAAGAACTTTCATAACATCCATCAAGTGAAAAGAGTCGGTTTATGTGTTTAAAAAAAACTCAATAAAATTGCTACAATCCTGCGATCAGGAAATGAGTATACAATGTGTTTGTCACCGGAGAGAGAGCGAGAGAGAGACAATTACACACTCTTGACATGCATTTGATCATCCGATGGTTTCCGCCCTCACCTCAGGCGCCAATTATCAGCTGATTCTAAGAACTTCAGTCTGAGTGAGGATTCCTGTATCACGGAGGGTGCTGTGCTCTCCGGGGGTTGCATCCGAAAGCAATCAATGAAAGCCACACGAACTTTAATAACATGCAACCTAATCTGCATATTCCATCCCATGAGGCTTTGCAAAAAAAAATCCGACATTATTTTTCACCTTTTCTCAATGTATAGATATGGTGTGAGTGTAAATCTGAATAAAACGGTGGGAATTGTTTGATTAACAGTTGTAGATGTCAATCACACTGATAATCACCTCGCCATGAATATAATGTGTTTCATTTTCCCCTGTTTTATATAGGAACCTTCCCAACTTATCCTAATGCCTGGATGAGCCTCAGTGGTCTGGGGTGCAGGCTTCAAACCTGTAGCTGTCTAGCGACAGAGTGGTTCAATTCCACCTTTCAGGCGGCAGTGTTTAAATTATTGGATGGAGAGAATTGGGGGAATGCAGAACAAGGGGATGTAATCTTAAAGTTAGAGTTTGGCATTTCAGGGATGAAATCCAGAAGCACTTTTTCTGACAAAGGGTAGTAGAAATCTGCAACAAAAGGCAAGAGCTTTCAAGACTGAGATTGTTAGGTAAATGTACACAGCGGGACATGTTCCCTGATTTTTTATTTTTAATACTCACCCTGACCCTCTCCCCACCTCATAGTGGGGGGAGGGGTTAATATCGACCCCTATGTCTTTAAAACGGGGACTGAATTACATTGGTACATCCCTGTTCCACACCCGAGGGGTACAATTGGACTTGATCCCCCAGAGTTGCATTTGGGGAATCAACTCCTCCCCATGGTTTCTCCAGAGCACCATCCAACTGCCAATCAGAGGCCAAGGGATCTGCTGGTGTGTCTGTGAACCAGCTGTCAGGAGGAAAGTGGAAGCAAAGATGGAGGCCACCAGCTCAACTCCCATTGGAGGAATGTGGGCAATCGCCTCGCTTCCGTCATGGCTCGCCAACTCTGGTTGGACATATTCCTGGAGGTTTCATCACATGACCTCCTGCCTCCAACCACCCCGCCCAGTAAAACAGCCTTTTACCCACCGCCAATATTTTCATCGCCAATAAAGGAAAGTGTCCAAAGAAAATGAAACGCACCATATTTGTTAACATCTGATGATTTTTCTCCCATGTGTTGCTGGCAGCAGTGTCCCGGAGATTAATCTTTAATTCCTCCAGACTCCAGGACGATCCTGGAGGGTTGGCAACGCTACTCCATCCCACAGGTGCCTGAGTGACACGGCTGAGAAATTACTCACCGTCTCGGGCGGCCCCTGAAACGTACAAGAACTTTCATAACATCCATCAAGTGAAAAGAGTCGGTTTCTGTGTTTGAAAAAAAACACAATAAAATTGCGACAATCCTGGTACCAAGGAAACAACTGCGATCAGGAAATGAGTATACAATGTGTTTGTCACCGGAGAGAGAGAGAGAGACACTTACACACTCTTGAGATGCATTCGATCATCCGCTGATTCTCGGAACTTCAGTCTGAGTGAGGATTCCTGTATCACGGAGGGTGCTGTGCTCTCTGGGGGTTGCATCTGAAAGCAATCAATGAAAGCCACACGAACTTTAATAACATGCAAACTAATCTGCATATTCCATCCCATGAGGCTTTGGGAAAAAAAACAGCATTATTTTTCCTTTTCTCATTGTATAGATATGGTGTGAGTGTAAATCTGAATATAAAGCTGGGAATTGTTTGATTAACAGTTGTAGATGTGAATCACACTGATAATCACCTCGCCATGAATATAATGTGTTTCATTTTCCCCTGTTTTATATAGGAACCTTCCCCACTTATCCCAATGCCTGGATGAGCCTCAGTGGTCTGGGGTGCAGGCTTCAAACCTGTAGCTGTCTAGCAACAGAGTGGTTCAATTCCACCTTTCAGGCAGGTTGTTTAAATTATTGGATGGAGAGAAGCAAAAGAAGCAATGGGGGAACAGCAGAATAAGGGGGATGTCATCTTAAAGTTAGAGCTCGGCTATTCAGGGATGAAATCCAGAAGCACTTTTTCTGACAAAGGGTAGTAGAAATCTGCAACAAAAGGCAAGAGCTTTCAAGACTGAGATTGTTAGGTAAATGTACACAGCGGGTTGGGGACATGTTCCCTGATTTTTTATTTTGAACACTCACCCTGACCCTCTCCCCACCTCATAGTGGGGGGAGGGGTTAATATCGACCCCTATGTCTTTAAAACAGGGACTGAATTACATCGGTACATCCCTGTTCCCTACCCGAGGGGTACAATTGGACTTGATCTCCCAGAGTTGCATTTGGGGAATCAACTCCTCCCCATGGTTTCTCCAGAGCACCATCCAACTGCCAATCAGAGGCCAAGGGATCTGGTGGTGTGTCTGTGAACCAGCTGTCAGGAGGAAAGTGAAAGCAAAGATGGAGGCCACCAGCTCAACTCCCATTGGAGGAATGTGGGCAATCGCCTCGCTTCCGTCATGGCTCGCCAACTCTGGTTGGACATATTCCTGGAGGTTTCATCACATGACCTCCTGCCTCCAACCACCCCGCCCAGTAAAACAGCCTTTTACCCACCGCCAATATTTTCATCGCCAATAAAGGAAAGTGTCCAAAGAAAATGAGACGCACCATATTGGTTAACGCCTTATGATTTTTCTCCCATGTGTTGCTGGCAGCAGTGTCCAGGAGATTAATCTTTAATTCCTCCAGACTCCAGGACGATCCTGGAGGGTTGGCAACGCTACTCCATCCCACAGGTGCCTGAGTGACACGGCTGAGAAATTACTCACCGTCTCGGGCGGCCCCTGAAACGGACAAGAACTTTTATAACATCCATCAAGTGAAAAGAGTCAGTTTCTGTGTTTGAAAAAAACTCAATAAAATTGCTACAATCCTGCGACCGAAGAAACAACTGTGATCAGGAAATGAGTATACAATGTGTTTGTCACCGGAGAGAGAGATAGAGAGACACTTACACACTCTTGAGATGCATTCGATCATCTGACGGTTTCCGCCCTCACCTCAGGCCCCAATTATCCGCTGATTCTAGGAACTTCAGTCTGAGTGAGGATTCCTGTATCACGGAGGGTGCTGTGCTCTCCGGGTGTTGCATCCAAAAGCAATCAATGAAAGCCACACGAGCTTTAATAACACGCAAACTAATCTGCATATTCCATCCCATGAGGCTTTGGGAAAAATAAACAACATTATTTTTCACCTTTTCTCAATGTATAGATATGGTGTGAGTGTAAATCTGAATATAACACTGGGAATTGTTTGATTAACAGTCGTAGATGTCAATCACACTGATAATCACCTCGCCATGAATATAATGTGTTTCATTTTCCCCTGTTTTATATAGGAACCTTCCCCACTTATCCCAATGCCTGGATGAGCCTCAGTGGTCTGGGGTGCAGGCTTCAAACCTGTAGCTGTCTAGTGACAGAGTGGTTCAATTCCACCTTTCAGGCGGGTTGTTTAAATTATTGGATAGAGAGAATTAGGGGAATGCAGAACAAGGGGATGTAATCTTAAAGTTAGAACTGGGTGAATCCAGAAGCACTTTTTCTCACAAAGGGTAGTAGAAATCTGCAACAAAAGGCAAGAGCTTTCAAGACTGAGATTGTTAGGTCAACGTACACAGCGGGTTGGGGACATGTTCCCTGATTTTTTATTGTTAACACTCACCCTGACCCTCTCCCCACCTATTGGTGGGGGAGGAGTTAATATCGACCCCAATGTCTTTAAAACGGGGACTGAATTACATCGGTACATCCCTGTTCCCCACCCGAGGGGTACAATTGGACTTGATCTCCCAGAGTTGCACTTGGGGAATCAACTCCTCCCCATGGTTTCTCCAGAGCACCATCCAACTGCCAATCAGAGGCCAAGGGATCTGGTGGTGTATCTGTGAACCAGCTGTCAGGAGGAACTGGGAAGCAAAGATGGAGGCCACCAGCTCAACTCCCATTGGAGGAATGTGGGCAATCGCCTCGTTTCCGTCATGGCTCGCCAACTCTGGTTGGACATATTCCTGGTGGTTTCATCACATGACCTCCTACCTACAACCACCCCGTCCAGTAAAACTGCCTTATACCCACTGCCAATATTTTCAGAGCCAATAAAGGAAAGTGTCCAAAGAAAAAGGACAAGAGTAGCAGGCACATGGGAACACCACCACCTGCACCTTCCCCTCCAAGTCACACACCATCCCGACTTGGAAATATATCGCCGTTCCTTCATCATCGCTGGGTCAAAATCCTGGAACTCCCTAACAGCACCGTGGGAGAACCTTCACCACACGGACTGCAGCGGTTCTGGAAGGCGGCTCACCACCACCTTCTCAAGGGCAATTAGGGATGTGCAATAAATGCCAGCCTCGCCAGCGACGCACACATCCCATCAACGAATAATAATAAAAAATGAAACACACCATATTTGTTAACGCCTTATGATTTTTCTCCCGGGTGTTGCTGGCAGCAGTGTCCAGGAGATTAATCTTTAATTCCTCCAGACTCCAGGACGATCCTGGAGGGTTGGCAACGCTACTCCATCCCACAGGTGCCTGAGTGACACGGCTGAGAAATTACTCACTGTCTCGGGCGGCCCCTGAAACGGACAAGAACTTTCATAACATCCATCAAGTGAAAAGAGTCGGTTTCTGTGTTTGAAAAAAAACTCAATAAAATTGCTACAATCCTACGACCGAGGAAACAACTGCGATCAAGAAATGAGTATACAATGTGTTTGTCACCGGAGAGAGAGAGAGAGCTGATTCCAGGAACTTCAGTCTGAGTGAGGATTTCTGTATCACGGAGGGTGCTGTGCTCTCCGGGGGTTGCATCCTATCGCAATCAATGAAAGCCACACGAACTTTAATAACATGCAAACTAATCTGCATATTCCATCCCATGAGGCTTTGGAAAAAAAAAACAGCATTATTTTTCCTTTTCTCATTGTATAGATATGGTGTGAGTGTAAATCTTAATATAACGCTGGGAATTGTTTGATTAACAGTTGTAGATGTGAATCACACTGATAATCACCTCGCCATGAATATAATGTGTTTCATTTTCCCCTGTTTTATATAGGAACCTTCCCCACTTATCCCAATGCCTGGATGAGCCTCAGTGGTCTGGGGTGCAGGCTTCAAACCTGCAGCTGTCTAGCGACAGAGTGGTTCAATTCCACCTTTCAGACGGGTTGTTTAAATTATTGGATGGAGAGAATTGGGGGAATGCAGAACAAGGGGATGCAATCTTAAAGTTGGAGTTTGGCATTTCAGGGGTGAAATCAGGAGGCACTTTCTCTCACAAAGGGTAGTAGAAATCTGCAACAAAAAGCAAGAGCTTTCAAGACTGAGATTGTTAGGTAAACGTATCAAGGGAGCTTAAAGGCAGGTAAATGGAGTGGACCTGCAGATCAGCCATGCTCTGAGTGAATAGCATAACAGGCTCGAGGGGCTGAATGGCCTCCTCCTGTTTCTAATTGTGACTGGAGAAATAAGTCCCAATGGTTATAATATCTCTTTCGACTTATAGTGCGACCTGATTTATCGGCAGTTCAGTTATCAGTGTTCGCGATGTGGGTAATGGTGGGTGTGGGCAATCTGCCTCTGGCGCAGGCCTCATTGTGAAGGAGAGAGGCCCATGGAATCTAATGTGGCAACGCAGAATGTGATTAACCTTCGATGCCCATTATAAATCAATGTCCTAATCGCACTGTGTGCAACAGAGTTGGGCAGTGAGGAATCACTGAGGAAAAGTTAACCGATCAAATGGAGCTCCTGCACATTCTGGGATGGAATATCGTGCACCGCGGGAGGCCAGTGAGTTTGGACACTCCCAGTACACCAACCACTCCCAGTATACCATCCATTTCATACTGCTGGGAAGTTTCTGCCCATTGGAATAACCAGCCTCTTGTAATGGTCGGATCTTTCTGGGAATTTTGGTATTGCTTTTTTGATTTTACTTTAAAAATCTGTGTTTTGCGACTGACAGATCCAATGGGTTCGTGCACGGAGTACTTGTGGTAACTTGTGAAGGTCTCCAGATATAGAAACAAAAGCTTCCATCTGAATATCATCAGATCGGGGTATTGCATGGAATTAAATTGAAGTATCGAACTAAATTATCACTTGACTTGATCTGGAAAAGGCAATGATTGACCGTTCTCAGAACGGATGGCCTTGGCATCCAAGGGGTTAACACTGGTGGTTGTGCCTATTCTTGCCAAAATTCTGGTGCATGATTTGATGAAACGCTCCCTCTCACTCTAAGCCTGAGGGAAATAACATTTTCTGCAATGGCAGAATGTGACATGAAAAGATACGATGTCACCTCCAATAACAAGTGCGAGGAGTCCGTGGACTTCTTTGTCACTAAGATTGAGATCATCTGTTCAGCTGCCTCTGCCGTATCCTCCCTTCCTCTTGCCGACTAAGCCAAAATTCCCCTCAGGCTCTGTGCTAGCCCAGAACCTGTGTTTTTCATTAGCTTCTGTCCTATCTCCCCTCATGCCCTCTCTGGGAGCTTGTCCATGAGACCCGCCTCCTGCTCCCTTGACCTTATTCCCACTAAATCGCTGACCAACCAACTTCCCTTCCTGGTTCCCATGCCAGATGACATTGTACCCTCTCCTCAGGTACTGCCCCCTCCCTCTCAAAACCACCACCATCATTGCCTCCTGAAAAAACCAACCCTCCACCCTTCTGTCCTTACAAGTTACTGCCTCATCTCTAACTTTCCTCTTGATGAGCACCCAGTGGAAAGTTTATCCATGATTCATGTTTCAAGGACTGCGTTCAATGGCTTTCACCCGTGAGCGGTAGGTGAGATATCACAACTGCCACCGCAGTCACACATCATACAGAGGTGAGATATGAAGGTCGCCATCGCCTCCAGTTACAGGCATTTACGCACAAGTTCACACAGACAGCAAGACCCTCCTAGACCCTCACTGGGGGAAACGTTGGAGACCTGACACTTGGTACACAACACAGCTTCGTGGTCCAACCAATGACTCAACCTAGTAGGCATAAAATTACATAGAATTACATGGAATTTTACAGCACAGAAACAGGCCATTCGGCCCAACAGGTCAATGCTGGTGTTTATGCTCCGACCCTGCTTCATCTAACCCTGTCAACAAATGAATCTATTCCTTTCTCCCTCCTGTACTTATCTAGCTTCCCCTTTAATGCACCTCAACCATTTGCCTCAACCACTCCATCAATCTCAACAAAATGATCCAAAGGGTTGATTCACAGACTCGATTTTTCTCTCTGGTGCCCTGGAGTTGGAATTGTGCTGATCCACCTCTTCTGCCCATCCAACAGCACCAACCGTTGACCCTGGCAGATTTTCCACAATCAGTTTGTTTTGAATAACGAAGGCGGTCCCACAGTGGTATCCCCTCCTCTGATTGCGAGCTCACCACTCGGAGGGGGGGGGCATTGAGGGGAGATGGCTGCTGCTGCAGGATTAGGTTAAAGAGTTCATGCATCAAGCATTGGCCTCAACTGAAGCATGGCGGTAAAAAGAATTTGGCATTCCACCCAGCATGGGCTATAGGTAAGATTGTGGCAGCACTAAAGCTGTTTTTGTGGCAGAATTTGTTTTTGGCAAGGTTTGGAAGTGGCTTTGATGAGCTGGCATGAATGTGACCCAGGTGAGTTGGTACAGAGAAAAGGGGTCTATAGGTGTTGGCATCAGTGTGATGGGAAAGGGGACGATCGAGACAGGACTGTTCATGCAATGGGCAAATGTGGTAGTCAAGAGAAGGTCTTTGTATTAGATTGGCATGAATGTCTCATGCAACTAGCAACTGGTTGTCCTCTATTCTCTTCATGCTGCTGCTTGACCCCCTACTGCCCTTGGATGCTTTCCATCTCTGGGCCCTCTACAACGAGGCTTCTTTGAAAGGCTTAAGTTGTGCAGCATGTAGCAGACCATCACTGACCTTGAGCCCCTCTCTGGACCATATTGTGGAGCAGCCCCAGACTGAACCACAACACCTGAAACATGTCTTCAGAATTCCAATTGTGTGCTCTATGATGACAGGGCTGAACGAATGGACCTCATTATAGTGCTGCTCAGTGGGTATCCTGGGATAGCACACAAGTTTCACCCAGCCACGGCTGTAGAAGGTAGCCTCAATCTCCCAGGATCTATGCAGCAGAGACTTGCCTTTTTGGTTAAATGAGTGCACTGCCTTAAAATGAAGGCACTATGGCAAGTGCCAGTGAGGTGAGCATTGTGGTGCTGTTGGCTACAAATGAGATGGGCACTGAGTGATTGGAATCCTATCCTGTTGATGTAGTGATGGTATTGATGAAGGGAGCGTGTCTGGACACAAGGTGGAATCTGTGGTTCCTTGTACTTTGGTGGACCCGACCACTCAGTAAAATGACAGGACCCTGCCTTCTGCCTTTAGCAACTAGAAACTCAGGACGCCTGTTTCATGCGGACTTGAGTTGTGTCCAGTGTTATTGAGGTGGTAATGATGGAAATAGAACGTATGACCTCACCACGTCATTACCAAGTCTGGCGGACGTGATGTTCGAAAATGTAACCATTGGTAAAATCCAGTGCAATGGATCCCCAACCCGTTGTGGAGAAGTTCGCGGTTCAAATCATCCAACCCTCTTGGTACGAGGAGGACTCATGGTGGTAGCAGGCCCAGACCTCCTTGCTAAGAGAACACATGCAGTGGCGAACAGGCCACATCACCTCCAGGCTCCTGGTGGTGGACTATGTGCACTGACGAGTAGCTCGGTCTGGTTGACTGGCGAGCTGGCAGGAGATGTACAGTTCCAAGTGGTCCAGAACATGCAAACTTCTGGGTTGGCAGAGTTTATGAAGGAGCTAATGTCTGGACATTCCTACTGTCCTATACAGTGCAGAACATGAGGTGGAGAGATGCACAGAACACTACATCCACAAGACTGGAGAAGCACAGGTGATAAACGCACTGTCTTCCCTCATTGGAAGACGGCGGCGTAACAAGCTTGCCTGACCGTCCCACACTCTCATGGTGTAGCCTGCAGTGAGATACTTTGGTGCTGACTCACTGCATTGTCTTCTATTCAAACTCATTCTTTCTCAGGAGCCCAAGACTGTGGAACTCGGTACCTCCCTCGGACTTCCCTTCTTTTTACAGACTTTTAAATCCCGAGCTGGATATCACTTAGTCGCCACTTCCTCGCTTATTTTATATTCTCTCCTCCGTCCTTCAGCCCTAGTGGCATCCTGTACAGTGGGCCTTGGCCCTCGATCATCCGACGGTTTCCGCCCTCACCTCAGGCCCCAATTATCAGTTGATTCGAGGAACTTCAGTCTGAGTGAGGATTTCTGTATCACGGAGGGTGCTGTGCTCTCTGGGGGTTGCATCCTATCGCAATCAATGAAAGCCACACGAACTTTAATAACATGCAACCTAATCTGCATATTCCATCCCATGAGTCTTTGGAAAAATAAAACCGACATTATATTTCACCTTTTCTCAATGTATAGATATGGTGTGAGTGTAAATCTGAATATAAAGCTGGGAATTGTTTGATTAACAGTTGTAGATGTGAATCACACTGATAATCTCCTCGCCATGAATATAATGTGTTTCATTTTCCCCTGTTTTATATAGGAACCTTCCCCACTTATCCCAATGCCTGGATGAGCCTCAGTGGTCTGGGGTGCAGGCTTCAAACCTGTAGCTGTCCAGCGACAGAGTGGTTCAATTCCACCTTTCAGGCGGGTTGTTTAAATTATTGGATGGAGAGAATTGGGGGAATGCAGAACAAGGGGATGTAATCTTAAAGTTAGAGTTTGGCATTTCAGGGGTGAAATCAGGAGGCACTTTCTCTCACAAAGGGTAGTAGAAATCTGCAACAAAAAGCAAGAGCTTTCAAGACTGAGATTGTTAGGTAAACGTATCAAGGGAGCTTAACGGCAGGTAAATGGAGTGGACCTGCAGATCAGCCATGCTCTGAGTGAATAGCATAACAGGCTCGAGGGGCTGAATGGCCTCCTCCTGTTTCTAATTGTGACTGGAGAAATAAGTCCCAACGGTTATAATATCTCTTTCGACTTATAGTACGACCTGATTTATCGGCAGTTCTGTTATCAGTGTTCGCGATGTGGGTAATGGTGGGTGTGGGCAATCTGCCTCTGGCGCAGGCCTCATTGTGAAGGAGAGAGGACCATGGAATCTAATGTGGCAACGCAGAATGTGATTAACCTTCAATGCCCATTATAAATCAATGTCCTAATCGCACTGTGTGCAACAGAGTTGGGCAGTGAGGAATCACTGAGGAAAAGTTAACCGCTCAAATGGAGCTCCTGCACATTCTGGGATGGAATATCGTGCACCGCGGGAGGCCAGTGAGTTTGGACACTCCCAGTACACCAACCACTCCCAGTATACCATCCATTTCATACTGCTGGGAAGTTTCTGCCCATTGGAATATCCAGCCTCTTCTAATGGTGGGATCTTTCTGGGAATTTTGGTATTGCTTTTTTGATTTTACTTTAAAAATCTGTGTTTTGCGACTGACAGATCAAATGGGTTCGTGCACGGAGTACTTGTGGTAACTTGTGAAGGTCTCCAGATATAGAAACAAAAGCTTCCATCTGAATATCATCAGATCGGGTATTGCGTGGAATTAAATTGAAGTATCGAACTAAATTATCACTTGACTTGATCTGGAAAAGGCAATGATTGACCGTTTTCAGAACGGATGGCCTTGGCATCCAAGGGGTTAACACTGGTGGTTGTGCCTATTCTTGCCAAAATTCTGGTGCATGATTTGATGAAACGCTCCCTCTCACTCTAAGCCTGAGGGAAATAACATTTTCTGCAATGGCAGAATGTGACATGAAAAGATACGATGTCACCTCCAATAACAAGTGCGAGGAGTCCGTGGACTTCTTTGTCACTAAGATTGAGATCATCTGTTCAGCTGCCTCTGCCGTATCCTCCCTTCCTCTTGCCGACTAAGCCAAAATTCCCCTCAGGCTCTGTGCTAGCCCAGAACCTGTGTTTTTCATTAGCTTCTGTCCTATCTCCCCTCATGCCCTCTCTGGGAGCTTGTCCATGAGACCCGCCTCCTGCTCCCTTGACCTTATTCCCACTAAATCGCTGACCAACCAACTTCCCTTCCTGGTTCCCATGCCAGATGACATTGTACCCTCTCCTCAGGTACTGCCCCCTCCCTCTCAAAACCACCACCATCATTGCCTCCTGAAAAAACCAACCCTCCACCCTTCTGTCCTTACAAGTTACTGCCTCATCTCTAACTTTCCTCTTGATGAGCACCCAGTGGAAAGATTATCCATGGTTCATGTTTCAAGGACTGCGTTCAATGGCTTTCACCCGTGAGCGGTAGGTGAGATATCACAACTGCCACCGCAGTCACACATCATACAGAGGTGAGATATGAAGGTCGCCATCGCCTCCAGTTACAGGCATTTACGCACAAGTTCACACAGACAGCAAGACCCTCCTAGACCCTCACTGGGGGAAACGTTGGAGACCTGACACTTGGTACACAACACAGCCTCATGGTCCAACCAATGACTCAACCTAGTAGGCATAAAATTACATCGAATTACATGGAATTTTACAGCACAGAAAAAGGCCATTCGGCCCAACAGGTCAATGCTGGTGTTTATGCTCCGACCCTGCTTCATCTAACCCTGTCAACAAATGAATCTATTCCTTTCTCCCTCCTGTACTTATCTAGCTTCCCCTTTAATGCACCTCAACCATTTGCCTCAACCACTCCATCAATCTCAACAAAATGATCCAAAGGGTTGATTCACAGACTCGATTTTTCTCTCTGGTGCCCTGGAGTTGGAATTGTGCTGATCCACCTCTTCTGCCCATCCAACAGCACCAACCGTTGACCCTGGCAGATTTTCCACAATCAGCTTGTTTTGAATAACGAAGGCGGTCCCACAGTGGTATCCCCTCCTCTGATTGCGAGCTCACCACTCGGAGGGGGGGGGCATTGAGGGGAGATGGCTGCTGCTGCAGGATTAGGTTAAAGAGTTCATGCATCAAGCATTGGCCTCAAACTGAAGCATGGCGGTAAAAAGAATTTGGCATTCCACCCAGCATGGGCTATAGGTAAGATTGTGGCAGCACTAAAGCTGTTTTTGTGGCAGAATTTGTTTTTGGCAAGGTTTGGAAGTGGCTTTGATGAGCTGGCATGAATGTGACCCAGGTGAGTTGGTACAGAGAATAGGGGTCTATAGGTGTTGGCATCAGTGTGATGGGAAAGGGGACGATCGAGACAGGACTGTTCATGCAATGGGCAAATGTGGTAGTCAAGAGAAGGTCTTTGTATTAGATTGGCATGAATGTCTCATGCAACTAGCAACTGGTTGTCCTCTATTCTCTTCATGCTGCTGCTTGACCCCCTACTGCCCTTGGATGCTTTCCACCTCTGGGCCCTCTACAACGAGGCTTCTTTGAAAGGCTTAAGTTGTGCAGCATGTAGCAGACCATCACTGACCTTGAGCCCCTCTCTGGACCATATTGTGGAGCAGCCCCAGACTGAACCACAACACCTGAAACATGTCTTCAGAATTCCAATTGTGTGCTCTATGATGACAGGGCTGAACGAATGGACCTCATTATAGTGCTGCTCAGTGGGTATCCTGGGATAGCACACAAGTTTCACCCAGCCACGGCTGTAGAAGGTAGCCTCAATCTCCCAGGATCTATGCAGCAGAGACTTGCCTTTTTGGTTAAATGAGTGCACTGCCTTAAAATGAAGGCACTATGGCAAGTGCCAGTGAGGTGAGCATTGTGGTGCTGTTGGCTACAAATGAGATGGGCACTGAGTGATTGGAATCCTATCCTGTTGATGTAGTGATGGTATTGATGAAGGGAGCGTGTCTGGACACAAGGTGGAATCTGTGGTTCCTTGTACTTTGGTGGACCCGACCACTCAGTAAAATGACAGGACCCTGCCTTCTGCCTTTAGCAACTAGAAACTCAGGACGCCTGTTTCATGCGGACTTGAGTTGTGTCCAGTGTTATTGAGGTGGTAATGATGGAAATAGAACGTATGACCTCACCACGTCATTACCAAGTCTGGCGGACGTGATGTTCGAAAATGTAACCATTGGTAAAATCCAGTGCAATGGATCCCCAACCCGTTGTGGAGAAGTTCGTGGTTCAAATCATCCAACCCTCTTGGTACGAGGAGGACTCATGGTGGTAGCAGGCCCAGACCTCCTTGCTAAGAGAACACATGCAGTGGCGAACAGGCCACATCACCTCCAGGCTCCTGGTGGTGGACTATGTGCACTGACGAGTAGCTCGGTCTGGTTGACTGGCGAGCTGGCAGGAGATGTACAGTTCCAAGTGGTCCAGAACATGCAAACTTCTGGGTTGGCAGAGTTTATGAAGGAGCTAATGTCTGGACATTCCTACTGTCCTATACAGTGCAGAACATGAGGTGGAGAGATGCACAGAACACTACATCCACAAGACTGGAGAAGCAGAGGTGATAAACGCACTGTCTTCCCTCATTGGAAGACGGCGGCGTAACAAGCTTGCCTGACCGTCCCACACTCTCATGGTGTAGCCTGCAGTGAGATACTTTGGTGCTGACTCACTGCATTGTCTTCTATTCAATCTCCTTCTTTCTCAGGAGCCCAAGACTGTGGAACTCGGTACCTCCCTCGGACTTCCCTTCTTTTTACAGACTTTTAAATCCCGAGCTGGATATCACTTAGTCGCCACTTCCTCGCTTATTTTATATTCTCTCCTCCGTCCTTCAGCCCTAGTGGCATCCTGTACAGTGGGCCTTGGCCCTCGATCATCCGACGGTTTCCGCCCTCACCTCAGGCCCCAATTATCAGCTGATTCGAGGAACTTCAGTCTGAGTGAGGATTTCTGTATCACGGAGGGTGCTGTGCTCTCCAGGGGTTGCATCCGAAAGCAATCAATGAAAGCCACACGAACTTTAATAACATGCAAACTAATCTGCATATTCCATCCCATGAGTCTTTGGAAAAATAAAACCGACATTATATTTCACCTTTTCTCAATGTATAGATATGGTGTGAGTGTAAATCTGAATATAATGCTGGGAATTGTTTGATTAACAGTTGTAGATGTGAATCACACTGATAATCACCTCGCCATGAATATAATGTGTTTCATTTTCCCCTGTTTTATATAGGAACCTTCCCCACTTATCCCAATGCCTGGATGAGCCTCAGTGGTCTGGGGTGCAGGCTTCAAACCTGTAGCTGTGTAGCAACAGAGTGGTTCAATTCCACCTTTCAGGCAGCAGTGTTTAAATTATTGGATAGAGAGAATTGGGGGAATGTAATGAACAAGGGGATGTGATCTTAAAGTTAGAGTTTGGCACTTCAGGGGTGAAATCAGGAGGCACTTTTTCTCACAAAGGGTAGTAGAAATCTGCAACAAAATGCAAGAGCTTTCAAGACTGAGATTGTTAGGTGAACGTATCAAGGGAGCGAAAGGCAGGTAAATGGAGTGGACCTGCAGATCAGCCATGCTCTGAGTGAATAGCATAACAGGCTCGAGGGGCTGAATGGCCTCCTCCTGTTTCTAATTGTGACTGGAGAAATAAGTCCCAATGGTTATAATATCTCTTTCGACTTATAGTGCGACCTGATTTATCGGCAGTTCTGTTATCAGTGTTCGCGATGTGGGTAATGGTGGGTGTGGGCAATCTGCCTCTGGCGCAGGCCTCATTGTGAAGGAGAGAGGCCCATGGAATCTAATGTGGCAACGCAGAATGTGATTAACCTTCAATGCCCATTATAAATCAATGTCCTAATCGCACTGTGTGCAACAGAGTTGGGCAGTGAGGAATCACTGAGGAAAAGTTAACCGATCAAATGGAGCTCCTGCACATTCTGGGATGGAATATCGTGCACCGCGGGAGGCCAGTGAGTTTGGACACTCCCAGTACACCAACCACTCCCAGTATACCATCCATTTCATACTGCTGGGAAGTTTCTGCCCATTGGAATATCCAGCCTCTTCTAATGGTGGGATCTTTCTGGGAATTTTGGGATTGCTTTTTTGATTTTACTTTAAAAATCTGTGTTTTGCGACTGACAGATCAAATGGGTTCGTGCACGGAGTACTTGTGGTAACTTGTGAAGGTCTCCAGATATAGAAACAAAAGCTTCCATCTGAATATCATCAGATCGGGGTATTGCGTGGAATTAAATTGAAGTATCGAACTAAATTATCACTTGACTTGATCTGGAAAAGGCAATGATTGACCGTTCTCAGAACAGATGGCCTTGGCCTCCAAGGGGTTAACACTGGTGGTTGTGCCTATTCTTGCCAAAATTCTGGTGCATGATTTGATGAAACGCTCCCTCTCACTCTAAGCCTGAGGGAAATAACATTTTCTGCAATGGCAGAATGTGACATGAAAAGATACGATGTCACCTCCAATAACAAGTGCGAGGAGTCCGTGGACTTCTTTGTCACTAAGATTGAGATCATCTGTTCAGCTGCCTCTGCCGTATCCTCCCTTCCTCTTGCCGACTAAGCCAAAATTCCCCTCAGGCTCTGTGCTAGCCCAGAACCTGTGTTTTTCATTAGCTTCTGTCCTATCTCCCCTCATGCCCTCTCTGGGAGCTTGTCCATGAGACCCGCCTCCTGCTCCCGTGACCTCATTCCCGCTAAATCGCTGACCAACCAACTTCCCTTCCTGCTTCCCATGCCAGATGACATTGTACCCTCTCCTCAGGTACTGCCCCCTCCCTCTCAAAACCACCACCATCATTGCCTCCTGAAAAAACCAACCCTCCACCCTTCTGTCCTTACAAGTTACTGCCTCATCTCTAACTTTCCTCTTGATGAGCACCCAGTGGAAAGTTTATCCATGGTTCATGTTTCAAAGACTGCGTTCAATGGCTTTCACCCGTGAGCGGTAGGTGAGATATCACAACTGCCACCGCAGTCACACATCATACAGAGGTGAGATATGAAGGTCGCCATCGCCTCCAGTTACAGGCATTTACGCACAAGTTCACACAGACAGCAAGACCCTCCTAGACCCTCACTGGGGGAAACGCTGGAGACCTGACACTTGGTACACAACACAGCCTCATGGTCCAACCAATGACTCAACCTAGTAGGCATAAAATTACATAGAATTACATGGAATTTTACAGCATAGAAACAGGCCATTCGGCCCAACAGGTCAATGCTGGTGTTTATGCTCCGACCCTGCTTCATCGAACCCTGTCAACAAATGCTTCTATTCCTTTCTCCCTCCTGTACTTATCTAGCTTCCCCTTTAATGCACCTCAACCATTTGCCTCAACCACTCCATCAATCTCAACAAAATGATCCAAAGGGATGATTCACAGACTCGATTTTTCTCTCTGGTGCCCTGGAGTTGGAATTGTGCTGATCCACCTCTTCTGCCCACCCAACAGCACCAACCGTTGACCCTGGCAGATTTTCCACAATCAGCTTGTTTTGAATAACGAAGGCGGTCCCACAGTGGTATCCCCTCCTCTGATTGCGAGCCCACCACTCGGAGTGGGGGGGGGCGTTGAGGGGAGATGGCTGCTGCTGCAGGATTAGGTTAAAGAGTTCATGCATCAAGCATTGGCCTCAAACTGAAGCATGGCGGTAAAAAGAATTTGGCATTCCACTCAGCATGGGCTATAGGTAAGATTGTGGCAGCACAAAAGCTGTTTTTGTGGCAGAATTTGTTTTTGGCAAGGTTTGGAAGTGGCTTTGATGAGCTGGCATGAATGTGACCCAGGTGAGTTGGTACAGAGAAAAGGGGTCTGCAGGTGTTGGCATCTTTGTGATGGGAAAGGGGACGATCGAGACAGGACTGTTCATGCAATGGGCAAATGTGGTAGTCAAGAGAAGGTCTTTGTATTAGATTGGCATGAATGTCTCATGCAACTAGCAACTGGTTGTCCTCTATTCTCTTCATGCTGCTGCTTGACCCCCTACTGCCCTTGGATGCTTTCCATCTCTGGGCCCTCTACAACGAGGCTTCTTTGAAAGGCTTAAGTTGTGCAGCATGTAGCAGACCATCAATGATCTTGAGCCCCTCACTGGACCATATTGTAGAGCAGCCCCAGACTGAACCACAACACCTGAAACATGTCTTCAGAATTCCAATTGTGTGCTCTATGATGACAGGGCTGAACGAATGGACCTCATTATAGTGCTGCTCAGTGGGTATCCTGGGATAGCACACAAGTTTCACCCAGCCACGGCTGTAGAAGGTAGCCTCAATCTCCCAGGATCTATGCAGCAGAGACTTGCCTTTTTGGTTAAATGTGTGCACTGCCTTAAAATGAAGGCACTATGGCAAGTGCCAGTGAGGTGAGCATTGTGGTGCTGTTGGCTACAAATGAGATGGGCACTGAGTGATTGGAATCCTATCCTGTTGATGTAGTGATGGTATTGATGAAGGGAGCGTGTCTGGACACAAGGTGGAATCTGTGGTTCCTTGTACTTTGGTGGACCCGACCACTCAGTAAAATGACAGGACCCTGCCTTCTGCCTTTAGCAACTAGAAACTCAGGACGCCTGTTTCATGCGGACTTGAGTTGTGTCCAGTGTTATTGAGGTGGTAATGATGGAAATAGAACGTATGACCTCACCACGTCATTACCAAGTCTGGCGGACGTGATGTTCGAAAATGTAACCATTGGTAAAATCCAGTGCAATGGATCCCCAACCCGTTGTGGAGAAGTTCGCGGTTCAAATCATCCAACCCTCTTGGTACGAGGAGGACTCATGGTGGTAGCAGGCCCAGATCTCCTTGCTAAGAGAACACATGCAGTGGCGAACAGGCCACATCACCTCCAGGCTCCTGGTGGTGGACTATGTGCACTGACGAGTAGCTCGGTCTGGTTGACTGGCGAGCTGGCAGGAGATGTACAGTTCCAAGTGGTCCAGAACATGCAAACTTCTGGGTTGGCAGAGTTTATGAAGGAGCTAATGTCTGGACATTCCTACTGTCCTATACAGTGCAGAACATGAGGTGGGGAGATGCACGGAACACGACATCCACAAGACTGGAGAAGCACAGGTGATAAACGCACTGTCTTCCCTCATTGGAAGACGGCGGCGTAACAAGCTTGCCTGACCGTCCCACACTCTCATGGTGTAGCCTGCAGTGAGATACTTTGGTGCTGACTCACTGCATCATCTTCTATTCAAACTCATTCTTTCTCAGGAGCCCAAGACTGTGGAACTCGGTACCTCCCTCGGACTTCCCTTCTTTTTACAGACTTTTAAATCCCGAGCTGGATATCACTTAGTCGCCACTTCCTCGCTTATTTTATATTCTCTCCTCCGTCCTTCAGCCCTAGTGGCATCCTGTACAGTGGGCCTTGGCCCTCTGCGCTTGTTTCTCAATTTAAAAAAAGGGACAGACATAAATGGAAGGTGAACTGAAACCTCCGCGAGAAAAGAACCCACAAGAGGGAGTCAATGGAAAAACGCAGCTCCTACAAACAGCTGGTAATTTTTCATTGTCAGGGAGCTGGTTAAGCAGAAACCGTATCATGTTCCAGTATTCAGTCATCTGCCACAGATAACTTTCACCGTAAGAAATTAATTTTCATTAAGCACCTCCCGTAGTTTTTAATTACATTGGGCTGAGCAGCATATAGTTATAATGAATTGTCTGTCTCGTTGTATTAATCTGAGGCCTAAGCAGAATAAGCAGAGCAGAGGGAATTGAAAAATGTTTACATTACACTGTCAGTAAAAGCCCATTATTGGAAAGGACTTGAGTAAGCTGCTCATTGCTGTCACATGTCTTCATAGAGTCTATAAACCTAAGGCCATAAGTCTTCCAGACAAAGGGGTTGAAGGTTTGGATTGCACAAGATATTTTTTCAGTGCTTAGGACTGTTTTATTCTGCAGTGAGTGGAGGGTGCTGTACTCGAGACTATGGATTCTAGCAGACAGAATACTGACTGACCATTCATCATCGTCCAAATCCAGCTGATGGTGAACAGATGAGGTGAAGGATCTCCTCTCGTCTTTGCTAGTCAGGGCATAAACTGGGGCCCATGTGGACAATCTTACTTCAGCTCCCAGTGGCACCATAAAACTGCCTGGAAGTGCCCTCAGCTTTCAGCAGCAAATCCTATCTCTGCTTTTACATTAAGAGATGGTAAGTAAAGGGAAGTGTAAATGTCATATCACTGCGGGACACAGAGCTGTCCAACAGAGATAGACATGACCTCAAGGGCATCAATATCCTCTTCCCACTGGACTACCAGGAACTGGATGGATGGATGGATGGATGGATATTTATTCACAAGGTCACCATGTCCTCCTCACCAGCCAGACTCCCACGGGATAAGGCAGCTGGATATTACTGCAGACTTGTCGTAGTGTCCAACACAGCTGCTCTATGGTGGAGTCTTAGAATGGGTTTCTCGCTGTTGTAAAACAGGCAGAATTGCATTTGGCGACCGCTGTGTAACAGGTCGGATACTCCGTTCTATTGAACTCAATGGGACTGAATATCAGGGGTGGCCTATAACGGGCGACCGCTGGGATTCGGCCTGTTTTACGTCCCCGCCCTTGTCCAGTTTCATGCTCCATGAAGTCTAGAACCGCTCAGTGGGGATTGGAGGGGTTAAAGGCCAACCCCGAGAGGTGGGACAGTTCCACAGGTCCTGATCAACGAATGAGGGTTCTTACCTTGGCCCTGGATCCTGACGCTCAGAGGGTCCGTCAGGAGAGGCAACGGTTGTGAGGCCGAAGTTCAGGGGTCGATTGACAACTTGCTAAAACAAGCGTTAACGGGGCAGCAAAGGCCTCGAGCCGGGTTTAATCACCAGCCTGTTAATGCCATCGGCGCGTCGCCTCTTTGACAGGGGCTGAACACTCTGCCTGTTTCAGGCGGGCGGCCCCTTTTAATATGCAAATCAGGGTCCTATAATGTACCTGGGGCCTCGATGGCCATTTTAGGATAGAACGGTTTCACTGGCGGTAGAATCGGAGTGGCCCCGGAAAAGTACGTTTCAAATTATTTTTGTGAGGCCAGAAGGAGCAGGAGGTTCTGCTGTGGGCCCCAGATAAACCCCCAGCGTGGCACTTGGCCCAATGGCCCCATGCAAATGCGACGCCCTCCCAAAGACCTGGCCAACTTGGGCAGGGTCAGCGCTGGCAGACAGCGCAGTCCCAGCGTAACCATGGGGATCGAGGCCTGAGGAGTTTCAGGGCCGATAACTCCTCGGAATTGGGTAGGTACTGATGGTGATAGCAGCTTAAAATGATATCAACATTACTTTAATATTGTATTTTACATCAAGTAGCCCATGCAACATGGTGACAATGGAGCTCATTGTGGTCATTAATATCTACAACTTGGCCTCTGCTACTCGTGCTGTTTCTTGTGTACTATTAGACGGAGGGTGCATTTACCAATCCCGCACTCCCAATAAGAGTGGGGAACCAGTACTCCAATTCCTTGGTCAGACCCCATCTGGGGTCCTGCGTTAGTTCTGGGCACCGCATCTCAAGAAGGATATATTGGCCTTGGAAGGGGTGCAGCGCAGATTCACCAGACTTGACACTAGGGCTAAAAGGGTTAAATTATGAGGACAGGTTTCATAAACTTGGCTTGTATTCCCTTGAGTTTAGAAGATTGAGGGGTGATCTAATCAAGGCGTTTAAAACGATAAAAGGATTCAATAGGATAAATACAGAGAAACTATTTCCTCTGATGGGGGAGTCCAGAACAAGAGGGCATAACCTTAAAATTAGAACTAGGCCATTCAGGAGTGAAATCAGAAAGCACTTCTTCACACAAAAGGGAGACGAATTCTGGAACTCTCTCCCCCAAAAGGCTGTGGATGCTGGGTTAATTGAAAATTTCAAGACTAAGATCGATAGATTTTTGTTGGGTAAGGGTATCAAGGGTTACGGAACCAAGGCGGGAAAATCGAGGTTAGGTGCAGATCAGCTGTGATCTATTTGAATGCGGAACAGGCTCAAGAGCTGAATGGCCTCCTCCTGCTCCTTTGTTTCACACATCTATCCATGAAAAAAAATCTTGATCATTTACATGGAAGCTGTGCATTGAGCTCAAATGCCAGACACATGAATGCCAGGTCTACCATCTGAACGTGGATATCACCCGGCCTTGCATTGTGGGCACAGGACCCCTCCAGCTGATGCTGATACACAAAGTGAGCACTGAGACACCCATTCTATAACTGTCTATCAATGGCCAGATTTTTACCAGCTGTGCACCAGATTTTTGTTCAAACGAATTTCGGTCCACTTTCCAGCACTACCTCCTCGCTATAAAGGGTTAAGATATTCTGTGACGATACCAGCCAATAAAATATTTGCAGCCAGAGCAGTTGTTGAATATTATTCAATGTGAATGGACTCCCGTGGGCAGTTGCTTTAGCCTGGCCTCCATTCTTCACTCTGACAGGATTAGCAAGCGACCAGAGAACAGTAAGAGGCTTTAACAATTCAGGAGGGGAGGAGGGTTAGCAGGCCGCTGGGAGAGCAGTAATCGACAGGCTCCACATCTGGAGCCTGTGCTCTCTCTCCTCACACAGAGCAGAGTGGCCCCACAACACAGAACTTTACAGTTCTTTATGGACTGCAGGACGAGCTCAGTCTCCATTTGGTATGGAATGCCCATTGCATGCAATGTTGCTCCCTTGTTCAGCCGCCAGTGTGGTAACTGTTTCTTGCTTCACGTGCTGAAACAAGGTGCTCATTTTCATCCATACCAGAAAGGATGAAACGTTACAGAGATTCATATGTGTATATTATAAGGAATAGCAGACCCTGTGTATGCTATCGGGAATAGCAGACCCTGTGTATATTATCGGGAATAGCAGACCCTCTGTATATTATAAGGAATAGCAGACCCTGTGTATATTGTCAGGAATAGCAGGCCCTGTGTATTTTATAGGGAATCAGTCCCTCTGTATATTATAGGGAATAGCAGTCCCTGTGTATATTGTGGAGAATAGAAGCCCTGTGTATATTATAGTGAATAGCAGACTCTGTGTATATTATGGAGAATAGCAGACCCTGTGTATATTATAGAGAATAGCAGACCCTGTGTATATTATAGAGAGTAGCAGACCGTGTGTATATCATAGGGACTAGCCAGACCCTATGTATATTATAGGGACTAGCAGACCCTGCGTATATCATAGAGAATAGCAGACCCTGTGTATGTTATATAGAACAGCAGACCTTGTGTATATTATGGAGAATAGCAGACCCGGGTTTATTATAGAGAATAGCAGACCCTGTGTATATTATAGAGAATAGCAGACCCGGGTTTATTATAGAGAATAGCAGACCCTTTACATATTGTATCAGAGACTAATTGTATCTAATTGTCTAGAGACTAATTGTATCTAATTGTCTGGGGACACCAAAAAACTCAAATTGTGTTTGCTTCATTTGTTTGTTGCGTTTGTTCCCAGGCCCCTGGTGCGATGAGGGGAATCAGGCTTCAATCTTCTGTTTTGAGCCCTGGATAACTCTTCGTGTGTTTAGGGTCCAGCTCTCACGTTGATGTCCTGATTGAGTCAACAACCGGTCAAACGTAAGTTTTATTCTTTCTCTTACAGGACAGACTTTCCTTGAGGAAATTTGGATCGATAGCACATCCACATCTCCCAGGCCACCTGGTTAGATCCATCATAAATGATATTTATCTTTCCCAAACTGATCAACCTTGCCCTGGTGCTCCAGGGTCACCCAGATCATGGTGGCAACAGGGCAAGCAACTTCTCCAGTGAATTTTCTCCCCATCAAAATGCCGGATGTGCTGGGAAGGAGTTGATTTGTATCGCAGGTGCCCAGGGTCAGCCCATGCAAGACCATCTCTTCATAAATGATTCCGATGGTGACAGCCCCTCCTTAAAATGGAGCCTGATGGTGAGGCATGGGCATTGAATTTCCATTGTTTCTTCAGGGTTTCCGAGGATCTTTCGGCAACAATCAGGAGAGTCCCAGCAGAGGTACACCCACTCCATCTTTAAAATGGGGCCCATGGCAAAGGTTTTTGTTTATAATGGATTCCATGTCAAGTGATCGTCTAAAATGTATACTACCTTTCAAATAAAGTCTGATGAAATCTGATCAGAGATTGGTGTTTTTCTAAATTGGTATCTGATCAGAGGTAGTAAATGATGCCGAGAAGGTAAATCCAAAACACTACTCCGAGTTGAAATATCACAATAGGAGAATGGGGCAGATTCAAACTGTAAACAGGCACATTTAGAACTGGTGTTGGGAGATTGATCATCACTGTGAATGGTTTCCATGTAGGACAGTGGAAGTGAAATCCAGGACCCCAAATAACAGTTGGATGCTGTGAGGGGCACTGAAAGTTTACTTTGGATGGTTGAGTTTAGATGGGTTCAGTGGCCACATTCATCTATATCTATTAGCCAAGAAAGACATGCCAGCATTTTGAAGTGTTGGAGACTTTATTTTTTGAATATAAAGTGACAAGAAATGATTTCCAATAGAAAAAAGAATCTTTCTCTATGTACAGATTTTTACATAGCAACGTCTCTGTGTATTTTTTTTAAAACAACTGCACCGTAGTTATATACAGAGGAAAATATTGTGGAAAAAACCGGACAGTTTGTCTCTCGCTTCCCATTCTTTTTCAATTTTGGGCTTTTATTTTTCTCGGTTTTTGGTTTTTTTCAATTTTTTCTTTCTTTCCAAATAAAGCGGCAAAGGTGGAAATTAGAGTTTCAGCAGAGCCGAGCTGATAGAGAGGAAAGGAAGCCAACCAGGAGGACAGGGGAATAGGCACTGCGCTTTGCACTGAGGAAACCTGCTGAGACATTTACTGTGGTGCTTCCATCAAAGTGCGAGCAGTTCGATAGGGGCTGGTCTCCCAGGAAACCCACTGTGAGTAGGGAAGGAGGTTTGTAGGGGATGGAGAATGGAGACTCCTATCACCGTCTCTGTGGGACATTATATTCCAGTGCCAGACAAAGAGCAACTATCGGCCATGAAAGGAGTTTCAGGGGCAGCTCAGTTTGCAACAGTGCAGATTCCACACCAATGCAAACTGCACAGTGTAATTGAGTGAATTTGGGGAAGGGGCGTGAGTTGGAACTCAGGAGTCGGTCTCCCAACCACTCTGGACTCTCGTCAGCTGCTGTTCCCGGTCAGGTCCACAGGAGCCGATGAATTTGTGATCTTTTTTCAAAATGTTAGCGCAGGGCTGACTGTCCTACCAAGCCTACCAAGCCCTTCCGCGTGGTAAACCATAAGAGCTCTGGCCAGACAGCAGGCAGCAACAGTCGATTCCCACCCAGCCTCCAGGCACCTGGAATTTAACCACACCTCGTGCATCAAATTAAATAAGTGAAAGGACTGGAACATTTATCTGCTTTGAGCCAAAGGATGTTCTCAAAGCAAGTGTGCAACAGGTAAAATGCATTAAAAAGCATCCTCTACACTGCCCCGATTTCAGAAGAACTCCCTTTTCTGCCCCCTTCCCAATTGTACTAGGTGTGGTGTTTCTTCTACCCAGATTCTTTCCTTCAAGGAGCACTGCATGATGTTAGCAACACGATCGTATTAAACACCTATTTTATCAAAGGCGTTAATCTTTCTTGAAATAGCAGATAGGGCAATATCATCCCAACTCAATAATGAGTGAGTTATTAACATCAGGCACCTTCCAGGTGCCTGTCCTGGTGCAGGGTCTTTAAAAGGGATTTTATCTCACGTTGGTTGGCTTCTGAAATGGTTTCTCAAATTGCTATCAGCTCGGCCCTTGCCCAACAAACTGGTGGCTAGTAAGATCCCAGATTAATACGTGCTTGTGTAACACACCCACACATCATGTGCCTATTTAAAACAATAGGGTTCAATGACTGCAAAGCAAAAGTGCAGTCCGTAGAATGCGTCTCGTGACTCAAAGCCCCCGTCCTCCTGGGTAGGAGTCCCACTTCATGCCCGACACGTTATGTCAGTGTCATTGCTGGTGAGGGTGTCCCCATCCAGGGGAGGGAAGAGGGAGGAAATTAGTGTCGATTTGTTGCAGTGACAGTACACCTCTTTCTCAATGAATTACACAGTGGTACTGATTGTGGGGCTTAGAGGCCCTGTGGGCCCAGCTCAATCTGCCCTCCTGACCAGACGAGCTCCCAATAATTGTCATAGTGACTCTGCTCTATAACTCTTCTGAATTAATTTGTGACGTCCATCATAGATCTATGTCATTATGAAGTCCACCTAAGACCCGAAGCCTTAGATACTTTAGAGACAGCATACAGTGCATCACTTTGACATTGCATGCTGATATATGACATCGCCAAGTCTTAGTTGCTTACATGAAAATAAATGTTTTTAGAGCCTTTGGGGGGGTGGGGGATAGGGGAGCAGGGTCAGAGGGAGGGCCAAAGATCTTAAGACTAACAGAAATGGGTGCAAACTGTCACTGACTGGAGTTTTCAATATTTAGTTCATTTTTGTGAGGTGGGGGGGGGTGTGTTACAGTACGTAGCAAAGGATCCAAAGGAAAGCTTTCCACTTCAAATCCCAAAACATTTCAACGAAGAAATCACTGGAAATGCAAATAAAAAGCCGTCACAATCTCAACGAAGGAAAGGTTATTTCTAAAATGATCTCACGTAACACGCACAGCATAGTTCATCTCAGTACCTGAATTAAAAACCTTTAACAACTGCAGGAGGTGGGCCGGACCATTCCAAAAACCAAGGCCTATTTTTGGGCACAGGCCCTTTGATCCAGGGCAAGGTCCTCATTAGTTTCAACCCAACCCCCTCCATTCAGTTAGCAAATTGGAGCGTTAATTAAAAAAAACCATTCTTAGCTACCTAAAATCCTGATATATATATACAAGCAACAAATTAAACACTGTACTACAAAGCTACCTAACACTGATATTTTTTTTTAAATTTCCCCACGAACTACATATTCTCTTGTTTAAAAAGTTTGAAAACCAAACAAAACAATACTTTCCTCTCTTGAGCTAAAATGGCTTCGGGCTCCATTTTCAAAATGCCTGGTTGTTTGTTTTTTTTTATTTTGAAAGCTCTCTGTTTTGTGCTATTTGTTTGGAGCAATGTCGTGTGGCGGTAAAGGGGGAGAGGGCGGGCACACACGGGGGGGGGGAAAGGCCCATCCCACCGCTAGCAGGGGAAAATAAAACGCTCAGCAACAAAGCAGCTTTCGAAAGCTCTGGCTGAAACTAAGCAGCACGTTCTTGGCCCGACAGGCTTGGCTGAGTTGGAAATGGAGACGGGTAAATGCGAAATAACAGTAAATATTTGAAACATTCTCGTGCTAAAAATTTTTTTTTTTTTTACAAATCTTATAATTTGATCAGCCTGGTTTAAAATTCAGTGCATTTCCTTGGGGGAGGGGGAATGAGGATGACCCACTGTTCAAAGGGCTCAGTGTTTAATCTTTGATTGTGCCAACTACGTGATTGTAATTTTTGTTTAGAAAAACAGTTTGAGGGAGGAAGAAACTGCTATTTTAACAGGCTGAACAAGTGGGAATGTTTTAAAAAAAAATAAAAACTGCACAGCTCAACCTCAACTTGTACAAAACAAAGCGCAAACTTTTAAAAATAGGGCCCTTTGTGCCTTGGGTGTACAGAGTAGATACTGAACACACACAGTACCTCGCCGCTGATGTACTGGGGAGTATAGCAGGCAGAGTTACTGGAGAGAGAGGTCGATGTGCTTTGCTCAAACCTCATTAAATCTATTAATTACGGTACAGGCTGTAGGCCAACAGCAAACCATATTCTGAGAAATATTCAGGAGAATGAAAAGAACCAAGATAGTCACAGACAAGCATGGGAATCAGAGAAAGAGACACTTCCACACATGCATTCACACACAGACGTATGTACATAGACTTCGCACATACATACACAGACTCGCAGACACATACATGTACATGCATGTATGCATACACATCCATGCCGCACACACATACGTGCACATGTGCATATCATGCATGTATACCCATACTCACATATACATAGACACATGTGTATGTACATACATGTACTCACATCAGCATGCACACACTCACACATGCCACATGCATGTATGCAAATACACGCACACCCCAATTGAATCACTGTTGTTATATTCAAGTGAGCCCTGATTCACCAGACAACATGGCTGGGAAACAGACGTCACATTCAGGGCTTGTTGAAAGTCCCTGGGTAAGGAAAAGGCAAAATGAATAATGGATCAAAGAGAATAAGGACGAGTAAAGAACGGAGAAAGGAAGTGAAGAGAGAGAGAGAGAGAGAAAAGAGATTGCTCATTCTGGTCTGTTACGGTCCAATATGGTTTGCTGCAGTGGAACATGAATCAGAGAGGAGCACTGGAATGGAAGTGACCCTGCCACAAATTGCTCAATGGCTGGAGAGAGCACACCCTGTTGACCCTGTAGAAAATGTTTACATTACATAGTGCAGGATTTGCATCATCAGAACATAAGGTTCTCCCTCAGAGTCAGAGGTCGAAACTATCAGCGCCTTGACAGACACAGAGGCCCCAATCTGCACAAGAAGGTTATGAATTTGCACAACTAAAGAGAGCTACAGATCATGTGTGGAATCAATAGTTAGCATGGGAATTGCATCTGGTTCAGGTAGGAGTGAGTGAGCATGACGTTAAAAATGCCCAGCTCAATTTAAAGAGGTCAGAACTATAAATGGGGACCTCTGCCATAGTTAAAAAGTGGTGAGGTTCAGGGGCTCTGTCCAGGGTCCTGAAATCTATGTAACTGTACTTTGGAGATGTTTGTAATGCTATGATTTTTCTCCAAATGGGTCCTTTTCCTCCTTGCCTGCATGTGCACGATTCCAGGAAGACCCAGTATATAAAGTGCATGATTGTGAAGTATCAGTTTATAATCGATTGGCAGCATCAGAATTTTTGCAACCTCTGGACAAAATACAATCTGGGACAAACACTTCTGGCGTCAGCAGGCAAGAATGAAGGATGCGAGATGTTGGCACCTGCGGGAAAAGAACTTTCAATTTTCAATGTCAAACTTTATCCAAAACAAAGCTTCACACGTTCAGAACGCGAGGGCCCAGCGGGTATAGACCCTTATTTGCAGATGTAACTGTTGAAATCTTTCATTTTTTTTAATATGGGATCATATTCCTCCTTTAAGGCCATCCAGCCAACTATTGTACCATACACACTGTAAATCCAATAGCCCATTCATGTCCCTCTCAGGATCTGGGCTTGAGTGTTCTTGGTAGGCCTGCTTAGTTTCGACCCCTACTTATGGACAATCATTTTCAGGCAATAATATGGACGCCTCAGCTGCCATATTGAAGTGTCCAAGTGAATGTTACTGATGGACACTGCACAACACAAGAGAATTTACAAGATTCTGTGACCAAACACTATTAAAATACATTTTGAATGAGTCTATTTATGGATAGACTTCTTTAAAGGAACCATGCATTTCAAGATGAGAAATCAAGTCATCTGTTAAAGGCAATAATGGAAGCAATCACTGCACAGTCCAGTATGGCAGCACACCGGGGTCCTTCAGTCCACTAAGACATTCTTAAATAAGGTCTACAGCCAATCCTTAATCAATCTTTATAATCACTCAATATACATTATCAATTCAAGTAAATTTTACAAATGCATTTCAGCAGCTCAGGTAGTCAGTCAGCAAAGCTTGCTTCCTGTACATTTGTTTTGAAATCTCAGATGTACTTGGAGTTAATAAGCAGGGAGATGATAACCGGGGAGGTGCCTCCCTTGCTTATTTTTCAAAAAATGTAAACAAATCATAACACAACAGTTAGAGTATTTTCTTTTAGTACACCCTGTTTTGTTTTAATAAAAGTCTTAATTGAAATCTATTTCTAAGTTTAATCATTTACAAAAGAGCAAAATCCAAAAAAGAAAAGTATACTGACAAAGTAGTTGATTAAGAGATCGTTGTTACATTAAGGCTCCCACCACAAGTCCTATTTACACAACTTGTCAACTATTAGATTGTTCCTGGCATTATGCCATTGGCTTTACACAGAAGCCTCAGCTATTGGCCTCATCCACCGACAGTCAAGCCTTTAAATTTGCCAACTCCCTACCTAACAGCACTGTGGGAGCCTTTCACCATACGAACTGCAGCGGTTCCAGAAGAAGGCCCACCACCACCTTCTCAAGGGCAACTAGGGATAGGCAATAAATGCCGGACTTGCCAGCGACGCCCACATCCCGAGAATGAATTTTTAAAAAAAACATGGAGTTTGGAAAAATGTGGCTTAAAAGTATGGCATCCCTGACAGACCAAACTAGTTTATGTACTTGCAGGAATTTAACAGTGGGTTCAGACTATTGTATCAGACCATTTAGATCCAAGTTGGCTTGAAGCATTCAGCAGTGTGAACAGCCTGTACATGTTAGTACATTACACATTAACTTTTCTTTTAATTTGCTTTTCTTTGCTCACTTGGGTCCACCTGGGTTTACTTGCACAAGTGACTTCAATACCAGCCTACACTTCTGCAATGGACAAGAGCAGCAATGTCATGGGAACACCATCATCTCCAAGTTCCCCTGCGAGTCACACACTATCCTAACGTGGACATATATTGCCATTGCTTCATCGTCGCTGGGTCAGTATACTGGAATCCCCACCTAATACCAATGTGGGAGCAACATCACCACAAGGACTGCAGTGGTTCAAGAGGAAGGACAATTACCAGCTTCTCAGGGCAACTAGGGATGGGCAGTAAATGCAACCATGCCAGCGTTGCCCACATTCCCAGAACATAAACTGTGGGATATACATCAATCCCTATTCTAGTTTCCTTCATATACTTTGTGATATATATTAATCCTCAATCCAGTATCCTCCATATACTGTGTTTACACGCACATATTATATCTATATAACCCCCAAACTGATAAACTCCATACAATGGGGGACGTACATTAATCTCGTCTAGTAACCTCCATGTATGAGCTGCTGTTTATCAATCCTCAATACATATATATACCTGTGACATACAGATATACACCAATCCCCATTCAAGTATGCTCCATATACCATGTGTATACATCAATTCCCAATATTCCCAGTCCAATATCCTTGACATACTCCCCAATTTAAAGTCCTACATCTACTGTGTAATATGCATGTTGTCTAGTATGCTCCATACAGTATGTGATATACATAAATTTCCGGTCTAACTGCCTCCATATACTGTTTAATCTACATTGCTCAATTGTTTAGGCCAGCTGAGTTGCCATAGTGACCTTATTCCTGCAATGAACTATGGGTACAGTATGTCACTGTGATGCAGTTCCTATGTAAATCCTTGCCCCATATCACATCGTTTTCATTTCAGTATTCAAACCAATCTCATTGGAAGAAGCTTTGCTAAAAGAGCTATGAGGGATTGACTACAAATTTACCCACAATTCCAAGGAAACTGATGTCCATGAAAACCTCTCGATAACACGTTTGCACAGATCTGGCTTGAAACAGTTAATGAACGGTGTTGTTAAGAAGAGGACTGCAGGTAGCCATGTGTGGCTTAAAATGAGAGATTGTTTTGCAATCTGCACTGTAATACTGCAGTTATTCATCAACTCTTATCCGGCCAGGTCAGTGACAGAGAGCATTTATCCAGGCACGACGCAGTGGGCAATGCCTAAACATATCTGCCAGTGCCAGCTTCGCTGGAGTGGGCAACATTCTTTGCAAGGCTAAGGATGAGCACACTCTACCAGTCCAATCGTAGACGGGGTGCAGAGGCAGACACAAGGGGGTTGAATTTGTATGTGGGGTTACTCGCGCTTGTCCAGAAAAACAGCATGAATGGTGCGTCTCTGCTGAAGTTACAAAGGACGAGTGGGAGAACTTCGTCAGAAATTCACCAGCAAGCTCCTGAACCCAGGCTGCATCAATGGGCCTCATGATCACCGATGTCAGCAACGTAACTGATCATAGAATCGTTACAGCACTGGAGGCCATTCAGCCCATCGAGCCTGAGTCGGCTCTTTGTAAGGGCAATCCAGTTAGTCCTATTCCCCTGCTCTTTCACCGTAGCCCTGCAAATTTTTTCCCTTCAAGTATTTATCCAATTCCTTTTTGAAAGTCATGATTGAATCTGCTTCCACCGCCCTTTCAGGCAGCATATTCCAGATCATAATTACTCGCTGCATAAATAAGTTTTTCCTCATGTCACCTTTAGTTCTTTTGCCAATCAACTTAAACCTGTGACCTCTGGTTCTCGACCCTTCCGCCAATGGGAACAGTTTCTCTTTATTTACTTTATCTAAACCAGTCATGATTTTGAACACTTCTATAAAATCACCTCTTAACCTTCTCTGCTCTAAGGAGAACAACCCCAGCTTCTGCAGTCTATCCACGTAACTGAAGTCTCCCATCCCTGGAACCATACTTTGAGGTAGAGTGTCATCTGGGCTCCTTCTGGGGCCCAGACCCAGAGCTAGGCAAGCAGCCCCCGCGCCCCAACTGACAGGCCCAAAACCGGCCTGAAATTGGGCCTTGAGCCTCGGGCCTTGTTTACACTTTATGGCGACATGTTGTGCCTCCAGAGTCAGCTCGCTCATTTGAAGAGCACGAATGTCAAGCCCCCTTGTTGCGCCAGAGCAGCCCGAAGGTAAATCCTGGGAGGGGTATTGAAGCGGGCAACGGGGAGGAGAGGAGTGATCATGATGACTGTAGAGTCAGGGGAGCACCTGCTCCTCATGGCTCCACAGGAAGGTTTTTCTAAACATTTGCATTAAAAAACGGACCTTTAGTTAGCGGCGGATGCTGGAGAATCCTGAGCGGAGCAGGCCCGACCCTCATCACAGCCCAGTTTCTGTGAGGGGGCCTAATACAGGCGAGAGGCCCCTCATTACCATATGCAAGGTACCCAATGCCTGTTTTAGCCGGCCGACAGCGACACCTGAGAAATGGCCCGACCCAATTCTGGCACAGACGTTTTTCAGGCACCCCTGGGCCGCAGGACGTTGCTCCCTGAAATTGGGCTTCGTTGCACCTGTTTTGCGCCCGTAAAATGGGTGCAAGAGGTCCAATTTCTACCTTTTGTATTTCGCCTCTCAAGACAGAGGTAGTCGGAGACAGACTGTGACACCTGCCGACTTTGCAGAGAGAAGGGAACTTTTGAGACGTGCCCATCACACTTCAGGTATCACAATTAAAAGTATTAAAAAAGAAAGCCAGTCATAATACTGTCAGTTTCTTCTGACCTTGGGGAGAAGCTGAGTTTACAAGAAGCTGCCAATCTTCAGAGAAACTTCTCGCAGCAATTAATCTCAAACTGCCCACAGCCTGGGCCTGTGTGCAGGAATTAGACCTTGTGGCCTTAAAAGGGACACAGCAGTACACAGGGTCCCCCACCTTAGCAGCAGAATAATGCATTGTGCCATCCTTATAAGGCAGTAACATCCTCTGACCTATGAGCAATGCCACAGGGGATCTGCTAGAGAGGGGGATAATGTAAAGCTATGTATTTATTCAGCTTTATACTGATTACTAGGTTACTGCTCCACTTGCCTTGGTCATACCCAAGTAATTGTCAAAGAATTTTAACAGTAAATAGATAAAGAATTATTGTTCCTTTTTTCCACTTGGGTAGATTCTGAGCCACTCCCAGAAAAATAAATGTGAAAAATATGTAATGGTGCAGTGCGGCTTTAAGAGAGAGCACTGACAGCCACCATCGTAATTCCTCAGTCAAGGAAGTGTTTAAGACCTAGTTTTTAAGGCAGGGTTTTACATAATTAACGTCGGAAAAGTTCTGCACGTTTCACAGCCAACCAGAAATTCAGAGTGTAGCAATCAATTGCTCCGTGCAATAAATGTATGCACTCCGAACTTAGTGGAGCCCATATTCGCAGATACAGGCTTAATGCAGTCGTAGGCCACTCCTCTGTCCGCCATTTTAGGGAACGCCTTAACATGTGGCAAATGAGTTAACGTCTGTGATAAGGTAGCAGACAGAAGCAGTTCATTGAACATGGTAAGTATCCATCCACTAATATCACTAACAGCAACCTCTAGCCCCACTAGATAGTTTCTTTTATTATTCGTTCTCAGGATGCGGGCGAGACTGGCGCCCACACCCCCACCCCCACCCCTCCCCCCAACATTTATTGCCCACTCTCTAGCAATTCTTCTTCTAGGTGGCTTGCTGGGCCACTTCAGAGGGAAGAGTCAACCATGTAGTGTGGGACTGGAGTCACGTGTAGGCTCAGACCAGCTTGGGGTGCCAGGCTCCCTTCCCTGAAGGACATTAGTAAACCAGTTGGGATTTTTATGATGATTCAGCATTGCCAACTTGCTATAGTAGGATTTCAGCCCACGACCTCCAGGTTGATGGTCCAGTCCCATAACCATTCCACCACCATACCCTTGATTTGAGCTGCAGGGTCAACTCTCATTTGAGTCCTCTGATAATGGTCACAATCAAACCTCATTGCTTCCTTTGGGCTGGCTTGAAGACCTTCCTATGGTGGGAGGCTCTAATCTGAGACAAGGAAAAAGCTGGCAGTGCCTGGTCCCTCTACGATCTGCCCACCATTCGCCAGCTGATCAGGGAAATCGCACTGCTGCCAGGCATGAAGCAGGCCACTGTCCAAGTCATGGTGCCCGCTCTGACTGAGTGTGGTGGTGGAGCAATTAGTGGCATCTGCAGGGAAACCAAGAGCTTAGGGCAACAAATTGGGTAAATTAGAAATATAATTAAATTGACAGCCTTTTGCATGAAAGGATTGTCACTGGATCAAAAAAGACAAATTGTGCTTCTAGCCAAGAATAAAGGAACAGATTGTCCTAACAACCTGATTCAATCTAAGTATAATGATCGTAAATAATATGTGGGGAGTCAGTGCCCTGGGGTCAGTAGGTGTAGAGTGGGGAGTCAGTGCCCTGGGGTCAGTAGGTGTAGAGTGGGGAGTCAGTGCCCTGGGGTCAGTAGGTGTAGAGTGGGGAGTCAGTGCCCTGGGGTCAGTAGGTGTAGAGTGGGGAGTCAGTGCCCTGGGGTCAGTGGGCAGTAGGTGTAGGGTGGGGAGTCGGTGCCCTGGGGTCAGTAGGTGTAGAGTGGGGAGTCGGTGCCCTGGGGTCAGGGGAAAGTAGGTGTAGGGTGGAGAGTCAGTGCCCTGGGGTCAGTGGGCAGTAGGTGTAGGGTGGGGAGTCGGTGCCCTGGGGTCAGTAGGTGTAGAGTGGGGAGTCAGTGCCCTGGGGTCAGGGGAAAGTAGGTGTAGGGTGGAGAGTCAGTGCCCTGGGGTCAGGGGGAAGTAGGTGTAGGGTGGGGAGTCAGCACTTGGGTCAGGGGGCAGCAGGTGTAGAGCCAGCTGGTAAAGGACTGTAGAATGTAATGATGTGGGACTGTACCTGAGCTGAACAAGCTACTGAACAACAAACTGAGCCTAATCAATTCGAGCAAGTTAAACTTTAGCCCCTGTGTAATGTGTCCGGCTGCATTGCTTAATTTGATTTCAGCCAGAGAACGCTCAGCAGGTCGGGCAGCTGAGAGAGGAAGGTAGGGTTAATGTTACAGGTTGATGACCATTCATCACAAAACACTAACCCTATCTTCCTCTCTCCACAGTCGCCCCCTGACCTGCTGAGTGTTTCCAACATTTTCTGTTTTTAGTTCTGATTTCCAGCATCCGCAGTATTTTGCTGTTTGATTATGCAGAATAGAGCCTGGTTTCATTAACCTGTCGATGTGCCTTAGGAACAGGAGGAGGCCGTTCAGCCCCTCGGGCCTGTTCCGCCATTCAATTAGATCATGGCTGATCTGCATCTGAACTCCATTCAGCCACCTTGGTTCCATATCCCTTAATACCCTGACCTAGCAAAAAACTATCAATCTGAGTTTTAATTATTTCAATTGACCCAGCACCCCCTTTCTATCACCCCTCCCTGCTCTGGGCCTCGGCACGGACCATATTTTTTAAAGCCCCGACAGGCAAGCTGCATCGGGCCACCTGACTGGTGCCCACAATTTGCCTGATTTATTTTGATGAGGCCCGAGGTCGAATTTACTTCGGTCCTCGGGCCTCTCTGTTCTGGCGTGCCGTCGCTATGCCCTGCTGGAATCACCCCCAGTTTGGGGCGCTAAGGGATTTGGGCCCCAGTGTTTGTAGGCTGTCAACAAAGGGATGGGATACACCATCTCTGACGCGGCCAAATTTAAAGCAGGGCACGGAGGCCAATGCCAGTGTTCTTTACTCACTGGGTACTTTGCACACGTGATTTACTGGCATTGGGCAGCTCCAAGTTGACTTTGAGTCTGGTCCAAAGTTGCAGCCCCTGTTAAAGTGAATGGAGTGCTCCTGGATTACAGTGAGTTCCTCCGTCACAGGCATCATTGGAGAGGCTCTAGAGGGAAGGAGACCCAAAATGGCAAGTTTCTTTCGAGGCAAAGAAGTTTTTAATAAAGATAAATACTTTTGTAATGACTGGTTGTGTGATATTAATTAGAAACACATCTGAAGATCTTTTGCATGTTACTTTGATGAAAGTGCTAATCTGTTTAGTTTAAAATAATTTCACCTCATTAAATAGAGAGAAATATCATGCGAGTATATTAATGTTAGTTATTAATATTACCCAGCATGATTTCACACCATAGAATCGTAGAATCTTACAGCACAGAAGGAGGCCATTCGGCCCTTTATGCCTGTGCTGGCTCCTTGAACAAGCTATCAAATTAGTCCCACTCCCTTGCTCTTTCTCCATAGCCCTGCAATTTTCTCCTCTTCAAGTATTTATCCAATTCCCTTTTGAAAGTTTCTATTGAATCTGCTTCCACCACCCTTTCGGGCAGTGCATTCTATTTTTACTTTTTTATTTTTATTTTTGTTTTTACATAAACATTACGGGAGCTCTTTGAACAACTTCCTTCCTATTGGCTTTTCCTTCCCCTTTAATCTTTTACCTATTCAAAAGAGAAGACCATCCACTGGACCGCCCTGGCCCCATCGATGAAGGGCTAATCCCCTGCATTAGTCAGTCAGAAGGAATGTCATCATTGTCCTTCCACATCATCACCATACTCTTAAGAAACTGTAAAAGGTACCAATGGACCCTTGAGGCCTTCCATTGGTCAAAATAGTTGAAAATACCAATAAAGTCCACTGTGGTTTGTAGAAGATGAAAACATAATTTAAATTGCTGCCACCCAACATCTAAAACTCTTCAATGCGATTATGCGTTTTCAACAAAAAAAAACCCATCAACACTAATTTTTCTCTGCTTTCCAAAATCATTTTCATATGAAGATACTCCAAAAATCACACGAATGACAAAAGCGTAAACGTTCCATTAAAAACGCCATAAAAACATTCAAACACACTCTTCCTCAAATATTGTACAGGCATTTATGTGCAGTCGTCCTATATACAAATTGAATTCTTCGAGGAAATCCCACTAAAGGTATAAGAATGAGTGGTGTGCTTGAGTCCGTGGATGTTTGGTTCAGTCAGATTGGGGAACCGCCATCAGGGACTATTTGGAACAAGGGTCTCTGGGAAGCTATTTCCTGTAGCTCAAGAAGTGAGTGGAAACCATTTCAGGGCTCGAGGTCGTGACCTGGTATATAAAACTCTTTCTACACAACCAGTAAAAGAACTCCAGACAAGGAAAGGCATCCTCAGACTTTGTGCTTCCTTGCCTTATTCAGTCATTGGTCCTGAAAACCTACTTCCCCGTCTGATACACCTATTTCATTATATCTCTCCTTCCACCACCACCACCCTCCCCATGCCCTCAGTAATACTAAAATTGAAAGACTTTGAGACTTGCGGCTCTTCATGATGCCTTTGTGCTTTGTCCAGGCTAGGCCCCTCCCAGTCACCCACTCTTTTGTTTCTTTCCCCTCCTGAATGAGCTCACTGCTCATACAGTTCTCTGGATGTTTTCCACTCTATACCACAATGGCCCAGAAATCCGTGGGTGGCTCCCACAATATTGGTAAAGGCTCCCGTAGAGGCATTCAGAGTATATGCAAATAGGGAGCCTAACGCCAGTTTGAGGCCCTCTTTCCAACTGACCGCGCCGTGCATCATGTATGCTGCGGTCAGTATTCTCAGGCGCTTGGTGTTATGAGGGGCCCTTTGACGACACAACCCTAAGGAACCCGCTACGGGTTGTATCGCTGCCAGGTTATGGCTGCATATTTACTTGGTCTGTTCTAATTACATTCTTCGACAGAGTGAAATCATGGGGGTAATTTTAACTTCAATGGAAAGTAAAATTGGCACTGGGTCCAATCCCGTCAGTCTCCCGCCGGGCGGGTTAGGTTAAAATGACCCCTCATGAGTCTACAATCAATTTACAATGTTTCCCTGCATTAAGTTTCCCCGAAATTTAAGCCTTACACATTAATAAGGTAGGTTGAGGACAGTAGGGTTAACAGGAGAACTGAACGAGTCTTCAAGTAAACCTGCCTGTTCTCCATTACCATCACATCCAGCTGTTTATATTTGGATTCTATTTCTCGTGTTTGGCCTGTGAAATTTCTCACCTCGGTCAGTCTTCCCTTCCTCCTAGAATATACAGGCTTTTGAAAACCACAGCTCGCCATCACCTAACCTCGCTACTTCTTCCTTTACTTTGCCTTTTCTCCTCGTGACATCCTACATCATAGGTCTTGAGGTCTTCACCTAAGTTTCTCATTATAAAAGAACAGAAACTTTCTCCAACCAAATCTATGCAAACTCCTCGCCCTGTACTGCTGCTGGTTGACCCATGACATCAACAGGTATCTCCTCAACTGTACTCGGTTGTCCCTTAACGGTAAGTGAAGGCCATTTAGCAAAGCAATAGGACTCCAGCATTCAGTTCATCACAATCTACCTCTTAACAAGCAGTGTAGCAGCTCCCCCCCATTGTAAACCTTCGTTCTGTGCATTTCCCTCGCCTACTCATTCACCAAAACAATTATCCAAAATGGTAATGATCAACCAATGCCGATATTTACTGGGCCATCACATTCTACACCTTAATCGTGAGTTGGTTGTCGACAAACCTAAGAACCATCAAATCCCACTGTAAAACTGAGGAAATATTTGCGAGCTTACGGTATGTGTTTAGCCAAATGCAAGTTGTTCGTAGTCTGGTTGGTTCTGCTGCCCAACAGCCAATGGGGTAGGGAAGGAGGGACCTCTATAAACTCTAAACCGTGAAGAGGTTGCCCGTAGGACCAGAATAGTAATAAATAACATCCAGCCTACACCTTGCAATGTTCAAACATGTGTGTTAAACTCTTATGAGAATTAGAATACTAAGGATCACATTTGACCTCTTATCTGTCAGCACTGTCTGGCATTCTTTTAAAGTTATCACTATTCAAGCAACATCATCCATATGAAATATAACTGAAAAATACAATATGACAGGAGTTAAATGGCATCAACTTACATCTAGGAGAGAACCTTTCACAGCAAGATCAGAGGCTTCCCTATCTAGACAACCATTGCAGTCCACAACCACTAACCGTTACCAGCAGGACCCAGAGGCTCCTGTCTAACCAGCTACCACAGTGCCTTAGGGCCCAGTAGTCAACTTAGGAAGGACAGGAGCTGCTGACTAGTCAGGTAAAGATTCACCTATATTAGCATAATTTATTTGATGGTCTAAAATCATACATTGCGCTCAGACATGTGCTATAGTTGGGAATGATGAAACACCCTTTAACTAAGGAGGGAAACATGCATCGATTGAATACAGACTATCACATCAGTGATGGTGTATTATCTCTCCCAGGTGGGAAAGATATTCAAGGTAGTCATTCCCACCTGGCAATGAACATCACTGAAGTACCACCAGCACTGCAACTCTCTGCTAATTCCTGATCAGAAATATCAAATACTACTAGATTGTAGTGCAATATCATGTTTCATTTCACTACAGTGAAAATTCACATCACGAGGCACTGGTGCAGTGACATTATCACCCAGATCCATGGAACGGAAGAGACTGTCTTCATGCTGATTGACAGCTAGCAGTGTTCCTTCACAGAAATACATGTGAGTACGTAGCAAGTGATAAATATGCGTCATTAGATTCCCTTCCTCTTTGACAATAATGACTCCGTTGGGCAGTAACATTAACATTCACCGCAATGAAATAAAATTGTTTTTCTCAGTGCTGCTAAATGGAGCCTGCACCTGGATTAAGGATCTATCCTTAACTATAGGCCTGACTGTCACTGTGGTCGTGGTTACAGTTTACAGCACAACCAATTGCATTCAATAGCCACATGCCTTAAACAACCATCTTGACACGATCTTCAAGGACTTCATTGGCCAGTGGCTTCTTAAACCACGTGATGCTCACCAACATTGTGAAGTCCCAACAATGTCACTATACACTGTCATTGTGAAGTCACTGCACACATGCACGCACGCATACACACAGGCATGCGCACACACGCATGAATGCACACACACATGCATGCACACATACACTCATGCATACACACATACACACATGTATGCAAACACATGCACATGTGTGAATGCACACATACGTGCATGCACACGCACTCACACACCACCATTCTGAGATCACTTGCTACTTCCCACTTCTATTCCTGCAATAATGACTGCAGCTGGTGGTTTCCCAGGACCCTGGACAGGCATTCAGAATGAAGCCAAATGGGGTCTTCAGTGGTGAATGGGTTAATACAGGTTTTAACTGTACAGTATTGGCACTGATATTAATATTTACTATATTAATCATCACCCCCTACACAAAGACGCATCACCTGATGTAACTTGATACAAATGACATGCAGTTAGAATTTTGTCATATTGTATTGGACCAGACTTAATGTTCATCATGGAATCCAATTCACTCCCATTATAATGTGGTTGAAAAACAATGTACCGTGATGTTTTGCATGAAGATCAAAAACATAAAAAATAGAAAAGAGTGGGTCCATCTGGAATTCCTGTATGTCATCCATACCAGGACCTCCTAAACAGCCCCCAAACCAGGAGTGACTCCACCCTCAGACATCTGACTCAATGCTGGACAGTTTCTCATATACGTGTCCATTGCTGGACCCGTTGAAAGCCCTGGGAGTCTTGTTATTTGCCACACACGCCGTCAGCTGGCTGCCGGTGCCCATTTCCTTCTGAAACCTCACTGGCATGGCGCTGAGCACGGACGAGGCTGACTTGGCCGAAGGGCGGAAGTCGAGGCGTGCCTTGGACCCGGCCGGGTGCTTGAAGAGGTGCGACTTGCTGCCGTGAAGCAAGCACTGGTCGTCGCCAAAGGTGGGGATGAAGGGATTCTGGGTGACCCGGTCGGGGTAGAGGGATTTACTCAGCGTGTAGCGGCTGAGGTTGTGGCGCTCCGGCGCGGAGGGCTTGCTGGCAAAGGCTGGCTCGGCCTGCGTTTCAAACATGTGCGCGTAGGGGCTGCCCTCGGGGAAGCGGTCTTTCTCCTTCAGGCTCACGCTCCGCGGGGCGATCAGCACGTTATCTTCTTTCTGCATCTCCACAAACGTATCGTAGGAGTGCTGCCGGCGCAGCTTGTTGCGGTTGCGCCTCTGCAGCTTCGTGGAGTCGGTGGGGCTCTGGTGGTACTTGGAGAGCCCGGCTCCCAAAGGAGGTGGTTGGTCTACGTCTTGCAACGAGTTGTCCTCGCTGATGTCGTACAAGGTCGCCGTCTTCTTGCAGGCCTCGCACCAAAGGCAGGCGGCCCTGTTGGCGTTCTGCCCGCCGTAGTTGTGCAGCTTGGAGGGGCAGTTGCGGCAGTAGCTCACAGGCTGGTGCTCGCTCCACTCCGCCATTCCCGCGTTCTTGTCCCACAGGCCAGCGCTGGAGGTTTGCAGGTTGCCCTTCCGCTCGCTCGCCCCGAACTCGCCACTGTGCGCGTGGTGCTGCCTGCTCAGGCGCGCGCCGGAAGGGTCGTGCTTCGGAAAGTCGTCGTCGTGGCTCTTGTAGAGGTCCGACAGGTCCACGTGCTCCCAATGGGACGGGTTTTCCTTGCAGCGAAACTGCTCGTGGTAAAAATCCCGCAGCTTATCCTTGTTGAAGAAGCGCGCCTTCCTGTCCGAGGTGTGCGCTTTCCGCCTGTAGGCGAGCTCAATTTCGTCAAACTCTTTCCGCGACTTGGCCGAGGCGGGCCTCTTCTTAAGGCTGTCCTTGTACTGCTTGCGGCGTTTGGTGTTGCCTATGTTGCCGTAGGTGACCGTGTGGGTCGATATGTCAGAGACGTCGGACCGAATCAGATCATCGTGGGCGTAGCGGTCGTTTTTGAACAAGTATTTGTGGTTCTCATAGCTGTCGCTGAGGTGGCCTTGTGCATATTTCAGGGGCAAACCAATCTCAAAGGGCTGCCTTGAAAGTGGCCTGCCTTGTGTACCAAACATCGCATTGTCACACTCGTACGGGATATCCAAGGAACTGGTGCTGGCGATACTGTGCGGGCGGTGATGGTGGTAATGATCGTGATAAATGCTGTTGCTGTCCTTGGCATGGAGATTCCCAAACGTCCTCTCCACCTCGCTGATGTAATCGCTGAACAGGTTGTCGTCAGGCTGGTAGGACTTGCAGTCGGAATGAGCGAAACTCCGCCGGTGCTCGGAGACGTCGAAGACCGACGAGTCGCGCCCGATGAAGTCCAAAGCGCTCTGGGGCGAGCCGAAGTGTGTGCCGTTCACCCCGGTGAGGTTGGCCATGCTTTTGGCCGTCCTCAGGAGCCGCATGATATTGGAATGGGTGTCGTTCACTGTGGCGGTGGGGGACTCCATGCAAGACAGCTTGTCCTCTATGGCAACACCATGAATGCAGCTATATATACCCTGAAATAAAGCACAAAAAGAACAAGGAGTAGATCAATGGATGTGCAGAACATAGAGTTCAAAGAAGTCTACCTAAAATGTTATTGGAATGACCTTTAGCATACTTATACTGTAGGTACCAATTACATAGAATTTACAGCAGAGAAACAGGCCGTTCGGCCCAATGGTTCATCATCAGTGTTTATGCTCGACACAATCCTCCTCCCACCCTGCTTCATCTAACCCTATCACCATATCCTTTTATTCCTTTCTCCCTCAAGTACTTATCCAGCTTCCCCTTAAATGCATCTATGCTATTCGCCTCAACTACTCCTTGTGGTAGAGTGTTATACATTTTAACCACTCTCTGGGTAAAGAAGCGTCTCCTGAATTCCCTATTGGATTTATTAGTGACTATCTTATATTTATGACCCCTGGTTTTGGATTCTCCCACAAGTGGAAACATTTTCTCTACGTCTAACCTGTCGAACTCTATCAGGTCACCCCTCAGCCTTCTCTTTTCTAGAGAAAAGAGCCCCAGTCTGTTCAGTCTTTCCTTTGACCAGCTGTAGACGAGGCACCAGCATGGAGTTATGCTGCTGACACCGCATCACCTTCTGCTCAGGCAAAGTGGAACTCGGCGCATGCACGCTGGGAACAGTTTAAAGCTCGTTTCACACCAGTTATAATTAGACTGGAGCCAGTGGACAGGTGGAAGGGTTTGAGATTACCAGCCTGAGGCGGCTGTTCATCCTCTGTCAGAATTCGCTGTGTCGTCAAATCCGTGGCTTCACACCTGTGACACGCTGCAGACTTTAAGTCCGTGCCCATTAATTGCACAGATACAGAGTCCATCCTGATACTTTCAAATGGGTTCTGATATCAAGAAAGCACACTTGAATGAAAATCTTACTTCCACACATCAGCGGGATCGAGCCCAAACAGCGGGCCATTTTACTGTGCATTAACTTCATTGTAGCCTAGTAATTTTACACAAAGCAGGCCCCAGTGTCAGTTTAGCTCAGTCGGTAGCACTCTCGCTTCTGAGTCAGAAGGTCATTCCAGAACTTGAACGCACAATCTAGGCTGTCACTCCAGCGCAGTACTGAGGGAGTGTTGCTCTGTCGGAGGTGCCGTTTTTCAGATGAGACGTTTAAACCGAGGCCCCATCTGCTCTCTCAGGTGGATGTGAAAGATTCCATGGTACTATTCGAAAAAGAGCAGGGGGGGTTCTTCCTGTTGGCCAACGTTTATCCCTCAACCAACACCAAATTAACTAGTCATTCAGCTCATTTGCTGTTTGTGGGATGTTACTGTGCACAAATTGTCATGACACTTCAAAAAGTAAGTCCTTCAACATGGACATCCTGAAGACATGATAAGTGTTAATTGGATCCATGTGATTTATCAATTAGTGTTAATTGTATTCAGGTGGTGGGTATCAATTGGGAACTCTCTTGTATCCATTTATTAGAGAGCTGATCTAGGGTGTGGTGTGTGTTTAAGGGGAATCTTTAGGAATAAGGATTTGGAAACAACTAAAGACCAGACTCTAGAATTATCCCTTCACCACATGGCTATCCAATTTTAACAGTAAGGTGTGATAAAAATGCAGGTGATTGGTTGGGAGGTAGGAGACAGAGAGTAGGGATAAAGGGAACATTCTCTGATTTGGTGGGAAGTGCCACGTGGTATTCCCCAGGGATCTGCACTGGAGCCTCAGCTTTTCACCATATATATCAATGACACGGATGAAGGAATAGAGAGAGTTGTATATCCAAGTTTGCAGATGACACACTAAGGTGAGTCGATAGGAGCAGGAAGTTATAAAGGGACATAGACAGACTAAGTGAATGGGCAAACCTATGGCAGGATATTGTTAGAATTATCCCTTGATTCCAGGCCTCTCAGCAAACAAACAGATGCCAAACTGTGCATCGTGCCCAGGCGATGGATTGCTTTCCCTGGTTGGGTCCCTCTCGGGGCTGATATTTCATGTTTTTTTTTAAATGAGCAACAGGAGATAGCGGGAGAGGAATGTAAACAAAAAGTACAGGTCCGCCTGCATCCCTCAAGACTTCAAACGGGCAGCCGGAGGCAAGGGAAAGGACTGTGATGGGAAATAATGCCGTCCAAGATCTTCCTTCCCCTTTACTAAAAGGAGCTTTGAATAAAAAGAAAGAACTTGCATTTATATAGCGCCTTTCACGACCTCAAGATGTCCCAAAGCGCTTTACAGCTAATAAAACATTTTTGAAGTGTGGTCACTATTGTAATGTAGGAAATGCGGCAGCCAATTTGCGCACAGCAAGGTCCCACAAACAGCAATGTGATAGCGACCACATCATCTGCTTTAGTGATGTTGGTTGAAGGATGCATTGTTGTGCAGGACACCGAGGAGAACTCCCCGTTCTTCTTCGAAGTAGTACCATGGGATCTTTTACATCCACCTAGGAGGGCAGACGGGGCCTCAGTATAATGTCCCATCCGAAAGATGGATAACTGAGACTCCCATAGGATTTGACCTGTTCTTATTTTCCGGTTTTCTCAGCATTTCACTTTAATGTAGGACATAGGAACATAGATTTCTAAACCAAATACACTGGCCCTCAACACTCTGTCAGCTGTTGGAGATTCAGTCTGTGCTCTGAGGAATAGAAAGCATTGCATGTGGCTCCCCTTGGAGCCCAGTGTTTAAACACACCGTCCAGTCTCTTACTGGGACACTAGGTCAGGAAAGCCCCAGGTTTGATTCCTGATCTGTGCTGAGTCAGTTGATCTCAGCTGGGCTACAACTGGCCTCAACAACCCGAGCAGGAGGCCATTTTCCACGTGTGAGTGAAACGATGAGTGTGGGCAAGCTATTGATGCCTGGGTAGGGTTGCCAACCCTCCAGGATTGGCCTGGAGTCTCCAGGAATTGTAGGACCCTGCTGCGATCAACCCTGGAGAAAAATTAGAGGGGCACCAAACAAAATTAACTGGATAGAGGATTGGTTAATGGACAGAAAACAGAGAGTAGGGATAAACGGTCATTTTCAGGTTGGCAGGCTATAACTAGTGGGGTACTGCAAGGATCGGTGCTTGGCCCTCAGCTATTTACAATCTATATTAATGACTTGGATGAAGGGACCGAGTGTAACGTATCCAAGTTTGCTGATGATATAAAGCTAGGTGGGAAAGTAAGCTGTGAGGAGGTCACAGAGTCTGCAAAGGGATATAGATAGGTTAAGTGAGTGGGCAAGAAGGTGGTAGATGGAGTATAATGTGGGGAAATGTGAGGTTATTCACTTTGGTAGGAAGAATAGAAAAACAGAATATTTTTTAAATGGTGAGAAACTATTAAATGTTGGTGTACAGAAAGACTTGGGTGTCCTGGTACAAGAAACACAAAATCTTAGCATGCAGGTACAGCAAGCAATTAGGAAAGCAAATGGCATGTTGGCCTTTATTGTAAGGGGGTGGAGTACAAGAGTAAGGAAGTCTTAGTACAATTGTACAAGGCTTTGGTGAGACCTCACCTGAAGTACTGTGTACAGTTTTGGTCTCCTTATCTAAGGAAGGATATACTTGCCTTAGAGACGGTGCAATGGAGGTTCACTAGATTAATTCTTGGGATGAATGGGTTGTCCTATGAAGAGAGGTTGAGTAGAATGGACCTATACTCTCTGAAGTTTGGAAGAATGAGAGGTGATCTCATTGAAACATATAAGATTCTGAGGGGGCTTGACAGGGTAGATGCTGAGAGGTTGTTTCCCCTGGCTGGAGATTCTAGAACTAGAGGGCAAAGTCTCAGGATAAGGGGTCAGCCATTTAAGACTGAGATGAGGAGGAATTTCTTCACTCAGAGGGTTGTGAGTCTTTGGAATTTTCTACCCCAGAGGGCTGTGGATGCTGAGTCGTTGAATATATTCAAGGCTGAGTTTGATAGATTTTTGGATTCTATCGGAATCATGGGATATGGGGATCAGCCAGGAAAGTGGAGTTGAGGTTGAAGATCAGCCATGATCTGATTGAATGGCGGAGCAGGCTCGAGGGGCTGTGTGGCCTGCTCCTACTCCTAGTTCTTATGTCTTATGTTCTCATACAATTGTGTGTTTTTTTCATTTTCTTTGAACATTTCTGTTTATTAGTTATAAAAATATTGGTGATGGAAAAAAAGGCTGTTTGAGTGACAGTCAAGAATCATCCAATTGGTGTGGGAAGGTGGTGCTCTGTGAAGACGGCCGTGTTGGGCGCCCAATGGCATGAGCAAGGGGGTGGGAAGTTGGAGTCAGGAGGTCATGTGATGAAACCTCCAGAAATACATTCAACCAGAGTTGGCAAACCCTATGCGTGAGGAGGAATCAGAGCCAAGCCCGAGCCCAGCCATGTGGGTGAATCACCCAATCAGCACCAGTGAACTGGGGTGAGTCACTCAATGAGAGCCAGTAAATTAGGATTAGTCATCCAATCAGGGATTTGAGCTAGGGTGAATCACCCAATCAGAGCCAGTGAGCCAGCATGGATCACCCAATCAGCACCAGTGATCTGGGGTGAGCTATCCAATGAGAGACAGCAAGCCGAAGTGAGTTATCCAATTGGGGACAGTGAGCTGGAGTGAGTTATCCAATTGGGGACAGTGAGCCAGAGTGAGTTATCCAATCAGGGACAGCAAGCTGGAGTGAGTTATCCAATCGGGGACAGTGAGCCGGAGTGAGTTATCCAATCAGAGACGGCGAGCCAGATTGCCCTGCAGCCAAGGATTCAAACTCAAGGCTGCTAATCAAAGTCCCAAGGGTTTGAATTACTAGGAGCCCCATTCTCCCTGCTAGGTGTCATTAACCAGCAGCATCAGTCAATATGGTGGTCTTCAGACCTTTCAATGCAAAGTTGTGACAACAACAAATGCAGGCAGGCAGAGACGGAGAGACATGGCCTTACCCTGCTGACTGAAAACATGAGGCCTGGTTTGCCGGTGCAGGTGCCCATGAAGCAGTGCCTCAGCTGCCAGTAGAAGAGGTGTTCGCAGATAAAGGTGAGGAGACTCAATGTCATTGCAGCGCCCAACATGTAGAACACACCCGCCATGTTATCAACATCCAGCTGGCTGCTCATCACCTCGTTCTTCTCGTTATGGCAGATGCCAGTCAGCCAGAGAGCTTCCAGCTCCTCCATGTCTCCTGGAAGGGAAGCAAAAATCCAGTCAGGCGTAGTCCAGAAACTCAGATCAGGGCTAGAGATTTATCAACACAAACAGCGGGTCAACCAGAATCTGTGGAGAGAACAGAGGATCTTCATCAGACAAGAAAAAAAGATGGAAAGACAAACAAGCAATTTATTAAAATCAGAACAAAGCGGAGGGCAAGGGGGAAAGAAACTCAAGAGGAAGTATCGGCGGAAGGACCTGAAACCTCCTGAAAAAAAGTAACAGCAGATTGAGGTGATCTTTACATCAGGCAATGGAAAGAAGCATTAAAGAAATTAAAAGAAACAAAGAACATGTGAATAGTTAAGGCAATGAGAGGCACACCCAAGGAAAAGGTAAGAAATTGGAAGATGTAGAAAGGAGATCAGGAGTACAATCGTAGAATCATGCAGCACAGAAGGAGGCCATTTGGCCCATCGTGTCTGTGCCGGCTCTTTGAAAGAGCTGTTCAATTACTCCCACTCCCCAGCTCTTTCCCCATAGCCCTGAGAATTTCTCCTTTTCAAGTAGTTGGCAAAATACAGTGATGTCTGGTGTTCCTTGAAGACAGGAAGAAGAAAACTAGAAATTCAAGGGCTCTCTTTGTCCACCATTTTAATGCAGTGCTAACCCATCTATAATGTACTACAAATCTGTGTGCACTTCCTGTCTACAAAACCTTACTTCCTCTTATCACATTTTTTTTCACAATTTTGCCTTTTGCCTTTATAAATTCCCATGTTCACATTTATAATGAAAACTGCCTATGTAAACTTGTCACGCGCTGTAATTATAACCTCCCACCAGTGGTGGTGCTTTGGTGTCACCAAGCTCCTCAGCCGAGATGGCATGCTCCAACCAACTCCACTTCCTTGCTTCCCAAACTGCTGTACGTTTCGCTATTGAAATATAAACAATGATGTTAAATCAAAGTATTACATAAAAAAAGGACAGAATGTGTGGCTTTAAAATGAGGACTGAAATACATCTGTGTTCCCGCATCCAATTATCCCACGCCCTTGAACACCACTTCGCCTGAAAACGACACAGCCTTGATTCCCCATCTGCAAAGATAAAGGAGATCGCTGAGCTTATTTTAAATATGTTAATAGCTCCTCTAAGAGAGCAGAGAAAGTAACGTCATGTGAATGCTGATCTCATCAACAGACTTTTGCTAGCCTTGTGTTTGCCAGTAACTGGCATCATTTGGGATGCCGTGTGTGCGTGCATGTGCGAAAGACAGCACCTCCGACAATGCAGCACTCACTTGATGCTGCACTGAAGTGTCAGCCTAGATTACATACTTAAATCCTGGATTGAGGCTTCAATCCACAACCTTCTGACTCAAAGAGAGAAGAGACAGGGGAGGTGGCCAAAGAGGTAGGTTTTAAAAGGAGAGATAGACCAAGGCGGCAGGATGGACCCAGAAGGGAGCGCAGGGTCTGATGGCTGGAGTTTCTGCAGCCCATGGTGCTTCAGAGGAAGGTGGGAGCCATCCTGTACGGCAGAGCTGAAGAATGGAGGGCTGAGTGTGGGGGCGTAGGGCTGCAGAGCAAGAATCGGGCCAGGTTGTGGTGGGGGATTTGTAAACTAGGACCTTGAAAACAGTATGCAGGGGGAGGAAATTTCAGGGAAGGTTGTTTTCAACATCATCGTGGTAATACCCCATCCCTCCTATAAAGGATGCACTGCATCCATTGGGGATATTCAGTACACCCATAGTCCTACATAATCTAAACTGACATCAGTCCGCAATTAGTGCCCATTTCACATTCCAACATCCAGGATAAATACACCGCAGATAATTCACCCTACTCTGAATTCAGAAACCTCCTGATACTCAGCTGCAAATTACTATAAAGTCTCATGTATAGGTCACATCTGCATATTAGTCACTATTTTACAGTGCCCAATTTAGTAAGATCCCTTCCACCCCCAGCCTGTCGGTCTCTCCCTGTAATTCAGAAGGCAGAAGTAAGCTTACACCAGTCTTCACGTTATAGATTCCTTCATCTGAACCTTTCCTTAAAATCTCTTTTTTACCTGCTCATCAAGATCAGGGATGTCAGTGCTGGGGACGGTAACACTTCCTCACCTTGGTCGCCCGGTGTCGGTATCAGGCACTCTCAGGTCAGTTACAGCCCAGCTAGATCCCTCTAACCCTGACCCAACCACATGTCTCGGCATCACCCTTAGAAGAGTTGCCCTCAGCTGAATCACAGTTGTCCAAATCAGCCACCTTGTGAGGGAGAATGCCAAGTTAGTAGCCACTAGGAACTGGATTCAGACTGCCAAATGCATCGACAGCCAGCAAGCAAAGGAGACTTCTTTCCCAACAGTCTTGCCTGGATTAGGACCCAGGGCCCAGAGGTAAAAGGCCAGCGTCTAACCCACTACACTATCCAAGTCGCCCAGGGCCCCTATTTAAAAATCAAATGGTTAACTACAAATGAGACTAAATTTAACATTTCCTGTGGGTTGAAATTGTGTTTTGTTATACTGGTAATGAACATGTAGGTTCCTTCAAAAGATCACAAGATAATTATGGATGAGGAACAGGCTCGAGGGGCTGAATGGCCTACTTCTGTTTCTGTGTTTCTATGAGGATGGCCATTTGCCCATTCTTAATTTGACCATTCTGAACAATTCTACACACCCCCATTTCATCCAATTTTTAATTAAATGAATCGAGGGCTCTTCCCTCCATTACTCAATCCGGGATTCCATTCCATATCTCAATCTTTCACTGTGTAATACCAGTCCTAAAATTACCTTTTATTAGTTTGAACCTGTTTTCACTTCTAACCATTTAACAAAGTAATAATCTGGAATTGCCTTGCCTATTTAATTAACCATTCTATCTGCCTCGAGAAGATTGTCTCCCAGAGGCCTCCTTTCCAGGCTGAAAAGCCCAAGTCTCCAGTCTTTCCTCATTACTCAGACCCCATGGGGATCAGCCTTGTTGCTCTTCTCTGCGTTGCCTCCCACGCTTGAATGTCTCACTTGTGTCTCAGCGACCAGAACTTTAAATAGCAGACAGAGAAATTAGACCCAAGCACATTAACACATTCATAACTGATGTCACACAGTATTAACACATTCATTACTGATACCACACAGCGTTAACACATTCATTACTGATACCACACAGCGTAAACACATTCATTACTGATATCACACAGCGTTAACACATTTATTACTGATATCACACAGCGTTAACACATTCATTATTGATATCACACAGCGTGAACACATTCATTATTGATATCACATGGCGTTAACACATTCATCACTGATACCACACAGCGTTAACACATTCATTACTGATACCACACAGCGTTAACACATTCATTACTGATACCACACAGCGTTAACACATTCATTACTGATATCACACAGCGTTAACACATTTATTACTGATATCACACAGTGTTAACACATTTATTACTGATATCACACACAACGTTAACACATTCATTATTGATATCACACAGTGTTAACACATTCATGACTGATATCACACAGCTTTAACTCATTCATTAGATATCACACAGTGTTAACACATTTATTACTGATATCACACACAACGTTAACACATTCATTATTGATATCACACAGTGTTAACACATTCATGACTGATATCACACAGCTTTAACTCATTCATTAGATATCACACAGTGTTAACACATTTATTACTGATATCACACAGTGTTAACACATTTATTACTGATATTACACACAGCGTTAACACATTCATTACTGATATCACACACAACGTTAACACATTAATTATTGATATCACACAGTGTTAACACATTTATTACTGAAATCACACACAACGTTAACACATTCATTACTGATATCACACAGCGTTAACACATTAATTACTGATACCACACAGCGTTAACAGATTCATTACTGATATCACAGAGCAGTAACACATTCATTACTGATATCACACAGCATTAACACATTCATTATTGATATCACACAGTATTAACACATTTATTACTGATATCACACAGTGTTAACACATTCATTACTGATATCACACAGCTTTAATTCATTCATTAGATATCACACAGTGTTAACACATTGATTAATGATATCACACAGTGTTAACACATTTATTACTGATATTACACACAGCGTTAACACATTCATTACTGATATCACACACAACGTTAACACATTCATTATTGATATCACACAGTGTTAACACATTCATGACTGATATCACACAGCTTTAACTCATTCATTAGATATCACACAGTGTTAACACATTTATTACTGATATCACACAGTGTTAACACATTTATTACTGATATTACACACAGCGTTAACACATTCATTACTGATATCACACACAACGTTAAGACATTCATTATTGATATCACACAGTGTTAACACATTTATTACTGATATCACACACAACGTTAACACATTCATTACTGATATCACACAGCGTTAACACATTCACTACTGATATCACACAGCGTTAACACATTAATTACTGATACCACACAGCGTTAACAGATTCATTACTGATATCACACAGTGTTAACACATTCATGACTGATATCACACAGCTTTAACTCATTCATTAGATATCACACAGTGTTAACACATTTATTACTGATATCACACACAACGTTAACACATTCATTATTGATATCACACAGTGTTAACACATTCATGACTGATATCACACAGCTTTAACTCATTCATTAGATATCACACAGTGTTAACACATTTATTACTGATATCACACAGTGTTAACACATTTATTACTGATATTACACACAGCGTTAACACATTCATTACTGATATCACACACAACGTTAACACATTAATTATTGATATCACACAGTGTTAACACATTTATTACTGAAATCACACACAACGTTAACACATTCATTACTGATATCACACAGCGTTAACACATTCACTACTGATATCACACAGCGTTAACACATTAATTACTGATACCACACAGCGTTAACAGATTCATTACTGATATCACAGAGCAGTAACACATTCATTACTGATATCACACAGCATTAACACATTCATTATTGATATCACACAGTATTAACACATTTATTACTGATATCACACAGTGTTAACACATTCATTACTGATATCACACAGCTTTAATTCATTCATTAGATATCACACAGTGTTAACACATTGATTAATGATATCACACAGTGTTAACACATTTATTACTGATATTACACACAGCGTTAACACATTCATTACTGATATCACACACAACGTTAACACATTCATTATTGATATCACACAGTGTTAACACATTCATGACTGATATCACACAGCTTTAACTCATTCATTAGATATCACACAGTGTTAACACATTTATTACTGATATCACACAGTGTTAACACATTTATTACTGATATTACACACAGCGTTAACACATTCATTACTGATATCACACACAACGTTAAGACATTCATTATTGATATCACACAGTGTTAACACATTTATTACTGATATCACACACAACGTTAACACATTCATTACTGATATCACACAGCGTTAACACATTCACTACTGATATCACACAGCGTTAACACATTAATTACTGATACCACACAGCGTTAACAGATTCATTACTGATATCACAGAGCAGTAACACATTCATTACTGATATCACACAGCATTAACACATTCATTATTGATATCACACAATGTTAACACATTCATTACTGATATCACACAGCTTTAATTCATTCATTAGATATCACACAGTGTTAACACATTGATTACTGATATCACACAGTGTTAACACACTCATTACTGATATCACACACAACGTTAACACATTCATTATTGATATCACACAGTGTTAACACATTTATTACTGATATCACACACAACGTTAACACATTCATTACTGATATTACACAGCGTTAACACATTCATTAGTGATACCACACAGCGTTAACACATTCATTACTGATATCACACAGCATTAACACATTCATTACTGATATCACACAGCATTAACACATTCATTGCTGATATCACACAGTGTTAACACATTCATAACTGATATCACACAGCGTTAACACATTCATTACTGATATCACACAGCGTTAACACATTCATTACTGATATCACACAGCGTTAACACATTCATTACTGATATCACACAGTGTTAACACATTTATTACTGATATCACACACAACGTTAACACATTAATTATTGATATCACACAGTGTTAACACATTCATTACTGATATCACACACAACGTTAACACATTAATTATTGATATCACACAGTGTTAACACATTCATTACTGATATCACACACAACATTAACACATTCATTACTGATATCACACGACGTTAACACATTCATTACTGATATCACAGCGTTAACACATTCATTACTGATATCACACAGCGTTAATATATTCATTACTGATATCACACAGTGTTAACACATTCATTGCTGATATCACACAGTGTTAACACATTCATAACTGATATCACACAGCGTTAACACATTCATTACTGATATCACACAGCTTTAACACATTCATAACTGATATCACAGCGTTAACACATTCATTACTGATATCACACAGCGTTAACACATTCATTACTGATATCACACAGTGTTAACACATTCATTACTGATATCACACAGCATTAACACATTTATTACTGATATCACACAGTGTTAACACATTTATTACTGATATCACACACAACGTTAACACATTCATTATTGATATCACACAGTGTGAACACATTTATTACTGATATCAAACACAACGTTAACACATTTATTACTGATATCACACAGCTTTAACTCATTCATTAGATATCACACAGCGTTAACACATTCATTACTGATATCACACCGCGTGAACACATTCATTACTGATATCACACGGTGTTAACACATTCATGACTGATATCACAGTGTTAACACATTCATTATTGATATCACAAACAACGTTAAAACATTCATTATTGATATCACACAGTGTTAACAAATTCATTACTGATATCACACAGCTTTAACTCATTCATTAGATATCACACAGTGTTAACACATTTATTACTGATATCACACAGTGTTAACACATTTATTACTGATATCACACACAACGTTAACACATTCATTATTGATATCACACAGTATTAACACATTTATTACTGATATCACAAATTGTTAACACATTCATTACTGATATCACACAGCGTTAACACATTCATTACTGATATCACAGAACGTTAACACATTCATTACTGATACCACACAGCGTTAACACATTCATTACTGATATCACACAGCGTTAACACATTCACTACTGATATCACACAGCGTTAACACATTAATTACTGATACCACACAGCGTTAACAGATTCATTACTGATATCACAGAGCAGTAACACATTCATTACTGATATCACACAGCATTAACACATTCATTATTGATATCACACAGTATTAACACATTTATTACTGATATCACACAGTGTTAACACATTTATTACTGATATTACACACAGCGTTAACACATTCATTACTGATATCACACACAACGTTAACACATTCATTATTGATATCACACAGTGTTAACACATTCATGACTGATATCACACAGCTTTAACTCATTCATTAGATATCACACAGTGTTAACACATTTATTACTGATATCACACAGTGTTAACACATTTATTACTGATATTACACACAGCGTTAACACATTCATTACTGATATCACACACAACGTTAAGACATTCATTATTGATATCACACAGTGTTAACACATTTATTACTGATATCACACACAACGTTAACACATTCATTACTGATATCACACAGCGTTAACACATTCACTACTGATATCACACAGCGTTAACACATTAATTACTGATACCACACAGCGTTAACAGATTCATTACTGATATCACAGAGCAGTAACACATTCATTACTGATATCACACAGCATTAACACATTCATTATTGATATCACACAATGTTAACACATTCATTACTGATATCACACAGCTTTAATTCATTCATTAGATATCACACAGTGTTAACACATTGATTACTGATATCACACAGTGTTAACACATTTATTACTGATATTACACACAGCGTTAACACACTCATTACTGATATCACACACAACGTTAACACATTCATTATTGATATCACAGAGTGTTAACACATTTATTACTGATATCACACACAACGTTAACACATTCATTACTGATATTACACAGCGTTAACACATTCATTAGTGATACCACACAGCGTTAACACATTCATTACTGATATCACACAGCATTAACACATTCATTACTGATATCACACAGCATTAACACAATCATTGCTGATATCACACAGTGTTAACACATTCATAACTGATATCACACAGCGTTAACACATTCATTACTGATATCACACAGCGTTAACACATTCATTACTGATATCACACAGCGTTAACACATTCATTACTGATATCACAGAACGTTAACACATTCATTACTGATACCACACAGCGTTAACACATTCATTACTGATATCACACAGCGTTAACACATTTATTACTGATATCACACAGTGTTAACACATTTATTACTGATATCACACACAACGTTAACACATTCATTATTGATATCACACAGTGTTAACACATTCATGACTGATATCACACAGCTTTAACTCATTCATTAGATATCACACAGTGTTAACACATTTTTTACTGATATCACACAGCGTTAACACATTCATTACTGATATCACACACAATGTTAACACATTAATTATTGATATCACACAGTGTTAACACATTTATTACTGATATCACACACAACGTTAACACATTCATTACTGATATCACACAGCGTTAACACATTCACTACTGATATCACACAGCGTTAACACATTAATTACTGATACCACACAGCGTTAACAGATTCATTACTGATATCACAGAGCAGTAACACATTCATTACTGATATCACACAGCATTAACACATTCATTATTGATATCACACAGTATTAACACATTTATTACTGATATCACACAGTGTTAACACATTCATTACTGATATCACACAGCTTTAATTCATTCATTAGATATCACACAGTGTTAACACATTTATCACTGATATTACACACAGCGTTAACACATTCATTACTGATATCACACACAACGTTAACACATTCATTATTGATATCACACAGTGTTAACACATTCATGACTGATATCACACAGCTTTAACTCATTCATTAGATATAACACAGTGTTAACACATTTATTACTGATATCACACAGTGTTAACACATTTATTACTGATATTACACACAGCGTTAACACATTCATTACTGATATCACACACAACGTTAAGACATTCATTATTGATATCACACAGTGTTAACACATTTATTACTGATATCACACACGTTAACACATTCATTACTGATATCACACAGCGTTAACACATTCACTACTGATATCACACAGCGTTAACACATTAATTACTGATACCACACAGCGTTAACAGATTCATTACTGATATCACAGAGCAGTAACACATTCATTACTGATATCACACAGCATTAACACATTCATTATTGATATCACACAATGTTAACACATTCATTACTGATATCACACAGCTTTAATTCATTCATTAGATATCACACAGTGTTAACACATTGATTACTGATATCACACAGTGTTAACACATTTATTACTGATATTACACACAGCGTTAACACACTCATTACTGATATCACACACAACGTTAACACATTCATTATTGATATCACACAGTGTTAACACATTCATGACTGATATCACACAGCTTTAACTCATTCATTAGATATAACACAGTGTTAACACATTTATTACTGATATCACACAGTGTTAACACATTTATTACTGATATTACACACAGCGTTAACACATTCATTACTGATATCACACACAACGTTAAGACATTCATTATTGATATCACACAGTGTTAACACATTTATTACTGATATCACACACGTTAACACATTCATTACTGATATCACACAGCGTTAACACATTCACTACTGATATCACACAGCGTTAACACATTAATTACTGATACCACACAGCGTTAACAGATTCATTACTGATATCACAGAGCAGTAACACATTCATTACTGATATCACACAGCATTAACACATTCATTATTGATATCACACAATGTTAACACATTCATTACTGATATCACACAGCTTTAATTCATTCATTAGATATCACACAGTGTTAACACATTGATTACTGATATCACACAGTGTTAACACATTTATTACTGATATTACACACAGCGTTAACACACTCATTACTGATATCACACACAACGTTAACACATTCATTATTGATATCACACAGTGTTAACACATTTATTACTGATATCACACACAACGTTAACACATTCATTAGTGATACCACACAGCGTTAACACATTCATTACTGATATCACACAGCATTAACACATTCATTACTGATATCACACAGCATTAACACATTCATTGCTGATATCACACAGTGTTAACACATTCATAACTGATATCACACAGCGTTAACACATTCACTACTGATATCACACAGCGTTAACACATTCATTACTGATATCACACAGCGTTAACACATTCATTACTGATATCACACAGCGTTAACACATTTATTACTGATATCACACAGTGTTAACACATTTATTACTGATATCACACACAACGTTAACACATTCATTATTGATATCACACAGTGTTAACACATTTATTACTGATATCACACAGTGTTAACACATTCATTACTGATATCACACAACTTTAACTCATTCATTTGATATCACACAGGGTTAACACATTTATTACTGATATTACACACAGCGTTAACATATTCATTACTGATATCACACACAACGTTAACACATTAATTATTGATATCACACAGTGTTAACACATTCATTACTGATATCACACACAACATTAACACATTCATTACTGATATCACACGACGTTAACACATTCATTACTGATATCACAGCGTTAACACATTCATTACTGATATCACACAGCATTAATACATTCATTACTGATACCACACAGCGTTAACACATTCATTACTGATATCACACAGTGTTAACACATTTATTACTGATATCACACAGTGTTAACACATACATTACTAATATCACACACAACGTTAACACATTCATTATTGATATCACACAGTATTAACACATTTATTACTGATATCACACATTGTTAACACTTTCATTACTGATATCACACAGCTTTAACTCATTCATTAGATATCACACAGTGTTAACACATTCATTACTGATATCACACAGCTTTAACTCATTCATTAGATATCACACAGTGTTAACACATTTATTACTGATATCACACACCACGTTAACACATTCATTACTGATATCACACAGTATTAACACATTTATTACTGATAACACACATTGTTAACAATGTGTGATATCAATAATTAATGTGTTAACACTGTGTGATATCAGTAATGAATGTGTTAACAAAGTGTGATATCAGTAATGAATGTGTTAACGCTGTGTGATATCAGTAATGAATGTGTTAACAATGTGTGATATCAGTAATAAATGTGTTAACACATTCATTACTGATATCACACAGTGTTAACACATTCATTACTGATATCACACAGCTTTAACTCATTCATTAGATATCACACAGTGTTAACACATTTATTACTGATATCACACAGTGTTAAGACATTTATTACTGATATTACAAACAGCGTTAACACATTCATTACTGATATCACACAGCGTTAACACATTCATTACTGATATCACACAGCGTTAACACATTCATTACTGATATCACACACAACGTTAACACATTCATTGCTGATATCACAGCGTTAACACATTCATTACTGATGTCACACAGCGTTAACACATTCATTACTGATACCACACAGCGTTAACACATTCATTATTGATATCACACGGCGTTAACACATTCATTACTGATATCAGTGTTAACACATTCATTACTGATACTACACAGCGTTAACACATTCATTACTGATATCACACAGTGTTAACACATTTATTACTGATATCACACAGTGTTAACACATACATTACTGATATCACACAGCTTTAACTCATTCATTAGATATCACACAGTGTTAACACATTTATTACTGATATCACACAGTGTTAACACATTTATTACTGATGTCACATACAACGTTAACACATTCATTATTGATATCACACAGTGTTAACACATTTATTACTGATATCACACAGTGTTAACACATTTATTACTGATATTACACACAGCGTTAACACATTTATTACTGATATCACACAGTGTTAACACACTCATTACTGATATCACACACAGCGTTAACACATTCATTATTGATATCACACAGTGTTAACACATTTATTACTGATATCACACACAACGTTAACACATTCATTACTGATATCACACAGCATTAACACATTCATTACTGATATCACACGGCGTTAACACATTCATCACTGATATCACACAGCGTTAACACATTCATTACTGATATCACACAGCGTTAACACATTCATTACTGATATCACACAGTGTTAACACATTCATTACTGATATCACACAGCGTTAACACATTTATTACTGATATCACACAGCGTTAACACATTCATTACTGATATCACACAGCATTAACACATTCATTACTGATATCACACAGCGTTAACACATTTATTACTGATATCACACAGCATTAACACATTCATTACTGATATCACACAGCATTAACACATTCATTACTGATATCACACGACGTTAACACATTCATTACTAATATCACAGCGTTAACACATTCATTACTGATATCACACAGCTTTAACTCATTCATTAGATATCACACAGTGTTAACACATTTATTACTGATATCACAGTGTTAACACATTTATTACTGATATCACACACAACGTTAACACATTTATTACTGATATCACACAGTGTTAACACATTCATTACTGATATCACACAGCTTTAACTCATTCATTAGATATCACACAGCGTTAACACATTCATTTCTGATATCACACGGCATTAACACATTCATTACTGATATCACACAGCATTAACACATTTATTACTGATATCACACAGCATTAACACATTCATTACTGATATCACACAGCGTTAACACATTCATTACTGATATCACACGACGTCAACACATTCATTACTGATATCACAGCGTTAACGCATTTATTACTGATATCACACAGCGTTAACACATTCATTACTGATATCACACAGTGTTAACACATTTATTACTGATATCACACAGTGTTAACACATTCATTACTGATATCACACAGCTTTAACTCATTCATTAGATATCACACAGCGTTCACACATTCATTACTGATATCACACACAACGTTAACACATTCATTATTGATATCACACAGTTTAACACATTTATTACTGATATCACACACAGCGTTAACACATTCATTACTGATATCACACAGCGTTAACACATTCATTAGTGATACCACACAGCGTTAACACATTCATTATTGATATCACACAGTGTTAACACATTCATTACTGATATCACACTGCTTAAACTCATTCATTAGATATCACACAGTGTTAACACATTTATTACTGATATCACGCAGTGTTAACACATTCATTACTGATATCACACAGCTTTAACTCATTCATTTGATATCACACAGTGTTAACACATTTATTACTGATATTACACACAGCGTTAACATATTCATTACTGATATCACACACAACGTTAACACATTCATTATTGATATCACACAGTGTTAACACATTCATTGCTGATATCACACGCAACGTTAACACATTCATTATTGATATCACACAGTGTTAACACATTCATTACTGATATCACACTGCTTAAACTCATTCATTAGATATCACACAGTGTTAACACATTTATTACTGATATCACACAGTGTTAACACATTTATTACTGATATCACACACAATGTTAACACATTTATTACTGATATCACACAGTGTTAACACATTCATTACTGATATCACACAGCTTTAACTCATTCATTAGATAACACACAGCGTTAACACATTTATTACTGATATTACACACAGCGTTAACACATTCATTACTGATATCACACACAACGTTAACACATTCATTATTGATATCACACAGTTTAACACATTTATTACTGATATCACACACAACGTTAACACATTCATTACTGATATCACACAGCGTTAACACATTCATTAGTGATACCACACAGCGTTAACACATTCATTATTGATATCACACAGTGTTAACACATTCATTACTGACATCACACTGCTTAAACTCATTCATTTGATATCACACAGTGTTAACACATTTATTACTGATATTACACACAGCGTTAACATATTCATTACTGATATCACACACAACGTTAACACATTCATTATTGATATCACACAGTGTTAACACATTCATTGCTGATATCACACGCAACATTAACACATTCATTATTGATATCACACAGTGTTAACACATTCATTACTGATATCACACTGCTTAAACTCATTCATTAGATATCACACAGTGTTAACACATTTATTACTGATATCACACAGTGTTAACACTTTTATTGCTGATATCACACAGCGTTAACACATTTATTACTGATATCACACAGTGTTCACACATTTATTACTGATATTACACACAGCGTTAACACATTCATTACTGATATCACACAGCGTTTACACATTAATTACTGATATCACACAGCGTTAACACATTCATTACTGATATCACACAGCGTTAACACATTCATTACTGATATCACACACAACGTTAACACATTCATTGCTGATATCACAGCGTTAACACATTCATTACTGATGTCACACAGCGTTAACACATTCATTACTGATACCACACAGCGTTAACACATTCATTATTGATATCACACGGCGTTAACACATTCATTACTGATATCAGTGTTAACACATTCATTACTGATACTACACAGCGTTAACACATTCATTACTGATATCACACAGTGTTAACACATTTATTACTGATATCACACAGTGTTAACACATACATTACTGATATCACACAGCTTTAACTCATTCATTAGATATCACACAGTGTTAACACATTTATTACTGATATCACACAGTGTTAACACATTTATTACTGATGTCACATACAACGTTAACACATTCATTATTGATATCACACAGTGTTAACACATTTATTACTGATATCACACAGTGTTAACACATTTATTACTGATATTACACACAGCGTTAACACATTTATTACTGATATCACACAGTGTTAACACACTCATTACTGATATCACACACAGCGTTAACACATTCATTATTGATATCACACAGTGTTAACACATTTATTACTGATATCACACACAACGTTAACACATTCATTACTGATATCACACAGCATTAACACATTCATTACTGATATCACACGGCGTTAACACATTCATCACTGATATCACACAGCGTTAACACATTCATTACTGATATCACACAGCGTTAACACATTCATTACTGATATCACACAGTGTTAACACATTCATTACTGATATCACACAGCGTTAACACATTTATTACTGATATCACACAGCGTTAACACATTCATTACTGATATCACACAGCATTAACACATTCATTACTGATATCACACAGCGTTAACACATTTATTACTGATATCACACAGCATTAACACATTCATTACTGATATCACACAGCATTAACACATTCATTACTGATATCACACGACGTTAACACATTCATTACTAATATCACAGCGTTAACACATTCATTACTGATATCACACAGCTTTAACTCATTCATTAGATATCACACAGTGTTAACACATTTATTACTGATATCACAGTGTTAACACATTTATTACTGATATCACACACAACGTTAACACATTTATTACTGATATCACACAGTGTTAACACATTCATTACTGATATCACACAGCTTTAACTCATTCATTAGATATCACACAGCGTTAACACATTCATTTCTGATATCACACGGCATTAACACATTCATTACTGATATCACACAGCATTAACACATTTATTACTGATATCACACAGCATTAACACATTCATTACTGATATCACACAGCATTAACACATTCATTACTGATATCACACAGCATTAACACATTCATTACTGATATCACACGACGTTAACACATTCATTACTAATATCACAGCGTTAACACATTCATTACTGATATCACACAGCTTTAACTCATTCATTAGATATCACACAGCGTTAACACATTTATTACTGATATCACACAGTGTTAACACACTCATTACTGATATCACACACAGCGTTAACACATTCATTATTGATATCACACAGTGTTAACACATTTATTACTGATATCACACACAACGTTAACACATTCATTACTGATATCACACAGCATTAACACATTCATTACTGATATCACACGGCGTTAACACATTCATCACTGATATCACACAGCGTTAACACATTCATTACTGATATCACACAGCGTTAACACATTCATTACTGATATCACACAGTGTTAACACATTCATTACTGATATCACACAGCGTTAACACATTTATTACTGATATCACACAGCGTTAACACATTCATTACTGATATCACACAGCATTAACACATTCATTACTGATATCACACAGCGTTAACACATTTATTACTGATATCACACAGCATTAACACATTCATTACTGATATCACACAGCATTAACACATTCATTACTGATATCACACGACGTTAACACATTCATTACTAATATCACAGCGTTAACACATTCATTACTGATATCACACAGCTTTAACTCATTCATTAGATATCACACAGTGTTAACACATTTATTACTGATATCACAGTGTTAACACATTTATTACTGATATCACACACAACGTTAACACATTTATTACTGATATCACACAGTGTTAACACATTCATTACTGATATCACACAGCTTTAACTCATTCATTAGATATCACACAGCGTTAACACATTCATTTCTGATATCACACGGCATTAACACATTCATTACTGATATCACACAGCATTAACACATTTATTACTGATATCACACAGCATTAACACATTCATTACTGATATCACACAGCGTTAACACATTCATTACTGATATCACACGACGTCAACACATTCATTACTGATATCACAGCGTTAACGCATTTATTACTGATATCACACAGCGTTAACACATTCATTACTGATATCACACAGTGTTAACACATTTATTACTGATATCACACAGTGTTAACACATTCATTACTGATATCACACAGCTTTAACTCATTCATTAGATATCACACAGCGTTCACACATTCATTACTGATATCACACACAACGTTAACACATTCATTATTGATATCACACAGTTTAACACATTTATTACTGATATCACACACAGCGTTAACACATTCATTACTGATATCACACAGCGTTAACACATTCATTAGTGATACCACACAGCGTTAACACATTCATTATTGATATCACACAGTGTTAACACATTCATTACTGATATCACACTGCTTAAACTCATTCATTAGATATCACACAGTGTTAACACATTTATTACTGATATCACGCAGTGTTAACACATTCATTACTGATATCACACAGCTTTAACTCATTCATTTGATATCACACAGTGTTAACACATTTATTACTGATATTACACACAGCGTTAACATATTCATTACTGATATCACACACAACGTTAACACATTCATTATTGATATCACACAGTGTTAACACATTCATTGCTGATATCACACGCAACGTTAACACATTCATTATTGATATCACACAGTGTTAACACATTCATTACTGATATCACACTGCTTAAACTCATTCATTAGATATCACACAGTGTTAACACATTTATTACTGATATCACACAGTGTTAACACATTTATTACTGATATCACACACAATGTTAACACATTTATTACTGATATCACACAGTGTTAACACATTCATTACTGATATCACACAGCTTTAACTCATTCATTAGATAACACACAGCGTTAACACATTTATTACTGATATTACACACAGCGTTAACACATTCATTACTGATATCACACACAACGTTAACACATTCATTATTGATATCACACAGTTTAACACATTTATTACTGATATCACACACAACGTTAACACATTCATTACTGATATCACACAGCGTTAACACATTCATTAGTGATACCACACAGCGTTAACACATTCATTATTGATATCACACAGTGTTAACACATTCATTACTGACATCACACTGCTTAAACTCATTCATTTGATATCACACAGTGTTAACACATTTATTACTGATATTACACACAGCGTTAACATATTCATTACTGATATCACACACAACGTTAACACATTCATTATTGATATCACACAGTGTTAACACATTCATTGCTGATATCACACGCAACATTAACACATTCATTATTGATATCACACAGTGTTAACACATTCATTACTGATATCACACTGCTTAAACTCATTCATTAGATATCACACAGTGTTAACACATTTATTACTGATATCACACAGTGTTAACACTTTTATTGCTGATATCACACAGCGTTAACACATTTATTACTGATATCACACAGTGTTCACACATTTATTACTGATATTACACACAGCGTTAACACATTCATTACTGATATCACACAGCGTTTACACATTAATTACTGATATCACACAGCGTTAACACATTCATTACTGATGTCACACAGTATTAACACATTCATTACTGATACCACACAGCGTTAACACATTCATTATTGATATCACACGGCGTTAACACATTCATTACTGATATCACAGTGTTAACACATTCATTACTGATTCCACACAGCGTTAACACATTCATTACTGATATCACACACAACGTTAACACATTCATTATTGATATCACACAGTGTTAACACTTTTATTACTGATATCACACAGCGTTAACACATTCATTACTGATATCACACAGTGTTAACACATTTATTACTGATATCACACAGTGTTAACACATTCATTACTGATATCACACAGCTTTAACTCATTCATTAGATATCACACAGTGTTAACACATTTATTACTGATATCACACAGTGTTAACACATTCATTACTGATATCACACAGCTTTAACTCATTCATTAGATATCACACAGTGTTAACACTTTTATTACTGATATCACACAGCGTTAACACATTCATTACTGATATCACACAGCTTTAACTCATTCATTAGATATCACACAGTGTTAACACATTTATTACTGATATCACACAGCTTTAACACATTTATGACTGATATCACACAGTGTTAACACATTTATTACTGATATCACACACAACGTTAACACATTCATTACTGATATCACACAGCTTTAACTCATTCATTAGATATCACACAGTGTTAACACATTTATTACTGATATCACACAGCTTTAACTCATTCATTAGATATCACACAGTGTTAACACATTTATTACTGATATCACACACAACGTTAACACATTCATTATTGATATCACACAGTGTTAACACATTTATTACTGATATCACACACAACGTTAACACATTCATTACTGATATCACACAGCGTTAACACATTCATTACTGATATCACACAGCTTTAACTCATTCATTAGATATCACACAGCGTTAACACATTCATTACTGATATCGCACAGCATTAACACATTCATTGCTGATATCACACAGTGTTAACACATTCATAACTGATATCACACAGTGTTAACACATTCATTACTGATATCACACAGCTTTAACATATTCATTACTGATATCACACAGCGTTAACACATTCATTACTGATATCACACAGCGTTAACACATTCATTACTGATATCACACAGCTTTAACTGATTCATTAGATATCACACAGTGTTAACACATTTATTTGTGATATCACACAGTGTTAACACATTTATTACTGATATTACACACAGCGTTAACACATTAATTACTGATATCACACACAATGTTAACACATTCATTATTGATATCACACAGTGTTAACACATTCAATACTGATATCACACACAACGTTAACACATTCATTATTGATATCACACAGTGTTAACACATTCATTACTGATATCACACTGCTTAAACTCATTCATTAGATATCACACAGTGTTAACAAATTTATTACTGATATCACACAGTGTTAACACATTCATTCGTGATATCACACAGTGTTAACACATTCATAACTGATATCACACAGTGTTAACACATTCATTACTGATATCACACAGCTTTAACACATTCAGAACTGATATCACACAGCGTTAACACATTCATTACTGATATCACACAGCGTTAACACATTTATTACTGATATTACACACAGCGTTAACACATTCATTACTGATGTCACACACAACGTTAACACATTTATTACTGATATTACACACAGCGTTAACACATTCATTACTGATATCACACACAATGTTAACACATTCATTATTGATATCACACAGTGTTAACACATTCATTACTGATATCACACTGCTTAAACTCATTCATTAGATATCACACAATGTTAACACATTTATTACTGATATCACACAGTGTTAACACATTTATTACTGATATTACACACAGCGTTAACACATTCATCACTGATATCACACAGCGTTAACACATTCATTTCTGATATCACACAGCGTTAACACATTCATTACTGATATCACACACAACGTTAACACATTCATTGCTGATATCACAGCGTTAACACATTCATTACTGATGTCACACAGCGTTAACACATTCATTACTGATACCACACAGCGTTAACACATTCATTAGATATCACACAGTGTTAACACATTTATTACTGATATCTCACAGTGTTAACACATTTATTACTGATATTACACACAGCGTTAACACATTCATTACTGATATCACACACAACGTTAACACATTCATTATTGATATCACACAGTGTTAATACATTTATTACTGATATCACACTGTGCTTACACATTCATTACTGATATCACACAGCTTTAACTCATTCATTAGATATCACACAGTGTTAACACATTTATTACTGATATCACACAGTGTTAACACATTTATTACTGATATTACACACAGCGTTAACACATTTATTACTGATATCACACAGTGTTAACACATTCATTACTGATACACACAGCGTTAACACATTCATTATTGATATCACACAGTGTTAACACATTTATTACTGATATCACACACAACGTTAACACATTCATTACTGATATCACACACAACGTTAACACATTCATTACTGATACCACACAGTGTTAACACATTCATTACTGATATCACACAGCATTAACACATTCATTACTGATATCACACGGCGTTAACACATTCATCACTGATATCACACAGCGTTAACACATTCATTACTGATATCACACAGCGTTAACACATTAATTACTGATATCACACAGCGTTAACACATTTATTACTGATATTACACAGCTTTAACACATTTATTACTGATATCACACAGCATTAACACATTCATAACTGATATCACACAGTGTTAACACATTCATTACTGATATCACACAGCTTTAACACATTCAGAACTGATATCACACAGCGTTAACACATTCATTACTGATATCACACAGCGTTAACACATTTATTACTGATATTACACACAGCGTTAACACATTCATTACTGATGTCACACACAACGTTAACACATTTATTACTGATATTACACACAGCGTTAACACATTCATTACTGATATCACACACAATGTTAACACATTCATTATTGATATCACACAGTGTTAACACATTCATTACTGATATCACACTGCTTAAACTCATTCATTAGATATCACACAATGTTAACACATTTATTACTGATATCACACAGTGTTAACACATTTATTACTGATATTACACACAGCGTTAACACATTCATCACTGATATCACACAGCGTTAACACATTCATTTCTGATATCACACAGCGTTAACACATTCATTACTGATATCACACACAACGTTAACACATTCATTGCTGATATCACAGCGTTAACACATTCATTACTGATGTCACACAGCGTTAACACATTCATTACTGATACCACACAGCGTTAACACATTCATTAGATATCACACAGTGTTAACACATTTATTACTGATATCTCACAGTGTTAACACATTTATTACTGATATTACACACAGCGTTAACACATTCATTACTGATATCACACACAACGTTAACACATTCATTATTGATATCACACAGTGTTAATACATTTATTACTGATATCACACTGTGCTAACACATTCATTACTGATATCACACAGCTTTAACTCATTCATTAGATATCACACAGTGTTAACACATTTATTACTGATATCACACAGTGTTAACACATTTATTACTGATATTACACACAGCGTTAACACATTTATTACTGATATCACACAGTGTTAACACATTCATTACTGATACACACAGCGTTAACACATTCATTATTGATATCACACAGTGTTAACACATTTATTACTGATATCACACACAACGTTAACACATTCATTACTGATATCACACACAACGTTAACACATTCATTACTGATACCACACAGTGTTAACACATTCATTACTGATATCACACAGCATTAACACATTCATTACTGATATCACACGGCGTTAACACATTCATCACTGATATCACACAGCGTTAACACATTCATTACTGATATCACACAGCGTTAACACATTAATTACTGATATCACACACAACGTTAACACATTCATTACTGATATCACACAGCGTTAACACATTTATTACTGATATCACACAGTGTTAACACATTAATTACTGATATCACACACAATGTTAACACATTCATTACTGATAATCACACACAACGTTAACACATTCAATACTGATATCACACAGTGTTAACACATTCACCACTGGTATCACACAAGCACTGCCGCAAGGTTACAATTACAGAAGTAATTGTTGGTCCCAGAGTTAAAGGCCTCTGATCTAACCCATTTTCTACTTCACCTCCCATTCTCCATGGCAGCTGCTTGGCTCAGCCATTCAATCACATCCTGGGCACCTGGGAAGTGCAGATCTTGAGCGTTGGTTGTTACACAGATGCGTAAGACAACAAAGGATTAAATTCTCTCTTACCATCACCAAATAACTGCAGGATGGCAAGGTCCACAGCCCGTTTCCAGCCGCTGCTTTTCTGGATGGCGATTCCGTAGCCTGTGGTCGCGAATACCTTGCCACTGCCGATCGTCACGAGCTTGCATCCTTCGTCCCTCCCGGCCATGTAATTCAGCACAGCTGCGTCATAAATAAAAGCATCCAGCTTCCTGCACGAGGAACAGCGGGAGTCAAAGTTCAAGCTTCCATTGGCCATAATCACACTGACCATCAGAAAGAAATTCTGGTTTTTATATCGGATCTCTCCCCGAAGAGATCGCAAAGCCTCCACGCAATGAATTACTTAGAAGTGACTCTTGTGCACTTGTGGGCAAAAACAGCACTCATTTTGCACACAGCAACATCCCACAAACAGCAATGAGGTGAATGACCAGTTTAATCTGCTTTTGGTGGTGTTGGTTGAGGGAGGAATGTTGGCCAAGACACTGGAGACCTCCCCTACTGCCACGGGATCTTAAACATACACCCGCAGTGAGAGGTAGGACCTCAGTTTGATGTCTCATCCGAAGGACGGCTCCTCTGGCGTTGCAGCAGTGGAGTGTCAGCCTAGATTTTCAAAATGGGGGTTCTGAGGTCACGTTTCCGTACTTTTCTTAATTTGTTGGCTTATCAGCACATAATTTCTGTTGCAGTACATGAACAGAGTACGTTTACTGCAGTGATACCACTGTTTTCCTTTGGTCGACTGGCACTGTCTTTGAGGAGGTTCAGATAGTGTGGGTTCCCTGGAGCATGCCAACACGTGACCCCCAGGTATGTGTTAATAGATATGTGGGGTGCGGGGGGGGGTCGCCTGTATAGAAAGGTTTGAAAACCAATCAGCTTAGACTGTGGGCTCAAGTCTTAGAGCGAGAAAAGGCCAGGGTGTTCGCCACTGAGCCAAGTTTACACCAGAGTCCATGCTGTGTGGATGGTGACACAAGCGGTAACCACCATTCTCTGTATAAGATACACGTGGCCCCTTTGCCCTTTATAACTCTGCTTCAGATCGATCATATTACCTGCGAGGCTCATGGCGGTGGTGTACTTAATTCCTCCACAGGCTTTAATCACTTCACTTACTTTTAATTGTTTTCAGCATTACCAGGGCTTAAAGGATTAAATTATAAGGACAGGTTTCATAAACTTGGCTTGTATTCCTTTGAGTTTAGAAGGTTGAAGGGTGATCTTATCAAGGTGTTTAAAACAATAAAGGGATTCGGCAGGGTAGATACGAAGGAACTATTTCCTCTGGTGGGGGAATCAAGGACAAAGGGAGCACAATCTTATAATTAGAGCTAGGCCATTCAGATTATGTGCTCAAGTGTCTGGAGTGCGGCTTGAACCCATGACCTCTGACTCAGAGGTCAGAGTGCATGCTCTTCTCTCTGACATCAAGGTTCAGTCGTGCTGCTGTCCTCTAGACTGTCTCTAGGGTCTGGATAGAAGGTTCAGATTAAAATCTGTGCCTGTGCGATTTTAACACAGTTGTTAACTGCCTGTTAGCTGCACTCTCCACTTGCTTGGATGAGTGCAGCTCCAACAACACTCAAGAAACTTGACACCATCCAAGATAAAGCAGCCCGCTTGATTGGCACCCCATCCACCACCCTAAACATTCACTCTCTTCACCACCGGCGCACAGTGGCTTCAGTGTGTACCATCCACAGGATGCACTGCAGCAACTCGCCAAGGCTTCTTCGACAGCACCTCCCAAACCCGCGACCTCTACACCTAGAAGGACAAGAGCAGCAGGCACAAGGGAACAACACCACCTGCACGTTCCCCTCCAAGTCACACACCATCCCGACTTGGAAATATATCGGCCGTTCCTTCATTGTCGCTGGGTCAAAATCCTGGAACTCCCTTCCTAACAGCACTGTGGGAGAACCGTCACCACACGGACTGCAGCGGTTCAAGAAGGCAGCTCACCACCACCTTCTCAAGGGCAATTAGGGATGGGCAATAAATGCTGGCCTCGCCAGCGACGCCCACATCCCATGAACGAATAAAAAAAAATTAGCGAGAACACGTTAACCAAAACATAGCACAAACAGAAAATTAAAACCCAGTTGACAAAATATCTGTGTGTTACATTTATCCTGCAAGCCAAGGATTTCTCCGCGGGTGAAGAGTAACACACAGAGGAATTATCTGTATTGTGATAATGAAGCTCTTCTCCTAACAAAACTCGGCAATTACAATGGGCCTGAAAACCTGCGGGCTTGCCATGACATTGGAAGTGCCAGGATGTGCCGCTCATGACCTGGAACTGACCCTGCTGAAGTCCCAACAGGAATTCGCTTCCACAGAATTCTTACCCTGCCTTCAGGCTCACTAATGCGTCCAGCACCGATCTCTGGTTGTACTTAGTCATGTAGCTGTGCATTTCGAAGTAATTGTTCCGGATGTTTCTCTCTGTGCTTCCATTGGGAACAGTCCCGAACCGAAAAGGAGGAGAAAAATCATTCGGTCTTTGAAACTGCAGAGAAGGAAAGAAAAATCTGATGCTGACTGAGGTTCAGGTATATTCGTAAAACACACGATGTCTCACTCACTCCCACAGTGTCGTGGAGTGGTTATGTTACTGGAAGAGGTAATTCAGGGCCTGGACTAATAATCCAGAGAAGATGGTTTTATAATCCCACCATGGCAGTTTGAGAATTTGAATTCAGTTTAAATAAAAAGCTGGTATCAGTAAAAGTGACCATGAAGTGTTGGAATAAACCTAACTGGTTCACTAATGTCATTTAGGGAACAAAAACGTCCATCCTTACCTGGTCTGGCCTACATGTGACTCCAGTCCCACGCCGGTGTGGTTGGCTCTTAACTGCCCTCTGAAGTGACTTAGCAATCCACTCAGTTGTGTCAAACAATTACAAAGAATAACATGGCTGCAGCAGCTCACAAAGAAGGCCCACCCCCACGTTCTCAGGGCAACTCGGGATGGGCAATAAATACTGGCTGTGCCAGCGATGCCAACATCATAGGAACATAGGAACAGGAGTAGGCCATTCAGCCCATCGTGCTTGCTCCGCCATTTGATAAGATCATGGCTGATCTGTGATCTAACTCCATATACATCCCCGAGAATGAATTCAAAAAATCACATGGGGAGCAACTTTAACCTAACCTGCCTGTCAGGAAACTGACAAGATCGGGTGGAAGGCTGCTTTTACACCCTGCCCGATTTTCCTCTCCACTGAAATCAACGGAGAGTAATATTGGGGCGGGGTGTGAAACCGGCGTTCCACCCGATCCCATGGGTTTCCCGCCCAGTGAATATGGTTAAAATTACCCCCATGGTGTCTCACCCACTAACTCTGTGTTTCACTCACTCACACATGGCCCATTGCCCAATTCCTGAGGGCCTGGGATGAGGTAAAGTTACCCCCTGTTCGGATGCTGCTCCTCATCTCTGGTGAAACCAATCACTGTATGGTGTGCCAAATGAACCAAGCCCACATACCAAGAACAAATTATGAAAGAATTAATGTCATGTGACGTAGAATCCACAATATTATATGAAATCCTCGCGCGCCTATTCAAACACATGGTCATGGCTGGAGGTGTCTGGAGCCTTACCTTCTTATCGCTGAGGCCTGACACTTGGTCCACGTATTCCTCTTGGATCATGAATGCAGCGAGGTTGGCTGTGTAACTGGCCAGGAAGATCACAGCGAAGAAGGCCCAGACCGACACCATAATCTTACTCGTCGTTCCCTTTGGGTTCTGGACTGGCACAGAGTTATTGAAAACAAGGCCCCAGAGCAGCCAGATGGCTTTGCCGATGGTGAAAGAAGGCCCTCCTGGTTCTGTGGACAACAAGATACGAGAAAGTTAAATGTTGCAGTGAGAGATTCTTACCTCCCCTAACCCCGTCCCACCCACCCAGAGGTCTTGCAAGAGTACAGGCTCACGAATGCTGGCAATCATTTGGTTCCTCACCCAGTATCACAGTGTTGATGCACAATTCAACAAGGCAGGTGCCAAAGCCGAGCCTGATCAGATCCTCCCCCAACACTGAAGCGCCCATGTGTTGTAGCAGTGACCTGCAGCAAGTGCCCTGGCTAAGGCAAAACCTAGCTCCCCCACTGCTGTCTCAGCCGAAACCAGCTAGCTAGATTTTGACAATTGGCCAGCCAGTTAGAGTGCTTTAAGTAACTCAAAGGCCCTGGGTGTGGGAAGAGAAAGATACCCAGGAGTGAGTTACAGACTGGAATCTAATAGAAGGGTTCGGATGATTTATATATAGATTTACAGATACCCAGGAGGGAATTACAGGCTGGAATCTAATCAAGGGGTTTGGATGGTTTATATAGAATAACGGATACCTGGGATTGAGTTACAGGATATAATTGGTGGAATTCGATAAACAGATTTGGAGATTGATGTAGATTACGACAGAGTCAGATACCCATAGTTGCAGGTAAAATCTGTAAAAGTGAGGCAGCTATTCTGTTCAGGACCGATTGTGAGCGCAGTAAGTTTCCAAGATGGTTTCTTTATAGAAATAAGAGGACGAGTAAATGCTAAATGGTGTAAATGCTAAATGGCACAAATGCAGCTGTTTACCCCTTCCATCAGCTAGACACCGGTTGTATCCCACAGGGCTGAAATACTCAAAGACGAAAACTGCAACAGCAGAGACAAGCAGAAGCATCACGAACATCATCACCCAGACGTCTGCGCTGAATGGCTCTGCGGCATCGAAAAATAAAAGTCATGTGAGTGTTCGAGTCCATAACCTAACCACTCCATATGTTAACCCTCTGCCCCCCAAGACAGTGCTGCCACTGGAGAGAATGAACGCCCAATCAGCACTGTTCCAAATTTGTTACCATCCAAACATGCATGGTCTTAAAAGAGACTTTTCACACTGAGGTTAATTATGGTTAGGTAGAGTTGGGAGAAGTTTGAGCTTATTTGTTAATTCATTCTTGGGATGGGGCATCGCTAGCAAAGCTGGCATTTATTGCCCCAATTGCCCTTGAGAAAGTGGTGGTGAGCAGCCTTCTTGAACCGCTGCAGTCCGTGTGGTGAAGGTGCTCCCACAGTGCTGTTAGGTAGGGAGTTCCAGGATTTTGACCCAGCAGCGATGAAGGAACGGCGATATATGTTCAAGTCGGGATGGTGTGTGACATGGAGGGGAACGTGCAGGTGATGGTGTTCCCATACACCTGTTGCCCTTGTCCTTCTAGGTGGTGGAGATCGCGGGTTTAAGAGGTGCTGATGAAGAAATGAGCCAAGGCTATCACACAGGAAGTATATGACGCAGCACTGAAGTGCACTGCCTTGCTTGTGGTTTGCCCAGCGATTCATTGGCATCAGTCCTAGTGTCCACACTCATTAGAGGCAGGAGTCTGAACACTGGTTTTTCAGACCCTGAGCGTGGAGGTGAAAGTGGGCAATTGCAACACAAGTGGAAGAGCTTAAAAGTCTCACACTTATCCAAGGCTCTGTAAGAGCTGAAAAACATGGCTGCAGCACTCTTCCATATTACTGAGCAGGGCTGAGGTCCTAGGCCATGACATGTCCTAAATTAATTTCACATTCAGCAGTGTAGTCAAGACTGGCACAGGAGGCATGACTCTGCAGTAACCAAACCTCCATTATGGAATGGGCACCTTCACCGCACTATTCTGAGCTGGATTTGGAGGCACGCCCCAAAGTTGGAAGGTGCGCTGCCCAGTTGCCATGTTATCCGGATCTTTCAGGGTAGAAATTTAAAAACTACTTTACTACTTAACTACTACTACTTAAATCTTTTTACTTACTTTTACTTTAGGCTTAGAATTACTTTTTTTTGATTGGCGGACAATAGCCACCTTTCAGGTCAATGTTGTGAGGACATTGTTTGGACACCAAATCTTTCAAATCATAGATGATAAATGTGAAGACATTATTTCACAATGTGATCAGAGGACATTAATTCCTTTGAGCTTCCTGTGGCCCTTGACGCTGATAACGACCAGGTAAAGACAAGATAGATATCGGGTGAAATTACCCTGTGCTGTTGGTGTTACAGTGAAACGCTCCATTTAATTAAAGAGTCTACTGGAGGTTACCCAGGCTACTATGAACTTTGACCACTTAAACAAAACGAAGGAACCTTGAACTTTAATCCGCAGACTGAAACCAAGCATCAGTTACCCAGAAACGCAGAGGGTGACACAGTCCCGTTGCTCCGTGACACCATAACACTGATCCCAGTCTCTATAAAAGGGACTGAGAAGTCCACCACCACCGATCGTTCTTCATTGATAGTCAGGGAGCCAACGGCCATCTGTGCCTGCTTCCGTACCACCTGGCAACAGAGAACAAGCACTTTTACGAAAATGAACATTAGTTATGTCGCTGTTACAATCCATTCCCCAATAATCAGGCATTGGTACAACCTATCTCCATAGGATAAATTACGAGGACAGGTTGAGTGGACTAGGCTTGTATTCCCTTGAGTATCGAAGATTAAGGGGTGATCTAATTGAGGTGTTTAAGATGATTAAAAGATTTGATAGGGTAGATAGAGAGAAATTATTTTCTCTGGTGGGAGAGTCCAGAACAAGGGGGTATAACATTAAAATTAGAGCTAGGCTGTTCAGGAGTGATGTCAGAAATCACTTCTTCGCAAAAAGGGTAGTGGAAATCTGGAACTCTCTCCTCAAAAAGCTGTTGAGGCTGGGAGTCAATTAAAAATTTCAAAACTGAGATTGATAGATTTTTGTTAGGCGAGGGTATTAAGGGTTACGGAACCAAGGTGGATAAATGAAGTTAAGATACAGAGCAGCCATGATCTAATTGAATGGCAGAACAGGCTCGAGGGACTGAATGGCCTCCTCCTGTTCCAATGTTCTCTTAAAGTTGTAGGCCCCACCATCTTCTATAATCTATACTCCAGAGTGTAGAACTTTATAGGACTCGTGAACCTCCCATGACCTTCTCATGGTTAGCTGGAGGAAATGGCAGGGTAGATTTACTCCCCGCGCAGATCGTGGGCAGCTGGCCGGCGGAGTGCGGAGACTGACCGCCCGTTAGTGCTGGCGGGAGGCTCGGTCCAGTTAGAGGGCCAGGCCTCATTAACATACTGTCGGCAGGCTGTGGACAGAAAGGGATTGCTCCATCGACTCAGGGCTGCCATGATATCAGGGGGCCCGGCAACTCATTGCATGCAAAGCATGTTAAGGTGTTTCTGAGGGATGTGGTAAGATGCTATATAAACACAAAGTTATTTTTTTCTTTCTATCCAGTAATACAGTGTGTCATCAAATAATGTATACAGGAGTGTTACAACCTCTAACACACAAGTGAGTTATTACAAAGAATTACATATTACATGGAATCTACAGCACAGAAACAGGCCATTCAACCCAACTGGTCTATGCCATGTTTATACTCCACCAGAGCCTCCTCCCACTTTAATTACCTCCTCCCACCCTGCCCCCGCGTCCCTCTATTCCTTTCTCCCTCGTGTATGTGTCAAGCCTCCCCTTAAATACATCAATGCTATCTGCTTTAACCATCCTATGTAGCAGCGAGTTCCACATTCTCACCACACTCTGTGTAAAGAAATTCCTCCTAAATTCTTTATTTGAACCTTATAGTTATGCCCCCTTGTCAGGACTCTTTCACAAGTGGAAACAGTTTCTCCACATCCAGCCCATTGAACCCCTTCAGAATTTTAAAGACCTCTGTCAGGTCTCCTCTTGGCCTTCAACGGGACTGAAAATTGAGCAGGCTGCCAATTCACTATTGCCTCTTTTGCATTAGGAATCAACCACATTGTCAGGTATTGACCAGACCAGGTAGGGGTGGCAGGTAGTCTTCCCTGAAGAACATTAGGGAACCAGTTGAATTTTAACAACAATCCGGCTGCTTTCATGATTATTTTTCTCCGGTGCCAACCCACAAATTACCAAATTTATTGAGTTCGATTTCACAACTTGCCATGGCTGGATTTGAACTCATGATCTCTGGGTTACTCGTCCAGTACCGTAACCACCATGCTGAGACTTCCTGCTGAATTTATTTGAGCCTGTGTCTGTAGTAGTTGTTATTCTGGCACAAGATGAAGCGTTTCCGGACCCCTCCCCCCATTGCATCCTTCCTTGAGATATCTTCACTGGATGCCAAGGAGATGCTGTTTCACCTCCCTCATTCTCTTGGGCATGCTTCCTCCAAGCTTTTGAGGAGCTCCTTTCGGGAATTTTGCTTTGCCTCCCTCCCTACTACACTTTTAAGTTTTTTTTAAAAGATGTTCTCTTACCTTAATCTTCATCAGGTTATTTATAAACGTAAATAAAAGCGTACCTTGGCCCTATCAATGGTTGGACCCGAGTCAGCTTTTCACCAATTTTTAAATCACAAAACCAGCAACGTTTATGGTCATTTTTTCTGATGCCAGCCCACAAATTATCAGATTCAAGTTCATACCTTGCCACGGTGGGATTTAAACTCACATCCCATAGATTACTAGCGCAATGTCTTAAACACTACTCTCCTGTACCTGCATAACTCACTGAGTTTCTGGGGAGCGCACTGTGGCCTTTTGATCTATTGTGACACCCAAACAGAGGCAATTCCGTTTTGTAATAAATAAAGAGGATCGACTTACTTCTCCGACGAGGCCATTCCACGTCCCGTTGATTTTCTTCCCATGTTTTCCGTTTGTCACCAGATATAAATCATATGTAAACTTGACGTACTTTGCAATTTTCTTCAAAATGTCAATGCAGAATCCTTTACAGCACCGCTTGATATAGATCCCTCCTTCAGTCTCGTTACTGGGAGCAATAAAAAACAAAACAAATTATTTAATTTTTGTGAAGAGCTGCCAAAGATTCTTCCAGAGATGGTAACAAGTAAGCCTTCCCTTACACTGTCCTGATAATGTACCTCAGTCCCAAATTCAGAATCCACTCTTCTCTGTACCATTTCCACGTTCTCCGTCATTGTGGCTTTTATTTCCCTGTTTCTCCATTTCGAAAGTATTTTCTGGCCCTCCACCCTATTTACAGACCTTTCTGACATACAAAGCATTCCCCACTCCAACAACAAGGCCAACAAGTATTTTATTTATCCACTCCGGCCACCTTCCCTCAGATGTTAAGGATGTTCTTTCTGGCGATCAGGTGTCAGGAGCAAACAAGTCCACCCAACAACCAGTAAAGGACTGTTGGCATCTTATCTATTTAAGTGTTAGAGGTGATTAATATCTTGTTTGCCTGGACATTGAGAAAGATTCTTCTTGGTCTTCAAATGAGCCTTCTCCACCTTAAGGGAAAGTCAATATATCTGGATATATCCTGTCCTAGGATCTCTGGTTCCGTGCTTTGCACTGACTGTCTAGTTCAGTGAAGGCAGCCAAAAAGGGACTTTGTGGAATCATTCCCTCATAACGATTCATCAGAAATTCAGTTCAGAAAATATTTAAAAGGAATTGTTGGAGATTCAGGTCCTTTTATTGTTTTGAAACAGATTGTGTATTGAGCAAAACAAATGTTGGCCGGGAATTTCCTTGGAGCTGCTTTCGCTCCATCGGCGTAACTTCGCCGCAAATGCGGAGGAGCGCGTAAACGGGCCTTCCACTGCATTCGTGGTGAAATGATGGCGGATCGGGAGCAGCTCTGAGAAAATTCCGGCCCATCGTCCCGTTAGTTTCTTTGTTGTGTGTTTTGCTCCTGTGTAATTATCTCAGTTTTTGAATAAATCCAACGCATAGTTTTAGCCTGAACACAGTGGTATGACAGTGTGACATTTACCAACTTGCAGAGTGGACAATCAGGGTGATCAGCCCAGTTAGGCATCACACTGTGGTAACAGGGCAATTGTTGGTCCTCTGGCATGCTATCCCAGTCATGTCATCCAGATCACAGGAGACAAAAAGTCGGCCAGAAGTATAGATAGAGAGCCCGAATTATAACAGTGAGCATAAAACAATGTTTCCCATTTTATACTCACGTCTACTCTCACTAAATATAGCAAGTGAAGGAAAAAATAGCTCAAAGTTGTTATCTGGCAGAATGGGTGAGGTCAATGCAACAATATGGATTTCTGTTTTTAGGAGTCTAAAGGGACTAGATAATGTAGACCACGATGAGCTGTTTCACTGTGTCCAATACGGTAGAACCAGGGGACATGGCCTGCGCTTGAAGGAGGGTAAATTCAAAACTAATCTGCGAAGAAAATTGGGGCAATTTTAACCTAACATGCCCGGCAGGAAACTGGCAGGATCAGATGCAACGTTTGTCTCACACCACACCCGATTTTACTCTCCACTGAAGTCAGTGGAGTAATATTGGGCATGGTGTAAAATCAGCGTTCCACCTGGTCCTATGGGGTTGCCGCTCAGCGAGTTTGGTTAAAATTACTCCCATAATTTCAGTGAGTGAATGGTCAATCTATGGAAGAGGCTCCTAGAGAGACAGTGGAAACAGTTAATATAGATTCATTCAAATGCAAATTAGATTTCTTTCAGAAAATAACATTTTGGGATTTGAGTAATTTGAGACATGACATGTGGTAAGTGTAACACGCTTGGGAAGAACAGGTGACTTTGGACCTATGGTTCCCTAATCTCTCCATCACTGGGGCTATCCTCACCTCCTGTCTGGGACTGTTGTCGACTAATTGATAGAGATTGATTGCCAATAACTCCATTATCGTTATATCGTGTGACTACCAGGATGGCAGAAGGCGAACTAGATAGACCTCGGGCTTTCTTCGTCTAGCAATTCCTATGTTCCTATGTCATTTCTGTCGGGTGAAACAGTCCCTCAGTGTGCTGATTTTAACTGGCTGCGATTGTTAATGTTCCCGGGGGCAGAAGCCTCTCCAATCTGTCTGCATTTCACGGGCGCTATCCTACTATCTACAGGGATAGTAGTTCTGACAAGAAAATTAGGACAACCAAAGGCACAAAGCTGTCATTTGTGCAGATAATCTTCATTGGCTGCAGGGAGATAAGGGATTCTAGTAGACACATCATATAACATCTAATGGGAAATTTAATTGCCTTACAATTCGCTTGATTTAATCTGGATTGCATAAGTACCTCAGTTCTATGGTAATGTAATCATATACTTTATGTAGGACGAATTGAAAGGTACTTTTCAAAAATATAAATAGGCTCTCCCTCTCAATGCAGACCCTGGGGCCCTTACAGCCAATGGGGTAGAAATTTGTCTCGGGGGGCCGGGGGCGGGGGTAGTGCAAAATGGCCATCCATTATGCGACCCATCCGATACTCAGCACCGGCCATTTTGCACTGCCGCGCGAGACAAATTGGCACCCCACTGTGTTCTTACCCACGTGTCTGCGGCACAAGTGAGGCATCACTCAAACACCACGGGGGACAGGTCAGCCAAAACCTACATGGGTTTAACTTGTTTCCTGCAGGGCACTGTGTTCCTCATGCACGTTCCGCTCAGGGAGTCCACGTCCTCCACGATGACGAAGGGTGCCTCCTCCAGGGTGACGATGCTCAAGTGGTCATCTTCCTCCTCCGACTCCGAGAACAAGTAGTACCGGGGCCAGACGTGGTACTTCATCGTCAGCCGCTTTGCCTCCCACTCTCCAACCTACAGAGAAGCAGATAAAAACCAGTCATTCGACCGTGAGGGGCAGCAGGAATTGGGTTTTTTTTCAGTGGAAACCATAGGATTCTTGTCCTGCGGGCCCACAGTTTCAGCTCAATAGTACTGATCTGCAAGAGAGCAGGGGAACAAATTGAGGTGGAATAAAACGATCAGGCTGATTCCCCGATTGGACGTTTGCTGGGGTCACTGGTTGGGAAATTCAGGGCCCGCACACCTTGACGTCCCATCCATTGAAATGAATGGGCAGAAAATTGAGGGCCTCAGCCCCACGATTTCCTGACCGGCGTCCCACTCCTCACCAGGAACTGCCATGGTGGGATTTGAACTCACGTTTTCTAGATTATTGGTCTGGTAACATAACCACTACATTACCATGCCCTGAGTCATTACTTAATGGTCAGAAAATCGTGGACCGTGCCCATTTTTTTGGGCAAAGATGTCCCGTTGGTAGCACATTCAGAACATTGGTGCATTTATGTTGTTTTGAGACTTACCTGCCACACTTGAGGTGTCACATATAAAAATGTCTGTGTAAAAATATATAAATAAAGTCAGACTGAGCACCTGTCTAGGAACAGTTAACTTCTAACTGCCTCCGGAGGGCACAGTAGTAATCTAAGTTACGCACAAATAAAAACAGAAAATGTTGGAAGCGCTCAACAGGTTAGACAGCATCGGAACTGACAGATGTTTCAAGAATTTAGAAGAATATTATTTGCACAGAGGCTTATAAGAGCAGGGAAAGATTACAATATCATTTATTGGATAAGAATTTGAAAAGGAAAGGTATAAAAAGATACGGGGAAAGAGCAGGAAAATGGGATTAGAGCAGGTGGATCCAGTTGGAGAGCTAGAAGTGGCACAGGTATGATGGGTTGAATGGCCTCCTTTTGAGCTGATGCTTCTTTGGTTCTATGATCTCAAAGTACTTTACATTCAATGTGCAGTTACTGTTATGAGTGAGGAAGCATGGCTGCTGTTTTGCTCACATTAAGATCCAACAAATAGCAATGGATTGCCACTTAATACGCTTTTGGTAGCACTGGTTGAGGGAACAAGGTTAGACAGGAATCCTGCTCTTCTTCGAATAGTGCCGTGACATCTTTAACAGCTACCCAAACAGAGAGACGGGGCCTCGGTTTAACATCTCATCCGAAGGACTTCACATCTGACAATGAAGGAGCTTAGAGAGTTAGTTTATGAGCACAGGATGCATAAACTTGGCTTGTATTCCTTTGAGTTTAGACGACTGAGGGGTGATCTGATTGAGGTGAAAGGTCATCGACCAGAAACTCTAGCCCTACCTTCATCTCTCCACAGATACACTTCAAGTGGAGGCCGTGGTACAGAACACATTAAAGATACACTAATATTTCAAAGACTCTGGCAGGCTCTTTATTTGGATGCACTTTATTCATCTGCACCAATCCGTGCCAATTAGTTAATGACTAACGAGCTGTCAAACGCACCCATTTAGATAAATATTTAACAGATTAGCATTTAGAAAGTTGAAACGTTCCTATTAATCTGCCCTGATGTCTGCATTGTTTTTTGGAGACCGTGGAACTAATCATTTCAATTAAAAGTACCCATTTATTAAACAATGCCGTTTCTAATTTGGAAAAACTCCCTAAAATAACCACTTTATTAAAGCAATTGGCCTGGATCTGTTTAATTGCTGTGAAGTTTATTGTATCTATCTACTGTTTGAAATGTCAGTCAGTCAAGTAGCCATGGGTATAATGCGTCTATTTATTTAGCAGAATAAGGGTTACTCGCTATGTAACTGCACAGATTTATTCAATCATCAGAGTAAGAACAATTCCCTGTGTAACTCTATGGCGTTCTCCACAGATGCTGCCTGACCTGCTGAGTGTTTCCAGCATTTTCTGTTTTCAGTTCAGATTTCCAGCTTCTGCGGTATTTTGCTTTTGATTGTATGAAGTTCTTGATTATTCCGATCTGTGGATCGTCTTATTTTGTATGATAAGGATTACTCTTTTTATTCCCCCCTGTGGGAAGCACTTTGGGAATTTTTTCTACATTAAAGATTCTCTATAAATGCAAGTTGTTCCACTTGCTGTGTAACTGTCTGGATTTTATGTTCAGAGGCTTAGAGGGTTAACTTATGAGGACAGATTTCATAAACTTAGCTTGTATTCCCTTGAGCATAGAAGGTTGAGGGGTGATCTAATTAAAGGTGTTTAAAATGATAAAAGGATTTGATAGGTAGATACGGAGAAACTATTTCCTCTGGTGGGGGAATCAAGAACAAAGTGGCACAATTTTAAAATTAGAGATAGGCCATTCAGGAGTAAAATCAGGAAGCACTTTCTCATGCAAAGGGTAGTACAAATTTGGAACTCTCTCCCCCAAAAGGCTTTGATGCTGGGGGTCAATTGGAGCTTTCAAGTCTGAGATCGATAGGTTTTTGTTAGGTAAGGGTATCAATGGAGCAAAGACAGGTAAATGGAGTTGAGGTGCAGATCAGCCATAATCTAATTGAATGGCGGAGCAGGCCCGAGGAGCTGAATGACCTTCTGTTCCTATGTTTATTCAGCAGGGTAAGGGGCACTCCCTGTGTGAGTTTATGGAATTCCTGTTTATTCAGTTGGGTAAGAGTTGAGGGTAGCAGTGCAGACAGGTACATTCTAAGTAAAGAGAATATAACTTTCTTAAAACTGTCCTGAGAACAGGACCTCATTTAAAAGCCTGTGTAATTGACTTCAGCTTAAGCAAATGATAAGCTTATAAAGGGACTGATTTTCACAGAGGCTATGATCAGAGATGCTGAATTGTTTAGTCACCTCTAGTGACCCTGCTGACTTAGGAACATAGGAACAGGAGTAGGCCATTCAGCCCCTCAAGCCTGTTCCGCCATTCAGTGACATTGTGGCTGATCTGTATCCTAACTCCATTCACCCACCTTGGCTCCACATCCCTTAATACCCTCGGCTAGCAAAAATCTATCGATCTCAGATTTAAAATTATTAATTGAGCTAGCATCTACTGCTTTTTGTGGGAGAGAGTTCCAAACTTCTACCATCCTTTGTGTGAAGAAGTGTTTCCTAACTTCTCTGATTTTAAGGTTATGTCCCCTTGTCCTAGACTCCCCCACCAGCAGAAAAATGTTTCCCTCTATCTACCCTATCAATTCCTTTCAAAATCCCAATAACCTCAATCAAATCACCCCTTAATTTTCTATGTTACTTGAAATGTAATTTAATTTATTGGTCAATATTGATGAAAAAGAATCAGATCATCGTGTGCGATGGTTACTCTGCTTATTCTGTGTTAGCAGCATTGTAAACATAGCGGCAAGATCTCCTGTTTTATCTGGAGTGAAAAAGGTAAGTGCTTTCTAAAACAATCGGGCCTATTTTCCTGGCCCCTGAATCCGGGAAATGGGAGTTCCTTGGGTGCAAGGGTCAGGGTAAAAGGGGCAGCGAGATGAATCATGCAGAAAATTAGGGGCAAATGTAGGCATTGCAGGCTTGGCTGATCAGGCACCTCTGAAGTTGATGGCTAAAAGGTCCTGAATCAATCTGAAGTTTTTTTTTGGGGGGGGGCGGTGGGAAGGGACGACAGCCAGACCACCTCTCCCGCCCCAACCCCCGTAGGGCTTACCTGTGTTGGCTGAGCCTGGCCTGCAACTCCTGTAGGCCCAGGCTGGACAAAACCATTTAATTGAGGTGGTGGGGGTTCTCGGCCTCCTACCTCCATTTCTGACAGCAACACTTGCTGAACGCCCAGAAAAGGATGGTACTGTGGCTTGTCCCTGAACACCTGCCGACCGAGTGTCCATGGGAGTCCTGATGGAAGGCTTAGGATGGTACAGCAGGCCTTATGTGTTATTTTTATTACTGAACCGTTCCCCAAGGAATGTCAGATTGATTTGGGATCTTTTCACCACCAATTCCGTCAGCAGCCTGATCTCACAGGCCCGAGATGCCTGCAGCTTTTTCTGGGCCTCTGCCAGAGGGTGGGCCTATGCTGAGACTGGTGAGGAAGATAACATCAGGAGCAGGGTTAGGAGAGGAGGACAAGATTATCACCACGGATGGGAGATAACATCCCGACCAAGTGCAGGAGAAGAGAAGAACTCTAGGGTTCAGTTCCATGAGTCTGGGGTAAAGTTCCAGGGGTCTGGGGTACGGTTCCATGCATCTGGGTTACGGTTCTAATTGATACCCACCACCTGAATCCAATTAACACTAATTGATATAAATCATATAGATACAATTAACATGAGGTACAATTCCATGGGTCTGGGATACAGTTCCTTGAGTCTGGGGGTACAGTTCCATGAGTCAGCCATTCAGTTCCATGAGTCTGAGGTACAGTTCCATGAGTCTGGGATACAGTTCCTTCGTCTGGGTCACAGTTCTGTGGGACCGGAGTACAGTTCCATGGGTCTGGGGTACCGTTCCATGGGTCTGGAGTGCAGTTCAATTAGTCTGGGCTAAAGTTCCATTAGTAAGCTATGGTTCCATGAATATGTGATACAATTCCATGGGTCTGGGGTTCAATTCCATGAGTTTGGGGTAATTGTAAGGATCTGGGGTATAGTTCCATGAATGTGGGATACAGTTCCCTGAGTCTGGGCTACAGTTCCATGGGTCTGGGGAACAGGTCCATGAGTCTGGTATACGGTTCAGTGGATCTGGGTTAGAGTTCAATGAGTCTGGGTTAGTTACAAGGTTCTGGGGTACAGTTCCATGAGTCTGTGGTAGTTCCAAGGGTCTGGGTACAGTTGCATGGGTCTGGGGAACTGGTCCATGAGTCTGGTATACAGTTCAATTGGTCTGGGGTACAGATTTTTATTTTAATTCGTTCATGGGATGTGGGCGTCGCTGGCAAGGCCAGCATTTATTGCCCATCCCTAATTGCCCTTGAGAAGGTGGTGGTGAGCTGCCTTCTTGAACCGCTACAGTCCGTGTGGTGACGGTTCTCCCACAGTGCTGTTAGGAAGGGAGTTCCAGGATTTTGACCCAGCAACGATGAAGGAACGGCGATATATTTCCAAGTCAGGATGGTGTGTGACTTCGAGGGGAACGTGCAGGTGGTGTTGTTCCCATGTGCCTGCTGCCCTTGTCCTTTTAGGTGGTAGAGGTCGCGCGTTTAGGAGGTGCTGTCGAAGAAGCGTGTTGTTACAGTGCATCCTATGGATAGTACACACTGCAGCCACTGTGCGCCGGTGGTGAAGGGAGTGAATGTTCAGGGTGGTGGATGGGGTGCCAATCAAGCGGGCTGCTTTGTCCTGGATGATGTCAAGCTTCTTGAGTGTTGGTGGAGCTGCACTCATCCAGGCTAGTGGAGAGTATTCCATCACACTCCTGACTTATGCCTTGTAGATGGTGGAAAGGCTTTGGGGAATCAAGAGAATATCCAGCCTCTGACCTGCTGTTGTAGCCACATTATTTATGTGGCTGGTCCAGTTAAGTTTCTGGTCAATGGTTACCCCCAAATTGTTGATGGTGGGGGATTTGGCAATGGTAATGCTGTTGAATGTCAAGGGGAGGTGGTTAGATTCTCTTGTTGGAGATGGTCATTGTACTCCAACCCCCTTGCAATAAAGGCTAACATACCATTTGCCTTCCTAACTGCTTGCTGTACCTGCATGTTTCTGTGAATAACTTTCTGTGATTCATGTACAAGGACACCCAAATCCCTCTGACTACTAACATTTCTTAGTCTCTCACCTTTTTAAAAAATATTCTGCTTTTCTATTCTTCCTACCAAAGTGGATAATTTCAAATTTCCCCACATTATACTCCATCTGCTATCTTCTCGCCCACTCACTTAACCTGTCTATATCCCTTTGCAGTCTCTTTGTGTCCTCCTCAAAGCTTGCTTTCCCACCAGATACATTACTCTCGGTCCCCTCATCTAAGTCATTGATATATTTTTGTAAACAGCTGAGGCCTAAGCACTGATTCTTGCAGCACCCCACTAGTTATAACCTGACAACCTGAAAATGACCCGTTTATTCCTACTCTGTTTTCTGCCTGTTAACCAATCCCCAATCCATGCTAATATATTACCTCCAATCCCATGAGCCCTAATCTTATGTAACAACCTCTTGTGTGGCACGTTATCAAATGCCTTTTGAAAATCCAAACATACTACATCCACTGGTTCCCCCTTATCTACACTGCTAATTACACACTCAAAAAATTCTAATAGATTTGTCAAACACGATTTCCCTTTCATAAAACTGTGTTGACTCTGCCTAATCATATTTTGATTTTCTAAGTGCCCTGTTACTAAGTCCTTAATAATAGATTCTAGCATTTTCCCTATTACTGATGTTAGGCTAACTGGCCTGTAGTTCCCTGTTTTCTCTCTCCCTCCTTTCTTGAATAGCAGGGTTACATTTGCTACCTTCCAATCCACGGTTGTAGAATCTAGGGAATTCTGGAAGATCAAATCCAATGCATCCACTATCTCTACAGCCACCTCCTTTAAAACCCTAGGATCTAGGCCATCAGGTTCAGGGGATTTGTCAGCTTTTAGTCCCATTAGTTTCTCCAGTATTGTTTCTTTACTAATCTTAATTACTTTAAGTTCCTCACTCTCATTAGACCCTTGGTTCCCCACTATTTCCAGTATGTTTTTTGTGTCTTCTACTGTGAAAACAGATACAAAATATTTGTTTAACTTCTCTGCCATTTCCTTATTCCCCATTATAATTTCTCCTGTCTCAGCCTCTAAGTTTACTTTCGCTAATCTCTTCCTTTTTATATACTTGTAGAAGCTCTTACAATCTGTTTTTACAATCTAGTTTACTCTCATATTCAATTTTCTCCCTCGTTATCAATTTCTTGGTCATCCTTTGCTGATTTTTAAAATCCTCCCAATTCTCAGACTTACTATTCTTTTTGGCAGCATTGTAAGCATTTTCTTTTAATCTAACACTATCCTTATCTTCTCTAGTTAGCCATGGTTGGATCATTTTTCCGATGGAGTTTTTATTCCTCAAGGGAATATTCATTGAGAATTATGAATTATTTCTTTAACTGTTTGTCATTGCCTATCTACCATCATATCTTTTAATCTAATTTCCCAATCTACCTTAGCCAACTCACCCCTTATACCTAGGTAATTGGCTTTGTTTAGATTTAAGACCCTAGTTTCAGAATTAACTACATCGCTCTCAAACTCAATATGAAATTCTATCAAATTATGATCACTCTTTCCCAGAGGATCCTTAACTATAAGATTACTAATTAACCCTGTTTTGTTACACAATACTAGATCTAAAATAGTACAGTTCCATGGGTCTGGGATACAGTAGCACGGGTCTGGGATACAGTAGCACGGGTCTGGGATACAGTAGCACGGGTCTGGGGTACAGTAGCATGGGTCTGGGGTACAGTTCCACGTGTCAGGGCAACAGTTTCCTGGGCCTGGGATACAGTTCCATGGGCCTGGGGTACAGTTCCATGGGCCTGGGGTACAGTTTGATGAGTCTGGGGTACAGTTCGATGACTCTGGGGCACAGTTCCATGTGTCTGGGGTACAGTTCCATGGCTCTGGGACACAGTTCCATGAATGAGGGAGAACAATTTCATGACTCTGGAGTTCAATTCCATGAGGCTGGGGTACAGTTACATGGATCTGAGATACAGTTCTATGGGTCTGGGACACAGTTCCATGAGACCTGGGTACAGTTTCATGAGTTGGGGCACAGTTCCATGAATGAGCGAGGACAGTTCCATGAGTCTGGAGTTCAATTCCATGATTCTGGGTTACAGTTACATGGGTCTGGGGTACAGTTCCATGGATGAGATGGGCAGTTCCATGAGTCTGGGGTTCAGTTTGATGAGTCTGGGATGCAGTTCTATGGGTCTGGGGTACAGTTCCATGGGTCTGGGGTGCTGTTCCACGGGTCTGGGGTACAGTTCCATGAGACTAAGGTACAGATCTCTCAGTCTGGGATACAGTTTCATGAGTTGGGGCACAGCTCCATGAAACATTGAAACATAGAAAATAGGAGCAGGAGTAGGCCATTCAGCCCTTTGAGCCTGCTGATCCTCTATCTCAATACCATATTCCTGCTCTCTCCCCATACCTCTTGATGCCTTTTGTGTCTAGAAATCTATCTAGCTCCTTCTTAAATATATTCAGTGACATGGCCTCCACAGCCTTCTGTGGTAGAGAATTCCACAGGTTCACCACCCTCTGAGTGAAGAAATTTCTCCTCATCTCAGTCCTAAATGTCCTACCCCGTATCCTGAGACTGTGACCCCTCATTCCGGACCCCCCAGCCACAGGAAACATCTTCCCTGCATCCAGTCTGTCTAGCCCTGTCAGAATTTTATGTTTCAATGAGATCCCCTCTCATTCTTCTAAACTCGAGTGAATACAGGCCAAGTCAACCCAATGTCTCTGCATATGACAGTCCTGCCATCCCAGGGATCAGTCTGGTGAACCTTCACTGCACTCCCTCTATAGCAAGTATATCCTTTCTTAGGTAAGGAGACCAAAACTGTACACAATACTCCAGGTGTGGTCTCACCAAGGCCCTGTATAACTGCAGTAAGATATCCTTGCTCCTATATTCAAATCCTCTTGCAATGAAGGCCAACATACCATTTGCCTTCCTAACTGCTTGCTGCACCTGCATGTTTGCTTTAAGTGACTGGTGTACAAGGACACCCAGGTCCCTTTGTACATCAACATTCCCCAATCTATCACCATTTAAATAATACTATGCCTTTCTGTTTTTCCTTCCGAAATGGATAACTTCACATTTATCCACGTTACACTGCATCTGCCATGTATTTGCCCACTCACTCACCTTGTCTAAATCGTCTTGAAGCCTCTTTGCATCGTCCTTACAACTCACAATCCCACCTAGTATTGTGTCGTTAGCAAACTTGGAAATATTACATTTGGTTCCCTCATCCAAATCATTGATATATATTGTGAATAGCTGGGGCCCAAGCACTGATCCCTGCGGTACCCCACTAGTCACTGCCTGCCACCCCGAAAAAGACCCATTTATTCCTACTCTCTGTTTCCTATCTGTTAACCAATTTTCAACCCATGCCAGTATATTACCACCTATCCCATGTGCTTTAATTTTGCACACTAACCTCTTATGTGGGACTTTATCAAAGGCCTTCTGAAAATCCAAATAAACCACATCCACTGGTTCTCCCTTATCTATTCTACCAGTTAGTAGAGTCTGGGGTGCAGTTCCATGAGTTTGGGGCACAGCTCCATTAATGAGGGAGTACAGTTGCATGGATCTGGGATACAGTTCCACGAGTCTGAGGCAGAGTTCCACGAGAATGGGTACAGTTCCATGAGACTGGGCAGGTCCGTGAGTCTGGCTGTTAGTTCCCTGGGTTTGGGGTACAGTTCAGAATCTAGGGTACAATTCAGTGGGTCTGTGGGACAGTTCTATGAGTCTGGCTGACAGTTCCACGGGAAGCCGTGCTCTTCCGATGAAAAGATACAACGATATACCGGGTGCGATATTTGCAGAGTTGGTGAAGAGGAATTTTGTCTTCCAGCCGTGCATATTGGAAAAATTGCGGAAATGCTGGCTGCAATTAAAGGGAACGAAGGGCATGGGAATGGGACTGAGTGAGTAGCTCTTTTTTTCCAACAGCTGACGCGCGTACAATGGGCCGAATGGCCTCCTTCCGTGCTGTAAAATTCTACAATTCAGCGGATGGGGAATTCACAGTCAGTCAGCTGGCCCGCCAAGTCCTAAAGCGTGTTGCAGGCGGCGATCACTGGGAAATTCCCGGCATGGTCTGGATTTTACAGAACATTTTACACGTCAAGGCTCCATTAGGCAAAGATTGAATGGGGAAAAAAAACAATTCATTTTCCGTCAGCGCAAAGTTGTTCCCGACAAAGTGAATCAGAAAGTAGGATGGCGTCTTGAAGGGTTTTTTTTTTAATTTTGGTTTCACGATCCCACGCCTTCCGTGAGAAGCCGCGCTCAACGGGAGAGTGGGTCGGAGAATGAGGAATGAGGACTGGGGACTGGTACAACGGTGAGATATCTGAGCCCTCTTCTTTCACGTGTGGCTTCTTTGCTGAAGTGGCTGATCGCCGCTCAAAAAAATTGAAACAAGTTAATTCTCACCCTGTATAGATCTGGGCACTGACGCCTCGCTGGTGATAAGTCACAAGAAAACACTTACAATTATCATCGTGTTGAGGGGCGGGGACATGATTCAGGAATACATCTATTTCATTCAGACTGTAAACATAATACTTTAAGAGTTAAAACTAGGCAAGATTTTTTAACGTCCAATAATATGCTGCAATTGGAACTCCAACACACTTTCACTGGCTAAAGCTGTCCAGGCATTGTGAAGCTGTTCTCAACAAAGCTAAATATTGAATTCCTCCAGAGGGCGTATGGCGATAATTATTCTCACCTTGCATAAATACTGTGTACAGTTCTGGTCACCCTACTATAGAAAGGATATTATTAAACTAGAAAGAGTGCAGAAAAGATTTACTAGGATGCTACCGGGACTTGATGGTTTGACTTATAGGGAGAGGTTAGATAGACTGGGACTTTTTTCCATGGAGAGTAGGAGGTTAAGGGGTGATCTTATAGAAGTCTATAAAATAATGAGGGGCATAGATAAGGTAGATAGTCAAAATCTTTTCCCAAAGGTAGGGGAGTCTATAACGAGGGGACATAGATTTAAGGTGAGAGGGGAGAGATACAAAAGGGTCCAGAGGGGCAATTTTTTTCACTCAAAGGGTGGTGAGTGTCTGGAACGAGCTGCCAGAGGCAGTAGTAGAGGCGGGTACAATTTTGTCTTTTAAAAAGCATTTGGACAGTTACATGGGTAAGATGGGTATAGAGGGATATGGGCCAAGTGCAGGCAATTGGGACTAGCTTAGTGGTATAAACTGGGCGACATGGACATGTTGGGCCGAAGGGCCTGTTTCCATGTTGTAAACTTCTATGATTCTATGATTCTATAAATCCGGATTGTGGCATGGGAGAATGAGAGCTCACACCTTGTCGTCACTCGGTGAGCCTTCGACTTTGGGAAGCAACGTGCGAGCGGAGGCCAAGGGGAGGGGACAGCAATAAATTTCGGTGGTGTGAAAACCTAATTGGAGAAATTCAAGCTGGAAGTTACCGGAGAAATGGGCAAGGACTTGGAAGGTGACAACACGTTCAAGGACCTCGGAGAGGAAAGGGAGGTTGGAGATGAGGCAGCAGTTTGCAAGGAAAGAGAGGTATTTTTGAGGAGGTGGGTGATGATGGCAGTTTCGAAAGGGAGGGGGGCAGTCTCTGAGGAGAAGGAACCATTTACAATGCCAGCTAAAATGGAGTCCAGGAAGGCAAGTTTGATAGTCAATAGTTTGGGGGAAATGGGGTGGAGAGAGCAGGAGGTGGTTCTCATGGATGAGATGACCTTGAAGAGGGGGGTAGGAGAGAAAAACAAAAGGGAAATAGGCGTTCAGTGCTAGGGTTGGGGGAAGCCTGGGGGAGACCTGGCTTGATGGGCAAAGTGGGAGAAGCAGCTGAACAGACAGTCTCTATTTTGATGACCAAAACCATTCAGGAGCTCCTTGCACTTGTTGTCAGAGCAGAAGATGGTGGGTATATGTGGGAGAATGGACATAAGAACTGGGAGCAATTTTGCTGAATTACTGTTTTTAATGATAATTTTGCTGGATTACTGTTTTTAATGATAATTTTGTTGGATTGTTGTTTTAACTAGTTTCACACAACTATAGAGGTGCATGCACACACACCTCTATATTTCCCCAAGACATTAAATATTCTATACAAAACAAACAGAAGTCCTTACCTTCTCCCAGACTCGCTCTTTGTTCAGTAAGATTATAACTAATTTGGGGTGCATCTGGTACCCGTCTTCACTGAAGGAAAGGTTTCTTCCCTCAAAACTTACATTCATAAGGTATCTGCAAAAAATAGTAGAAAAGCTAGAGATTAGTGTCTAGAATGTGGAGCTGTTCGTGTTTATTGTAGTCATCACTAATCACTTAACAAAGCTCTACAATTAGAAGTGCTAAAGAAACCGCTACACAATACAGAAGCCTGAGGGTTGGATCTCCTTATGGTTCAAGCCTGCAGTTAGCACTTACTGCCCTATTGTGTGATGCTATTCTCAGGATACCTGAGTGGCGACTGGACTCAGTAATCTCCCATTCCGCATGCTTAAACACACAAGGTTGCATTTGTATCAGTTAGTACATCACCTGCCTCTGAGGCCTGGGTGGCACAGTGGGATAGACACTGGCCTTTCAAACACAACAACTTGCATTTGAATAGCGCCTACGACGTAGAAAAATGTCCCGAGGAGCTTCGCAGAGGCGTAATCAGACAAAAAAAATGGACGCTGAGCCAAAGGAGGAGGTATTAGGAGGGTGCCCAAAAGCTGGAAAATTAGCAAAAGCCGACAAACAGTCTGAAAGAAGCTGACAGCTCAAAAAACAGCCGTGAATGGAGGCCTGTGACTCAGACCCAACTTTACGGTGACTAAGCAAAATTGCATTTTTATCCGTGTTGGAGGAACACAGTCCATTTCTTTTGTAAATCTGAAACCCAAAGGCCTTGCCAATCACATCTGAAATCAAATACATACTCAGAGAGTGCAGTGGGACACGAGCTTGCCATAATCTAAGCTGCAGGTATTACCCAACCTTCCATCGTTTGTATTGCAGGAAAAAACTAAAGTACACAAAATTATGCTGTGGTGGATTTAGATATCTCTGAAGAGGATGTAGAGTAAAACTGATGGCCATTGTGCAGAAATGTACATATGATGATCAAGATGGTGCGAATCCAAGAGTTACATTGCACACTTGCAAAAGGGAACAGTTCACATGCCCACAGTGGCTCTGCACCATCTGAGCCTACATCACATGTCTGATGTTGCAAACCATTCCTACTTGTTCAGTTGAAGAATTTGTAGCTTGGAAGCATATTTTCTGAGGTTGATGGACTATGCAGGTATTGCCACATTATTTAAAGTACTTAAGATCTAATAAGTGCCAGATACACTGGGACTACATCATAGTGCTGGAATATTCAAAAACAATCGAGGAGTGATGAATCAGCAGGCCTCCAGACAAAACCCAAGCACTATTTTTCTATATGCCTACACAGATGTGACAGGATCTCAGCATTTTTCGTTCAAGGTAATCAAGGAATTCACTCCCCTTTGAGAGATGAGATGATTCGGGTTTAGAAGACAGGACAAAGTTGATCCACTCAAATTGTTCCCTGTGTTGAAGGGTTTAACTCCCATGGGTTAAGTTAAAATGAAGAAGTTTGGAAAGGGAAACCAGACAGAAGTTTTCTGCCCAATAACAACAACTTGCATTTATAAGGAAAGAAGGAAAGACTTGCATTTATATAGCGCCTTTTACGACCTCAGGACGTCCCAAAGTGCTTTACAGCCAATTATGCACTTTTGAAGTGTAGTCACTGTTGTAATGTAGGAAACACGGCAGCCAATTTGCGCACAGCAAGGTCCCACAAACAGCAATGAGATAATGACCAGATAAGCTATTTTGGTGATGTTGGTTGAGGAATAAATATTGGCCAGGAGACCAGTAAGAACTCCCCTGCTCTTCTTCAAAATAGTGCCAAGAGATCCTTTATGTTCATCTAAGAGGGCAGATGAGACCTCAGTTTAACGTCTCATCTGAAAGACAGCGCAGCACTCCCTCAGTACTGCACTGGAGTGTCAGCCTAGATTTTGTGCTCAAGTGTTTGGAGTGAGACTTGAACCCATGATCTTTGAGGCGAAAGGGCTACCAACTGAGCCACAACTGACACCTATGTATTATGTAATGCATTTGACACAGAAAAACATCCCAAAGCACAAGGTTGTGGAATAAGTGACCAGGGAAGGAAGCAGACATTGCCGCTGGAAATCTCCTCAGGGCTTCTCCCGCTCCACCAATGGAATGAGGTGTGTTTGGGGCGGAAGCCCAATTTACACCCCACCTGATTTTATACTCCATTGAAGTCAATGGAGAGTAAAATCAGTTATCTGACCTGAAACCACCACTCGCTGGGTGGGTTAGGTTAAAATCGGGGCTATACATTCTGTTCTTATTTTTATTAAATATATATTTGATGTGATACTATTAGTTATTATCTCTGCATTTATATTAAAAAATCCGTGTGCACTTCCTGGCTACAAAACTTTACTCCTGTTGTTTTTTTTTTATTCGTTCATGGGATGTGGGCGTCACTGGCAAGGGTCAGCATTTATTGCCCATCCCTAATTGCCCTTGAGAAGGTGGTGGTGAGCCGCCTTCTTGAACCGCTGCAGTCCGTGTGGCGAAGGTTCCCCCACAGTGCTGTTAGGAAGGGAGTTCCAGGATTTTGACCCAGCAACGATGAAGGAACAGCGATATATTTCCAAGTCGGATGGTGTGTGACTTGGAGGGGAACGTGCAGGTGGTGTTGTTCCCATGTGCCTGCTGCCCTTGTCCTTCTAGATGGTAGAGGTCAAGGGTTTGGGAGGTGCTGCCGAAGAAGCCTTGGCGAGTTGCTGCAATGCATCCTGTGGATGGTACACACTGCAGCCACAGTGCGTCGGTGGTGAAGGGAGTGAATGTTTAGGGTGGTGGAGGTGGTGCCAATCAAGCGGACTGCTTTGTCCTGGATGGTGTCGAGCTTCTTGAGTGTTGTTGGAGCTGCATTCATCCAGGCAAGTGGAGAGTATTCCATCACACTCCTGACTTGTGCCTTGTAGGTGGTGGAAAGGCTTTGGGGAGTCAGGAGGTGAGTCACTTGCTGCAGAATACCCAGCCTCTGACCTGCTCTTGTAGCCACAGTATTTATGTGGCTGGTCCAGTTAAGTTTCTAGTCAATGGTGACCCCCAGGATGTTGATGGTGGGGGATTCGGCGATGGTATTGCTGTTGAATGCCAAGGGGAGATGGTTAGACTCTCTCTTGTTGGAGATGGTCATTGCCTGGCACTTGTCTGGCAGGAATGTTATTTGCCATTTATCAGCCCAAGCCTGGATGTTGTCCAGGTCTTGCTGCATGCGGGCACGGACTGTTTCATTATCTGAAGGGTTGCAAATGGGAACTCCTGTTGTCACATGTTTATGTCAACGTTTCATATTATAATTTCTAAGAAGCTTCTCCCAATCGTCTGCCATAAACGGTGCTAACAGATTTCCGCAGATCTTCCGCCAAACTTATGGCAGAGAATTGGGAAATCCATGGAAAGCATACCACTAAATTCCTATATCCACATTTATAATTGTAAACAATTTTACAACACCAAGTTATAGTTCAGCAATTTTATTTTAAATTCACAAGCTTTCGGAGGCTACCTCCTTCCTCAGGTGAACGATGTGGAAATGAAATCCTTCGCCAAAACAATCGCCAAACAGGAGGGTTCCCTCCCAGTCGGGGAACACTTCAGCAGTCATGGACATTCATCCACCGACCTTCGGGTAAGCGTACTCCAAGGCGGCCTTCGAGACACACGACAACGCAAAATCGTCGAGCAGAAATTGATAGCCAAGTTCCGCACCCATGAGGACGGCCTCAACCGGGATCTTGGGTTCATGTCACGCTACACGTTACCCCACCAGCGAACAAATGTTATCTGTTTTTAATATAATGGGTCAGTTGCTGTCTTTTCTATGTTTCTACCTCTCTATCTCTGTTTTTTTTTTGTTTGTTGTTTTTTTTTTGGTGACTTGTATATTCTGAGAACTTGCAGGTAACACCTGTCTGTCTGCACACTGATTGCCTTGGCAACGGGCAGTTGAAAAAACTGTCTGTACTCACCAAGCATTGTTCTGTGAATTATAAATGCGATTTCATTTCGAGGATTTCATTTCCACATCGTTCACCTGAGGAAGGAGGTAGCCTCCGAAAGCTTGTGAATTTAAAATAAAATTGCTGGACTATAACTTGGTGTTGTAAAATTGTTTACAATTGTCAACCCCAGTCCATCACCGGCATCTCCACATCACATTTATAATGGAAACGGCCTATGTAAACATTACAGAATATCTGTCCCGTGCTGCATTATAACATTAGAGACCACCTGTCCTGCACTGCATTCGACATTACAGACCACCTCTTCAGTACTACATTCAACATTACAGAACACCTATCCTGTACTGCATTCAACATTACTGCATTACAGAACATCTCTCCTATACTGCTTTCTGCATTACAGTATTTCCAGAAAACACCCCCTGTACTGCATTGTTGCCAGCGAGAGTGTGTGAGTGAGTGTGAGACTTGAGACTGTGAAAGCCTCTCCCATACTGCATTCAGCATTACAACATTACAAAACAGCTCTCTGGTATAGAGGTGGGGTTGAGGCTATATGGGAATGAGGTAGGGAGGTTTAATTGAGATTATATGGGGATGAGGTAGGGAGGAGGTTATATGGGAATGAGGTAGGGAGGTGGGATTGAGGTTATATGGGGATGATGTAGGGAGGTGGGATTGAGGTTATATGGTGATGTTGTAGGGAGGTGGGATTGAGGTTATATGGGGATGATGTAGGGAGGTGGGGTGGAGGTTATATGGCGATGATGTAGGGAGGTGGGGTGGAGGTTATATGGGGATGATGTAGGGAGGTGGGGTGGAGGTTATATGGGGATGATGTAGGGAGGTGGGGTGGAGGTTATATGGGGATGAGGTAGGGAGGTGGGGTGGAGGTTATATGGGGATGATGTAGGGAGGTGGGGTGGAGGTTATATGGGGATGAGGTAGGGAGGTGGGGTGGAGGTTATATGGGGATGAGGTAGGGAGGTGGGGTGGAGGTTATATGGGGATGAGGTAGGGAGGTGGGGTGGAGGTTATATGGGGATGAGGTAGGGAGGAGGGGCGCAGGTTATATGGGGATGAGGTAGGGAGGAGGGGTGGAGGTTATGTGGGGATGTTGTAGGGAGGTGGGGTGGAGGTTATATGGGGATGAGGTAGGGAGGAGGGGTGGAGGTTATGTGGGGATGAGGTAGGGAGGAGGGGCGGAGGTTATATGGGGATGAGGTAGGGAGGAGGGGCGGAGGTTATGTGGGGATGAGGTAGGGAGGAGGGGCGGAGGTTATATGGGGATGAGGTAGGGAGGAGGGGCGGAGGTTATATGGGGATGAGGTAGGGAGGAGGGGCGGAGGTTATGTGGGGATGAGGTAGGGAGGTGGGGTGGAGGTTATGTGGGGATGAGGTAGGGAGGTGGGGTGGAGGTTATATGGGGATGATGTAGGGAGGTGGGGTGGAGGTTATGTGGGGATGAGGTAGGGAGGTGGGGTGGAGGTTATATGGGGATGATGTAGGGAGGTGGGGTGGAGGTTATGTGGGGATGAGGTAGGGAGGAGGGGCGGAGGTTATGTGGGGATGAGGTAGGGAGGAGGGGTGGAGGTTATATGGGGATGATGTAGGGAGGTGGGATTGAGGTTATATGGGGATGAGGTAGTGAGGTGGGGTTCATTCATCAAAGGGGGCGTACTGGTTGGGTCAAATGGCCTGTTCTTGTTCCTAAATCGTTTTAAGAGGTTCTCAGCTGTTATTGTTTTTTTCAAACATTTTATTAACTGTGAATCGCAAGTGAATAACTGAAGGGCTTGAATTTCACATTATAAACAAAGAAAACATGGATAACAATAAAATTACTACAATATATATTTATTATAATCACACCATTTTTCCATGACATCGCTGACTAACACCCGCACATATCATGGTGCAATGCTTTGGTTGGCCAAATATTTGCCTATGTGGTCGATCTATACAGAAAATATTATTCCCTTGGGAATTCTCCACTGACAGAGATTAATATCATCACCTGAAACAAATAATTACTTAAAAGGCAGACTTTACTGAACCTGTAAAACACCAGCCCGAGTAAAATGGGGCTCATTAGCTTCAATTCACTTCTTGCAAACCAGTTTATGTTATGATTTTCTCCATTAAAACCAAACTTTTGGACACACAGTCAGGTGGAGGTCACTATTTACTCATTGAATCCCAGAGGTTACTGTTGCCGATTTTATCTGACCAGGGTTATTTTAGCAAAGAAGGTAACTGACTTAAGCTAACTGGGTCGATGCCCATTTTAAAATAGCAGACAGTGAAAAGTCATGAGTGTGTCAAATGTTCCTGCACTAATATCAACAAAAGTAGGAAATTCTGGTCTGAGATTTACAATGGCTGTAGTTCGTACATTGTAAAAAATAACAGCATAAAGCAAGTTTATCTTGTTTCGCTTTGCAAATCCCGACCTTTTTTATACCAAGTAGAGGCTGTGACTAATAAAAAGCATCAGGCGCTACAGCAGAGACCAACAGAACTCAGGGAAACATCTCTTTGAACAGCATCAGAGATCCCATCAATGAGGAAAGGCACTTACTCCCAGTGGAGAACAGCACTGTTTCTCCCAGTGGAGAACAGCACCGTTACTCCCAGTGGGGTACAGCACCGTTACTCCCAGTGGAGAACAGCACCGTTACTCCCAGTGGGGTACAGCACCGTTACTCCCAGTGGGGTACAGCACCGTTACTCCCAGTGGGGTACAGCACCGATACTCCCAGTGGAGAACAGCACCGTTTCTCTCAGAGGAGAACAGCACCGTTACTCCCAGTGGAGAACAGCACCGTTTCTCCCAGTGGGGTACAGCACCATTACTCCCAGTGGAGAACAGCACCGTTTCTCCCAGTGGGGTACAGCACCGATACTCCCAGTGGAGAACAGCACCGTTTCTCTCAGAGGAGAACAGCACCGTTACTCCCAGTGGAGAACAGCACCTTTTCTCCCAATGAAGAACAGCACCGTTACTCCAAGTGGAGAGCAGCACCTTTACTCCTAGTGGGGAACAGCACCGTTACTCCCAGTGGAGAACGGCACCGTTACTCCCAGTGGACAGCAGCACCTTTACTCCCAGTGGGGAACAGCACCGGTACTCCCGGTGGGGATCAGCACCGTTATTCCCAGTGGGGAACAGCACCAGTCTATAAATGTACCCCTGTGCCATTATAATACTGCTGCTTGACTTGTGAGTGCTTGATGCTGACACAGAGGCCCCAATTTTAACCTAACCCACTTGGCGGTAATACAGCGGGTTCGGGTTGGATGCTTGCTTTACAACACGTCTGATTTTTTGTTGACTTCAATGAAAAATAAAATGGGACGGGGTATAAAATGCGCGTTCTACCTGAACCCGCCACATTCCCGCCAGGTAAATTAGAATAATATCGGGGCTTGAATTCCTAAAAAATAACGAATTGCTGCATTCCACAGCACGCACGACCATCCATTTAACAAGATTAAAATTTACAAGAAACAAACGTAATTACGTTCAGTCGAATCCTGGGGAATGTTTTGGATTAGAATTTCGACAAGCAGTAAATCTTTATCTCATTCCATTGAATCATTGGGCTCGATGTTACCAGGGCTGAGGGTTCGCGGCGGGGGGGCTATTGGGCGCGTGGGTAACGCGCCCGGCGAAATCAGTCTGCCCCCCCGCGCGATCGCAGCCTAATTGGATCCATTTACCTGGTCTTCCGGGTTCCCCACTGCTGATCTGCGCGTCGGGCGGACTGCGCATGCGCAGTAAGATCTGTCAGCTGGAGGAGCTCTATTTAAAGAGGCAGTCCTCCACTGACAGATGCTGCAACAAACAGCAAAAATTACAGCATGGAGCAACCCAAGGGGAAGGCTGCTCCCAGTTTAATGATGCCTCACTCCAGGTATCATTAGATGGGGTGAGGAGGAGGGGGAGGACAGAGATCTTCCCCCCCAGCAGGCGGGAGGAAGCAGCCTGCCTCTGCCACCAGGAAGGCCTGGCTCGAGGTGGCAGAGGAGGTCACCTGCACCACCAACATATCGCCCACCTGCATACAGTGCAGGAGGCGCTGCAATGACCTAAGTAGGTCAGCCAAAGTGAGTACACTTACTCATTCCCCTACACTCCATCTGCCACATCACCGCCCCCACTCCAAATCTCCTTCTGCACTGCCAACACTACTCTGTCACATGACCCCTCATACCCACTCAAACCTCATCCTCATCTTACCTGCACTTACTCACCTCGCCAGTACTCATCCCACCACTACCACTCAACCCAATCCTCATACAATCTCATGGCTCTATCTCATACTCACCCTCTCATGCATCTGTTTCACAGTCAGCCTCACTCAACCTGCCACTACCTGTGCTGCAGCCACAGGGCACGCATCACATATGTGCAGTAGGCAGCGTAAGGCAAACGTGTCGTGAGCATGAAGGGGATGCACAAGGGTGTTTGAGGGTTTGTCATGGTTTTTACTTATCTTGAATTTCTGACCAACTCACATTACATATTATATTGTCACCACTACTGCCACGTCTTTGCGAATCTTGTCTGGTTTGTGCAATAATGCCCTTTCCTGAGGATCACAATGAAGACCCACATTGTGTCACTGCAGAGTGGGTATAGGTGTATTTGCAGGGCTCTTTTGTGCAGACGACTGAGAGACGTCGGCGATGTCCCTGGTGGCATCCTGGAAGGACGCGGAGGAGAAGTTGTTGAGGGCAGTGGTGACTTTGACAGCGACAGGTAAGAAGATGGTGCTCGGGCCAACCGGGAGCAGCTCGGCATGAAGGAGGCTGCAGATGTCCACGACTACATGTCGAGTGACTCTGAGTCTCCGTGTGCACTGCTGCTCAGAGAGGTCCAGGAAGCTGAGCCTCGGTCTGTGGACCCTGTGGCGAGGGTAGTGCCCTCTGCGATGCATCTCTCTCTGCGGTTGCCCTCCCTCCTGCTGTGCAGGTGGATGTGTCACAGCACTGTGTTGTGGAGCTCCACGTGTCAGAGGTGGACGGCGTGGCCGGCGAGGCTGGTGATGCTGTTCGCCCTCCGAGGAGGTCATGACTGCAGCTACGGCGGCCCCGATCCGGAAGATGTACATCTGAGGGGGTCTGCAAGGTAGGTACATGTCTCTGGACCCCGGAGTAAGTGTGCAAGTTGGTGAATTTTCTTGTCAGGAGGAGGGTGGTGGAGGCCAAACTTTGTCCCAAGTGACAGAGTGGCCTCCTGCAATGAGTGAGGGTCTCCCCCCTCCACCTGTCAAATGGACCTTTGCAGCTGCCACAGGCTGACAGCTGCAACACGTCCATTTCAACTGGGAGTGTTTCCCCCAGTATGGGAAACAGTCCCAGTTGTCTCTAAAATCCCACCCCTCCTCACATATTCCCTTAATCAGGTCTGTTAATGACCTGAAATAGCAATGTAAATAGTCTTAAGTGGCACCCCGCCGGCTTTAATTGCCTGCGGGAGTCCCACATGCGGGGGCTGCGCGCACACGTCGGCGCGTCTGTGGGGAACCTGGAAGTGGGCGGGTTGGAGCCGGGCTCCGGACCCGCTCCGGGATTCCCCGATTTTCGGAGCCCCCCCCGCCAGGAACGCACCCGATAGCGGGTGCTAAAATGAAGCCCATTCACTCAGTGATTCAATCTGAACAGCAGTGTAGGTCACATATATCAGACTTAGTGGGCGCTAAATTGGGCCGTGTAGCACCCATTGTTTTGGCGCTACACGGCCTCTTGAACATCTAAGATGACATCTTGGCTGTGCACGCAGGTTTCCATCCTGGTACAGGAGTTAGTGCATGCGCATATACCGAATGCCGGAAGCAAGTAGAGTAAGGAGAAAATGGATACAATCAGTGTGATGCTGATTTAAAGTGATAGACACCATTTTAGGATTTAACCCTCAACTCAACGCACAGTCTTATCCCTGACCATCTGAATGTGTCTTAGAGTGCCTGGAGGACCCCAACCAGCGCTATTTAAAGGGACCATGCAAGATTTACAGGTTAGTGGCTGGATTATTGCTTCTGGCTGCTAATGCATTTGTAACTATTTTTGGAGGTTTCCTGTATTTGAATACTAGGACGCGGAGCCACAGCCTAACATTTAGAGCCAGGACGTGAAGGAGTGAAGTTAGGAAATGCTTCTACACGCAAAGGGTGGGAGAAGTTTGGAACACTCTTCTGCAGATGGCAGTTGATGCTAGCTCAATTGTGAATTCTAAATCTGAGATTGATAGATTTCTGTGAACCAAGGGTATTAAGGGATATGGGGCTAAGGCGGATTTATGGAGTTAGGTCATAGGTCCACCATGATCTCATTGAATGGCGGAACAGGCTCGAGGGGCTAAATGCCACTGCCATTTGCTGCTTCCTGATATGTGCCACCTTCTCCTGCAAGAAAGTGGGACATGTGTCTGGGTGATGTGCCTGTCATGGTTGAATAGCTGCCAGTGTGTGTGGCCTGTGAGTTGTGGGTGGGCGGCTTGCAACAGTGGTAATGTGTAAGGGTGAGAGGAAGCATCTGATTGGAAGAGTTGAGTACTGAGGGAAAGAGTTTGTTGGTATCTTGGTGATAGTGGGTGTAGTGCGTGGAGCAGTGGATGTGGCTAGTGGTGTAGTTGGTAGGAGACGCCACTTGACAGTTGACTGCACTCATCTTGACCACTCATGTCAAAGCATTGAACTTCTTCCTGCGCTGCATCCATGTTCATGATGCTGTGCGCCTGGCATTGACTTCGTCCCCCACTGCCCTTTATGTCTGGAGGGCCTCTTGCCCCCCTGCGGATATAGGATGTCCCTCCTCCTGTCCACCTCTTACGCCCGGGCCTCTAGTGCATCAGCAGAGAACCTTGGCGCACGCATTCTCGCAGGCCTGGTACAAACTCAGATCGGCAGATTGGTGAGGTCTGGCATGCAGATTGGAGGATGTGGGATTTAGTAGTGTGCAACCTTTATTCAATGTTTTAACATAACTCATCAATTTGTAAACATAAAGCTGGACGCTGCATCTGTGTTTTGCATGTGCGATGTCTGATCTCCGTTCAGACTCTATGAAGACAGCAGACTGTTATTTTCAGCAAATAACAGGTATCAGCTACCTTTAAGAGATTTTTAAAGCAACATCCTCCCTTTAAGAGACTGGGGCTGCCCCTGCTGGTGGAAAGTGCAAATTGCATTGAATCCTCATTCAACACTGATTCGGAACGCCGTTTGAAGGTAAGTCCTCAGGCCTGACGAAAGTCTCGTCCTGCCTGCGCAGGGGCCACTGGCGTGGGGTAAAAGCGGATCGTGCTACCCCCGCCCAATAATAGGCCGTATCCAATTTATTTTTCCCCCCCCCCCCAGAAACTACTCACCGAGGCCACAAATACGATTTGTAACTCCTTTCTAAATAATATTATGTAACTATCCTTATTCCTGCTAAGCAAGGGTCATTCCACTGCTACATTTCTAGTCAATTAACAAAAGCATTGCAACCAAATTTTTACTACTTTGACTGCCTGACGACTGAGAAGAAATCATTTAATCTTCAAAGCAAAAAAAAATGACAGTCTTTATCCAGACCTCCAATTGCAATATCCTTTGCTGCTAATATATGCCAATAGGAGCCCAATGCAGCTTGCAACATGAGTCCAAAAACTTAAGAGTATTTATTGAGGAGTTCTCCTCCCTATCCAGACTGACGCACTCTCCAATTGGCGCACTTTATGAAGCACACTGACAATCCGGCACACTCTCAGATTCATGCATTCTCAGATTGGCACACTCTTGCTACAGCACTTTCAGATTGGTGTACCCTTGGATTGGTGCACTCTCAGATTGTTACACTGCCAGATTAGTGCATTCTCACTGGTAGATTCTAAACTTGGTTCCCTCTCATTGGCACACTCTCAGATTGGTACACTCTTAGATTGGTCATATTGGTTCACACTCATTGGCACACTCTCGATTTGTGCACTCTCATTGGTACACACTCAGATTGCCTCTCTCGCATTGGTACACTGTCAGATTGTTACACTCCCAAATTGGTGCACTCTCGTTGATAAACAGACAGAGTGTTACACTCTCAGATTGACAGCCTCTCATTGGTACAATCTAAGTTTGGTACACTCTGATTGGTACACTCTCAGGTTGTTACACTGCCAGGTTGGTGCATTCTCAGATTGATGGACTCTCATTGGTACTTCCTAAAGTAGTTAATCTGCCAGATTGGTACACTCTTATTGATATACTCTCAGATTATTGAATTCTCAGATTGACAGACTCTTGGTACACTTCAGATTGTTACACTGCCAGATGTTGCACTCTCATCGGTACACTCTTAGATTGTTACACTGCCAGATTGGTACACTCTCGTTGATACACTCAGATTATTACAATAGCACATTGGTGCATCCTCATGGGTATTCTTAGAATGGCGAACTATCATTGGTACACTCTCAGATTGTTACTCTGCCATATACCAATTTGCTCTCTCATGGTATATTCTCAGATTGGCGCACCCTCATTGGTATACTTGCAGATGGTTACACTCTCAGATTGTTACACTACCAGATTGTTGCACTTGCAGATTGGTGCACTCTCATTGGTGAACTGACAAATTGTTACTCTCAGATCGTTTCACTCTCAGATTGTTGCACTGCCAGATTTGTGCGCTTTCATCGGTAAACACTCAGATTTGTGCGCTCTCATTGGTACACTCTTAGATTTGTACACTCTCAGATTGGTACACTCTCATTGGTACATTTTGTTACATGCTGAGATTGGTGCACTCTCAAATTGGTTCACTCTCATTATTACACTCTCAGATTGTTACACCGTCAGATTGGTGCACTCTCAGACTGGTGGACCCTTATTGGTACACTCTCATTGGTACACTTAGATTGTTACACAGCCAGATTTGTCTGCTCTCATTGGTGCACTCTCAGGTTGTTACACTGTCAGATTAGTTCACACTCATTGGCACACTCTCAGAATGTTACTCTGCCCGATTTGTGCACTGACATTGGTACACTCTCAGATTGCCTCACTCTCATTGACACACTGTCAGATTGTTACACTGCCACATTAGTGCAATCTCATTGGTACAATCTCAGATTGTTACATTGCCATATTGGTGCACTCTCACTGGTATACTTCCAAATTGGTGCACTCTCAGATTGTTACACTGCCAGATTTGTGCACTCTCATTGATAAACAGAGAGTTACACTCTCAGATTGACAGCCACTCATTGGTACAATCTAAGTTTGGTACACTGATGGGTACACTCTCAGATTGTTATACTGCCACATTGGTGTACTCTCAGATTGGCGCACTCTCATTGGTACACTCTCAGATTGTTACATGGCCAGATTGGTGCACTCTTATTCTTACACTCCAGATTGGTACTCTCTCATTGGTATACTGACAGATTGGTGCACTCTCAGATTATTGCAATCTCGTTGGTACACTCTCAGATTGTTTCACTCTCATCTTGTTACCTTGCCAAATTGCTGCACTCTCATTGGCACATTCAGATTGTTACATTGCCACATTGGTGCTCTCTCTTTGGTACACTCTCTGATTGTTACACTACCACTTTGGTGCACTCTCAGATTGGCAGACTCTCATTGGTGCACTCTCAGATTGCTGCACTCTTATTGGTACATTCTCAAATTATTAATCTGCCAGATTGGTACACTCTCATTGATATACTCTCAGATTATTGCATTCTCAGAATGATGGACTCTTGTTGGTACACGCTCAGATTGGTACACCCTCATTCTTACACTCTCAGGTTGTTACACTAACAGCTTGGGACACTCTCATTGGTACATTTCAGACTGTTACACTGCCAGATTGGTGCACTCTCATTGGTACACTCTCAGATTGTTACACTCTCGTTGATACACTCAGACTGTTACAGTAGCACATTGGTGCACCCTCATGGGTACTCTCTCAGAATGGTGGACTATCATTGGTACACTCTCAGATTGTTACTCTGCCAGATTTGTGCGCACTCATTGGTATATTCTCATATTGGCACACTCTCATTGGTATACTCTCAGATTGTTGCACTCTCATTGGTGAACTGACAAATTGTTACTCACAAGTCAGTTTACTCTCAGATTGTTACACTGCCCAGATTGGTGCACTCTCATTGGTACATTCTCAGGTTGTTACACTCCCAGATTATTACACTCTCATTGGTACACCCTCATCTTGGTTCAATCTCATTGGGACACTCTCAATTTGTTATGCTGCCAGACTGCTGCATTCTCATTGGTACACTCTCAGATTGTTACACTGCCAGATTTGTGCACTCTCATTGGTACACTCTCAGATAGTTACACTGTCATAGTGGTGCATTCACAGATTGGTACACTCATAGATCGGTTCACTGCCAGATTTGTGCACTCTCATTGGTACACACTTAGATAGTTACACTGCCATAGTGGTGCACTCACAGATCAGTTCACTCTCAATGGCAAACTGTCATATTGTTACTCTTAGACCCTCACTGGTATCCTCTCAGATTGCTACACTCTCATTGCTACAACCTCAGATTGGCGCACTCTTATCAGTACACTCTCATTGGTACAGTCCCAGATTGGTTGACTCTCATTGGTGCACTCTCAGATTGTTACAGATAGCTGCACTCTCATTGTTACTGCCAGATTGGTACTCTCTCAGATTGGTGGAACCTTATTGGTACACTCTCAGTTTGGCACACTCTCGTCACTATACTCTCAGATTGGCACACTCTCATCGGTACACTTTCATTGGACACTTTCAGATTGTTACACTGCCAGAGTGGTTCACTCTCATTGGTATACTCTCAGAATGTTACATTCTCAGATTAGTACACAATCAGATTGGTGGACCCAGATTGATACACTCTCAGACTGTTACATTGCCAGATTGGTGCACAAATATTGATAACCTCTCAGATTGTTACACTGCCAGATTGGTGCACTCTCATCAGTACACTCTCAGATTGTTCCACTCTCATTGGTACACACTCAGATTGGTGCACTCTCGTTGGTACATTCAGATTGGTACACTCTCGCATCAGTTCACTCCCTGATTGTTACACTGTCATTGGTATACTCTCAGATTGCTACACTGCATGATTGGTGCACTCTCATTGGTACACACTCAGATTGATGCAATCTCATTGGTACAATCTCAGATTGGTACACACTCACATCAGTTTACTCCCTGATTGATGCGCTGCCAGATTGGTGCGCTGTCGTTGGTGTACTCTCAGATTGTTACACTGTCAGTTTGGTGCACTCTTAGATTGATGCACTCTCATGGATACACTCTCACTGGTTCACTCTCATTGCTATACTCAAATTGTAAACTGCCATATTGGTGTACTCCCATTGGTACACTCAGATTGGTGCACTCTCGTTGGTACATACTCAGATTGTCACACTCTCACATTGATACACCTTTCAATTGGTGCACTCTAAGATTGGTGCACTCTCATTGGTGCATTCTCAGATTGTTACTCTACAAGATTGGTGCACTCCCATTGGTACACTTGCAGATTGGGGCACTCACATTGGCACCCTCTCAAATTGTTACACTGCCAGATTGGTGCACTCTCATGGATACACTCGCGGATTGTTAAACTCTCAGATTGGTTCATTCTCATTGGTACACTATCAGATTGTACACTGCCACATTGGTGCACTCTCGGTACACTCTCAGATTGTCACACTATCAGAATGATACACTCTCCAATTGGTACACTCTCAGTTTGGTACAGTCTCATTGGTAAACTGTCAGACAATTACGCGCTTAGATTGCTGCATTCTCATTGATACATTCTCAGATTGCTACTCTACAAGATTGATGCATTCTATTGGTACATTTTGAGATTGGGGCACTCACATTGGCACACTCTCAGATTGATTCACTCTCCTTGGTACAGTGTCAGGTTGGTACACTCTCATTGGTACACTTTCAGATTGTTACATTGCCAGATTTGTGCACACTCAGATTGGTACACTCTCATAGAATCATAGAAAGTTATGGCACAGAAGGAGGCCATTCATCCTATCATGTCTGTGCCGGCCATAAAAAGCTATCCCACTTAATCCCACTTTCCAGCACTTGGTCCGTAGCCCAGTGGGTTACGGCACTTCAAGTGCACATCCAAATACTTTTTAAATGAATTGAGGATTTCTGCCTCTACCACCCTTTCAGGCAGTGAGTTCCAGACCCCCACCACCCTCCGGGTGAAAAATTTTCTCCTCAGCTCCCCTCTAATCCTTCTACCAATTACTTTAAATCTATGCCCCTTGGTCACTGACCCCTCTGCTAAGGGAAATAGGTCTTCCCTATCCACTCTATCTAGGCCCCTCATAATTTTTTATATCTCAATTAAATCTCCCCTCGACGTCCTTTGTTCCAAAGAAAACAACCCCAGCCTATCCAGTCTTTTCTCATAGCTAAAATTCTTCAGCCCTAGCAACATCCTCGTACATCTCCTCTGTACCCTCTCCAATGCAATCACATCTTTCCTGTAATTTGGTGACCAGAACTGTATGCAGTACCTAAAGCTGTGGTCTAACCAATGTTTTATACAGTTCTAGCATAACCTCCCTACTCTTATATTCTATGCCTCGGCTAATAAAGGAAAGTATCCCGTATACCTTTTTAACCATCTATCTACCTATCCTGCTACCTTCAGGGATCTGTGGACATGTACTCCAAGGTCCCTTTGTTCCGCTACACTTCTCAGTATCCTCCCATTTATTATGTACTACTTTGCCTTGTTTGTCCTCCCCAAAAGCATTACCTCACACTTCTCTGGATTGAATTCCATTTGCCACTTTTCTGCCCAACTGACCAGTCCATTGATATCTTCCTGCAGTCTACAGTTTTCCTCCTCACTATCAACCACACAGCCAATTTTTGTATCATCTGCAAACTTCTTGTTCAAGTCCCCCACATTCAAGTCCAAATTATTAATATATACCACAAAAAGCAAGGGACCTGGTACTGAGCCTTGCGGAACTCCATTGGAAACAGCCTTCCAGTCGCAAAAACACCCGTCAACCATTTCCCTTTGCCACTGAGCCAATTTTGGATCCAACTAGCTACTTTCCTTTGGATCCCATGGGCTTTTACTTTTTTGACCAGTCTGCCATGTGGGACCTTGTCAAAAGCCTTGCTAAAATCCATGTAGACTACATCAAATGCATTACCCTCATCGACCCTCCTTGTTACCTCCACAAAAAATTCAATCAAGTTAGTCAGACATGACCTTCCCTTAACAAATCCATGCTGACTGTCCTTGATTAACCCGTGCCTTTCTAAATGATGATTTATGCTGTCCCGCAGAATTGATTCCTATAATTTGCCCACCACCAAGGTAGGGTTAGGGTTAGGGTGACTAGCCTATAATTTCTCGGTCTATCTCTTTCTCCCTTTTTAAACAATGGTACATTAGCAGTCCTCCAATTCTTCGGCACCACGCCTGTAGCCAGGGAGGATCGGAAAATGATGGTCGGAGCCTTCACTATTTCCTCCCTTGCTTCTCTTAACAGCCTGGGATACATTTCATCTGGGCCTGGCAATTTATCTGCTTTCAAAGATGCTAAACCACTTAATACTTCATCACTCACTATGTTTATCCCATCCAATATTTCACACTCCTCCTTCTCCTTAACTACAATCTGCATCGTCCCCCTCTTTTGTGCAAAGTATTCATTTAGAACCACACCCATATCTTCCACCTCCACATATAGGTTACCTTTTTGGTCTCCAATAGGCCCTACTCTTTAGTTATCCTCTTGCTCTTTCCTTAGTTATCTTCTTGCTGTAAAGCTGAGAGTGCACTAATGTGTATGTATTACAGATACAGATTGTATTTATAAATACATTGGTAAACTAACATATTGTTACTCTCATTGATATAAGCTCAGATTGTTACTCTGCTAGATTGGTACACTCTCAGATTGTTACACTGCCAGATTGGTACATTCTCAGATTGGTTCACTCTCATTGGTACACTGTCAGATTGGTTCACTCTCAGTTTGGTGGACTCTCATTGGTATGCTCTCAGATTGCTGCACTCTTATTGGTACTTTTTCAAGTTGTTAAACTGCCAGATTGCTGCACTCTCAGATTGGTTCACTCTCATTATTACACTTTCAGACTGGTGCATTCTCTTTGCTGTACACTCAGACCCTCAGATCGGTGCGCACTCAGATTTATGGATTCTTGTTGGTACACTCTAAGATTAGTACACAAATTGGTGTACTCTCTCATTTGTATACTCTCAGATTGTTATACTGCCAGATTGGAATACTCTCAGATTGGCGCACTCTCATCGGTACACTCTCAGATTGTTACACTGCTAGATTGGTTCACTCTCATTGTTACATTCTCAGATTGTTACATTGCCAGATTGGTGCACTCTCATTGTTACACTCAGATTGTTACAGTGGCACGTTGGTGCACCCTCATCGGTACCCTCTCAGAATAGTAGACTGTCATTGGTACACTCTCAGATTTTTACTCTGCCAGATTTGTGCTCTTTCATTGGTATATCACAGATTGGTGCACTCTGGTATACTCGCAGATTGTTACACTGTCAGATTGACGGAATCTCATTGATTCACTCTCAGATTGTTAACACTGCCAGATCGTTGAACTCGCAGATTGGCGCACTCTCATTGGTGAACTGACAAATTGTTATTGTCAGATCGGTTCACTGTCAGATTGTTACACTGCGATAGTGGTGCACTCTCAGATTGGTACACTCACAGATTGGTTCACTCTCAGAGTGTTACACTGCCAGATTTGTGTACTCTCAATGGTAAACAGTCAGATTGTTCCTCTTAAATTGGCGAACCCCCATTAGTACACTCTCAGATTGCTACACTCTCATTGCTACAACCTCAGGTTGGCACACTGTCATCAGTAGACTCTCATTGGTACACTCCCAGATTGGTTCACACTCAGATTGGTTCAGTCTCATTGGTGTGCTCTCAGATTGTTACACTGCCAGATTTCTGTACTCTCATTGGTACAGTCATTTTGTTACACTGCCACTTTGGTGCACTCTCAGATTGTTACACTGCCAGATTTGTGCACTCTCATTGGTACACTCTAAGCTTGGCTGACTCTCATTGGTATACTCTCAGATTGTTACACTACCAGATTGGTGTACTCTCAGATTGGCCAACCCTTATTGGTACACTCTCATTGGTATATTCTCAGATTGGCGCACTCTCATTGGCACACTCTCAGATTGTTACACTGTCATATTGGTGCACTCTCATTGGTATACTGTCAGATTGGTGCACATACAGATTCTTGCACTCTCATTGGTACACTCTCAATTTATTACCCTGCCTGATTGCTGAATTCTCATTGGTACACTCAGATTGTTACACTGCCACATTGGTGCACTGTCATTGTTAATTTCTCAGATTAATTCACTCTCATTGGTACACTCTCAGATTGTTACATTGCCAATTTGGCGCATTCTTTGATTGGCGCACTATCATTGCTAAACTGTGAGATTGTTACACTGCCAGATTGATGTACTCTCATGGATGCACTTTCATTGGTTCATTCTCATTGCTATACTCGGATTGTAAACTGCCATATTGGTGTACTCCCATTGGTACACTCAGGTTGGTGCACTCTCATTGGTACACTCTCATATTGGCACACACTCATTGGTAAACTCTCAGACTGTTACACTCTCAGATTGGTGCACTCTCAGATTGTTACAGTGCCAGATTTTTGTACTCTGATTGGTACACTCAGTTTGTTACACTGCCACATTGGTGCACTCTCATTGGTACATTCTCAGATTGTTACACTGCCAGATTTGTGCACTCTCATTGGTACACTCTCAGATTGTTACATTGCCACATTGGTGTACTCTCATGGGTATACTGGCAGATTGGTGCACTCGCAGATTCTTGCACTCTCATTGGTACACTCTAAGATTGGTACACTCTCAATTTGTTACCCTGCCTGATTGCTGCACTCTCATTGGTACACTCAGATTGTTACACTGCCACATTGGTGCACTCTCATTGTTACTCTCTCAGATGAATTCACTCTCATTGGTACACTCTCAGATTGACGCACTCTCATTGCTAAACTGTCAGATTGTTACACTTCCAGATGGGTGCAACCTCATTGGTACACTCAGATTGTTACATTGCCACATTTGTATATTCTCATTGGTACACTCTCAGATAGGTTCACTCTTATTGGTACACTCTCAGACTGTTACACTGCCAGAGTGGTGCACTCTCACTGATACACTCTCAGATAGTAACACTGCATGATTGGTGCACTCTGATTGGTACACACTCAGATTGGTGCAATCTCATTGATACACTCTCAGATTGGTACATTCAGATTGGTACACTCTCACATCAGTTCACTCCCTGATTGATGCGCTGCCAGATTGGTGTGCTCTCATTGGTATACTCTCAGATTGTTACACTGCCAATTTGGTGCATTCTTTGATTGGTGCACTCTCATTGCTAAACTGTCAGATTGTTACTCTGCCAGATTGATGCGCTCTCATGGATGCACTCTCATTGCTATACTCAGATTATAAACTGCCATAATGGTGTACTCCCATTGGTACACTTAGATTGGTGCACTCTCGTTGGTACACTCTCATATTGGCACACACTCATTGGTAAACTCTCAGACTGTTACACTCTCAGATTGGTGCACTGTCAAATTGTTCCACTGCCAGATGTTGCACTCTGATTGGTACTCTAAGAATGGTGCACTCGGATTGGTACACGCTCAGATTGTGACACTGCATGATTGGTGCACTCTCACTGTTATACCCTCAGATTGGTTCACTCTCGTTGGTACACATTCAGATTATTACACTCTCAGATTGGTTCACTCTCATTGGTACACTCTCAGATTGTTTCACTCTCAATTGCACACTCTCAGATTGTTACACTGCCAGATTTGTGCATTCTCATTGGTATACTCTCAGATTGTTATACTGACAAATTGGTACACTCTCAGTTTGATTCTCTCTCATTGTTACACTCTCAGATTGGTTCACTCTCATTTGGGTATACCCTCATTGGTACACTCTCAGATTGTTACACTAACAGCTTGGTGCACTCTCATTGGTACACTCTCAAATTGGTACACTTCAGATTGTTACACTGCCACATTGGTGCACTTTCAGATTGGTGCATTCTTATTGGTTCACACTCATTGGTACACTTTCAGATTAATACACTCTCATTGGTACACTCTCAGAATGTTACACTGCCACATTGGTGCACCCTCATGTGTACACTCTCAGAATGGCAGACTGTCATTTGTACACTCTCAGCTTGGTACACTCTCATTGGTACATTCTCAGATTGGTTCACTCTCATTGGTACATCCTCATTGGTACACTCTCAGATTGTTACACTGCCAGATTGGTGCACTCTCATTGGCACACTTCGATTGTTACAGTGGCACATTGGTGCATCCTCATTGCTAAACTGCCAGATTGGTGCACGCTAATTGGTACACTGTCAGATTGGTTTACTCTCATTGCTACACTCTCAGATTGGTGCAATCTCATTGGTACACTCAGATTGGTACACTGTCACATCAGTTCACTACCTGATTGATACGCTGCCAGATTGGTGCGCTATCACTGGTATACTCTCAGATTGTTAAACTGCCAGTTTGGTGCACTCATTGGTACACTCAGGTTGTTACACTGTCAGATTGGTGCACTCTCATTGGTATACTCTCAGGTTGTTAAACTCTCGGATTGGTTCATTCTCATTGGTACACTATCAGATTGTTACACTGCCAGATTGGTGCAAACTCATTGTTACACTCTCAGATTGGTGCACTCTCATTGACGCACTCCGATTGTTGTAGTGGCACATTGGTGCACCCTTATTGGTAAACTGTCAGATTGCTAAACTACCAGATTGGTGCATGCTAATTGGTACACTCTTAGATTGTTACACTAACAGATTAGTGCACTCTCATTGGTACACTCAGATTGCTGCACTCTTGATTGTCACACTCTCAAATTGGCACGCTCTCATTGGTAAACTGTCAGACTGTTACACGCTCAGATTGGTTAACTCTCATTGGTGCACTCTCATTGATATATTCTCAGTTTGTTAGTTTGCCAGATTGGTGCACTCTCAGATTGTTACACTCTCAGATTGTTACACTATGAGATTGGTTCACTCTCATTGGTACTCTGTCCGGTTGTTGCACTCTCATTGGTACACTCTCAGATTGTTACCCTCTCATCGGTAAACTTTCAGATTGTTACACTGCCAGATTGGTGCACACTCTCAGATTGGTTCACTCTCATTGGTACATTCTCAGATTGTTGCACTGCCAGATTTGTGCACTCTCATTGGTACACTCTCAGATTGGTTCACTCTCATTGGTACATTCTTAGATTGTTACACTGCCATATTGGTGCACTCTCATTGGTATACTCTCAGATTGGTGCACTCTCAGATTGTTACACTGCCAGATTTGTGCGCTCTCATTGATAAATAGACAGAGTGTTACACTCTCAGATTGACAGCCTCTCATTGTTACAATCTAAGTTTGGTACACTCTGATTGGTACACTCTCAAATTGTTATACTGCCAGATGATGCACTCTCATGGATACACTCTCAGATTGGTTCATTCTCATTGGTACACTCAGATTGGTGCACTCTCATTGTTACATTCTCAGATTGGCACACACTCATTGGTAAACCCTCATTGTTACACTTTCATTAGAATACTCTCAAGATTGGTGCACTCCTAAATTGGTGCACTCTCATTGGCACACTCAGATTGGTGCACATCAGATTGTTACACTGCTAGATTGGTGCACTCTCATTGGTACATTCAGATTGTACACTGCTATATTGGTGCACTCCCACTGGTACTCAGATTGGTGCACTCTTGTTGGCACATTTTCAGATTGGCACGCTCTCATTGGTAAACTGTTAGACTGTTACATGCTCAGATTGGTGCACTCTCATTGGTATATTCTCAAGTTGTTATTCTGCCAGATTGGTGCACTCCCAGATTGTTACACTACAAGATTGTTACACTACAAGATTGGTTCACTCTCATTGGTGAACTGTCAGGTTGGTGCACTCTGATTGGTACATACTCAGCTTGTAGCACTCTGATTAGTACACTCTCATTGGTACACTCTCATTGGTACACACTCAGATAGTTAAACTGCCACATTGGTGCAACCTCATTGGTACACTCTCAGATTGGTACACTCTCACATCAGTTCACTCCCTGATTGATATGCTGCCAGATTGGTGCGCTGTCATTGGTATACTCTCAGATTGTTACACTGCCAGTTTGGTGCACTCTTAGATTGGCGCACTCACATTGCTAAACTGTCAGATTGTTAAACTGCCAGATTAATGCGCTTTCATGGATACACCTCAGATTGGTTCATTCTCATTGGTACACTGAGATTGTAAATTGCCATATTGGTATACTCCAATTAGTACTCAGATTGGTGCATTCTCAGATTGTCACACTCTCATACTGGCTCACACTCATTGGTAAACTGTCAGATTGTTACACTCTCATTGGTATACTTCCAGATTGTTGCACTGCCAGATTGGTGCACTCTCATTGATATATTCTAAGATTGGTTCACACTCATTGGCATGCTCTCAGATTGGTTCACTCTCATTGGCACACTATCAGATTGTTACACTGCCAGAATGGTGCACTGTCATTGATATGCTCTCAGATTGGTGGACTCTCACTGGTTCACTCTATGATTGGTGCATTCTCAGATTGGTTCACTCTCATTGGTACACTCTCATATTGTTACACTGCCACGTTTGGTGCACCCTCATGGTTACACTTTCAGATTGGTGCATTCTCATTAGTACACTCTCAGATTGTTACACTGCCATATTGGTGCACTCTCATTGGTGCACTTGCAGATTGTCACACTTTCAGATTGGTACACTCTCATTGATACACTCTTAGATTGGTACATTCTCATTGTTGTACACTCAGATTGTAACATCCTCAGATTGGTACACTCTCAAACTGGCAGGCACTCATTGGTAAACTGTCAGACTGTTACACTCTCATTGGTACACTCTCAGATTGTTACACAAACAGTTTGGTACATTCTCATTGGTACACTCTCAGATTGTTACACTGACAGACTGGTGTACTCTTATTGATACACTACCACACTGGTGCACCCTTATGCGTACTCTCTCAGAATGGCAGACTGTCATTGGTACATTCTCAGATTGTTACTTTGCTAGATTTGTGCTCTTGCAGTTTGGTGCACTCTCAGATTGACGGAATCACGTTGGTACACTCTCGGATTGATATACCCTCTTTGCTACACCTTCAGATTTTTACACTTACAGTTTGGTGCACTCTGGTGTATTCTAAGATTGTTACACTCATCTTGGAGCACTCTCATTGGTAAATTGTCAGACTGGTGCACTCTCATTTGTACAATCTCAGATTGGTGCATTCTCAGATTGGTTCACACTCATTGGTGCACTCTCAGAATGATACATTGCCACATTGGTAAACGCATTAGGGTACTCTCTCAGAATGCCAGACTGTCACTGGTACACTCCCAGATTGGTACACTACAAGATTGGTTCACTCTCATTGGTACATTCTCATCTTGGTGAACTCTGATTGGTACACTCTCAGATTGTTACACGCTCAGATTGGTTCACTCTCATTGGTACACTTCAGATTGTTACACTGCCAGATGTTGCACTCTCATTGGTACACTCTCAGATTGGTTCACACATATTGGTACACTCTCAGATTAGTTCACACTCATTGGTCCCCGTCAGATTGGTGCACTCCCAGATTGATACACTCTCTTTGGTACACTCTCAGATTGGTTCACTCTCATTAGTATACTCACAGATTGTTACACTGCCAGATTGGTGCACTCTAATTGACACATTCAGATTGTTACAGTGGCACATTGGTGTACCCTCATTGGTACACTCTCAGATTGTTAAACTGCCAGATTGGTGCACTGTCATCAATCTCATTGGTACACTCTCAGATTGTTACACTTCCAGAGTGGTGCACGCTCATTGGCACATTCTCAGATTGGTTCACTCTCATTGGTACACTGTCAGAATGTTACACTTCTCGAGTGGTGCACTCTCATAGGTACACTCACAGATTGGTGCGCTGTCATTGGTACTCTCAGATCATTACACTGCCAGTTTGGTGCACCGATTGGTACACTGCCACATTCATGCACTCTCATTGGTACACTCAGATTGCTAAACTCTCAGATTGGTTCTTTCTCATTGGCACACTATCAGATTGTTACATTGCCAGATTGGTGCACTCTCATTGGTACTCTCAGACTGCACACTGCCATATTGGTGCACTCTCACTGATACACTCAGATCGGTGCACTCTTGTTGGTACACTCTCAGATTGTCACACTCTCATTGTTACACTCCCCGATTGATGCACTCTCAGATTGTTAAACTGCCAGATTGGTGCAATTTCATTGGTATATTCTCGGATTGATACATTCAGATTGGTACACTCTCACATCAGTTCACTCCCTGATTAATACGCTGCCAGATTGGTGCGCTGTCATTGGTATACTCTCAGATTGTTACACTGCCAGTTTGGTGCTCTCATTGGTACACTCAGGTTGTTAAAGTGCCACATACGTGCACTCTCATTGCTACACTCAGATTGCTAAACTCTCGGATTGGTTCATTCTCATTGGTACGCTATCAGATTGTTACATTGCCAGTTTGGTGCACTGTGATTGGTACACTCAGATTGTACACTGCCATAATGGTGCACTCTCATTGGTGCACTCATATTGGTGCACTCTCTGATTGCTACACTTTCAGATTGTTACACTGTCAGATTGTTACATTCTTAGATTAGTGGACTCTCATTGGTACACTCTCAGATTGGTATATTAACAGCTTGGTGCACTCTCATTGGAACATTCTCAGATTGGTACACTTTCCTTGGTACACTTCAGATTGCTACACTGCTAGATGTTGCACTCTCATTGGTACACTCTCAGATTGATTCACTCTCATTAGTACACTCTCAGATTGGTGCACTCTCAAATTGATACACTGCCAGATTGGTACATTCTCAGATTGGTTCACTCTCATATTAGTGCATTATATGATTGGTTCACTTTCAGACTGGTATACTCTCATTGGTACACTCTTAGATTGTTACACTGCCAGATTGGTGCACTCTAATTGATACACTCAGATTGTTACAGTGCCACATTGGTGCACACTCATGGGTACTCTCTCAGAAGGGTGGACTTTCATTGGTACACTCTCAGATTGTTACACTGCCACATTAGTGCACACTCATTGGCACACTCTCAGATTGGTTCCCCCTCAGATTGGTTCACTGTCATTGGTACATTCTCAAATTGGTGCACTCCATTGGTTCTCACTCTCAGATTGTTACACTGATAGATTAGTGCTTTCATTGATATACTTGCAGATTGTTACACTCTCAGATTGGTACACTCTCATTGGTACACTCTCAGATTGTTAAACTGCCAGATGGTGCAGTGTCATCAGTCTCATTGGTACATTTTCAGATTGGCGCACTCTTATCAGTACACTCTCAATGGTACACTCACAGATTGTTACACTTCCAGAGCGGTGCACTCTAATTGATACATTCAGATTGTTACAATGCCACGTTGGTGCACACTCATGGGTAGTCTCTCAGAAGGGCTGACTTTCATTGGTATATTCTCAGGTTGTTACACTGCCGCATTGGTGCACTTTCAGATTAATTCACTCTCATTGGTATACTCTCAGATTGGTTCACTTCCTTTGGTGCACTCTCAGATTGTTGCACTGCCAGATTGGTACCTTCTCATTGATACACTCAGATTGTTACACTGCCACATTGGTGCACACTCATTGGCACGTTCTCAGATTGGTTCAGTCTCATTGGATCACTCCCAGATTGGTGCACTCCATTGGTTCTCACTCGCAGATTGTTACAATCTCAGATTGGTGGACTCTCATTGGTACACTCTCAGATTGTTACAGTGCCAAAGTGGTGCAATCTCATTGGTACACTCTCAGATTGGTACACTCTCACATCAGTTCACTCCCTGACTGATACGCTGCCAGATTGGTTCGCTCTCATTGGTATAGTCTCAGATTGTTACACTGCCGGTTTGGTGCACTCCTTGGTACACTCAGGTTGTTACACTGCCACATTTATGCACTCTCATTGGTACACTCCCAGATTGTTAAACTCTCGGATTGGTTCATTCTCATTGGTACACTATCAGATTTTTACACTGCCAGATTGGTGCACTCTCATTGGTACACTCAGATTGTATACTGCCATATTGGTGCACTCTCATTGGTACACTTTCAGATTGTTACACTGCCAGCTTGTTATATTCTTAGTTTAGTCGACTCTCGTTGGTACACTCTCAGATTGGTACACTAACAGCTTGGTGCACTCTCGTTGGATCATTCTCAGATTGGTACACTCTCCTTGGTACACTTCAGATTGCTTCACTGACATGTTGCACTCTCATTGGTACACTCTCAGATTGGTTCACTCTCATTGGTACACTGCCAGATTGGTACACACTCATTGGTATACTCTCAGATTGGTTCACTCTCAATTTTACGCTCTCAGATTGGTGCACTCTCAGATTGGTTGACCCTCATTGGTACAACCTCAGATTGTTACATTAACAGTTTGGTGCACTCTCGTTGGTACACTCTCAAATTGGTATTCTCTCATTGGTATACTTCAGTTTGTTACACTGCCATATGTTGCACTCTCATTGGCACAGTCTCAAGTTGGTTGACAGTCATTGGTACACTCAGATTGGTACACTCCCATATTGTTACACTGCCAGATTGGTGCACTCTAATTGATACATTCAGATTGTTACAATGCCACGTTGGTGCACACTCATGGGTACTCTCTCAGAAGGGCTGACTTTCATTGGTACATTCTCAGATTGTTACACTGCCACATTGGTGCACTTTCAGATTGGTGCATTCTCATTGGTACACTCAGATTGGTTCACACTCATTGCTACACTCTCAGATTGTCACACTGCCAGATTGGTGCACTTTCAGATTAATTCACTCTCATTGGTATACTCTCAGGTTGGTTCACTCTCTTTGGTGCACTCTCAGATTGTTGCACTGCCAGATTGGTACCTTCTCATTGATACACTCAGATTGTTACACTGCCACATTGGTGCACACTCATTGGCACACTCTCAGATTGATTCACTCTCATTGGAACACTCCCAGATTGGTGCACTCCATTGGTTCTCACTTGCAGATTGTTACAGTGCCAGATTGGTGCACTGTCATTGAAACACTCTGATTGTTACAGTAGTACATTGGTGCACCCACATTGGTAAACTGTCAGACTGTTACGCGCTCAGTTTGGTGCACTCTCATTGATATGCTCTCATATTGATGGACTCTCATTGGTACACTCTCAGATCGGTTCACTATCTGGTTCATTGTCATTGGTAAACTCTCATATTGTTGCACTGCCACATTGGTGCACCCTCATTGTTACACTCTCAGATTGTTTCACTCTCCTTTGCACACTCTTAGATTGCTACACTGCCATATTGGTACACTATCATTGGTACACTCTCAGATTGTTACACTGCCGGATTGGTACACTTTCAGATTGTTACACTGCCATATTGGTACACTTTCAGATTGTTACACTGTCATATTGGTTCACTCAGATTGTTACATTAACAGCTTGGTGCACTCTCTTGGTACAGTCTCAGATTGGTTCACTCTCATTGGTATACTCTCAGATTGTTACACTGCCAGATTGGTGCACCCTAATTGATCCACTCAGATTGTTACAGTGCCACGTTGGTGCACACTCATGGATACTCTCTCAGAATGGCAGACTTTCATTGATACACTCTTAGGTTGTTACTCTGCCAGATTTGTGGACTCTCATTGGTACACTCTCAGATTGTTACACTGCCACATTGGTGCACTTTCAAATTAATACACTTTTAGATTGGTTCACTCTCTTTGGTACATTCTCAGATTGTTGCACTGCCAGGTTGGTGCACTCTGATTGATACACTCAGATTGTTACACTGCCACATGGGTGCACATTCATTGGCATACTCTCAGATTGGTTCACTCTCATTGGTACACTCTCCGATTGGTTCACTCTCATTGGTACACTCTCCGATTGGTTCACTCTCATTGGCACACTCTCAGATTAGTTCTCACTCTCAGATTGTTACATTGTCAGATTGGAGCACTCTCATTGGAACATTCTCAATTGGAGCACTCTGGTACACTCTCAGATTGGTGCACTGTCATTTTTACACTTTCAGATTGGTACACTCTCATTGGTACATGCTCAGATTGGAGCACTTTGGTACACTCTCAGGTTGGTGCACTGTCATTGGTACACCCACAAATTGTTACACCATCACTGGTAGACTCTCAGATTGTTACATTAACAGTTTGGTACACTCTCATTGGTACACTTCAGATTGGTGCACTCCCAGATTGGTACACTCTCAGATTGTTTCACTTTCATTGGTACACTCTCAGATTGTTACACTGCCAGTCTGGTGCATTCTCATTGATACACTCAGATTGTTACAGTACCACACTGGTGCACCCTCATGGATACTCTCTCAGAATGGCGGACTGTCATTGGTACGCTCTCAGATTATTACTCTGCCAGATTTGTTCTCTTGCAGATTGGTGCACTCTCAGATTGATGGAATCTCGTTGGTACACTCTTAGATTGTTAGACTAACTGTTTGGTGCACTATCATCTTGGTGCACTCTCACTGGTAAATTGTCGGATTGGTGCACTCTCATTTGTGCACTCTCAGATTGGTGCAGTCTCATTAGTCAACTGTCAGATCATAGAATCACAGAAAGATTACAGCACGGAAGGAGGCCATTCGGCCCAGTGAGTCCGCGCCAGATTGTTACACTATCAGATTGGTGCACTCTCATCGGTACACTCACAGATTGGAACACTCTCAAATTGGAGCACTCTCATTGGTGACCTCTTGGATTGTTACACTGCCAGATTGGTGCACTCTCATTGATACACTCTCAGATTGGTGCAATTTCATTGGTATACTCTCAGATTGGTTCACTCTCATTGGTACACTCTTAGATTGTTACACTTCCAGATTGGTACACTTTCATATTGGTGCACTCTTATTCATATACTCTCAGATTGGAGCAATCTCATTGGTCAATTGTCAGATTGTTACACTTTCAGATTAATGCATTTTCATTGGTTTACACCCAGATTGTTGCACTCTCAAATAGTTAAACTGCCACATTTTTGCACTCTCATTTGTACACTCAGATTGGTACACTCTCATTGGTACTTTCTCAAGTTGTTAATCTGCCAGATTGGTGCAATCTCAGATTGTTACACTACAAGATTGGTGCACTCACGTTGGCACACTCTCAGATTGTTACACCCTCAGATTGGTGCAGTCTCAGTTTGATGGACTGTCTTGGTATACTCTAAGATTGGTTCACACTCATTGGTACACCCTCAGATTGGTTCAGTCTCATTGTTACATTGCCGGATTGATGCACTCTTATTGATAGTCAGATTGCTACAGTGCCCACATTGATGCACGCTCATGATTACACTCTCAGAATGGTGGACTGTCATTGATACACTCTCAGATTGTTACACTCTCATTGGTGCATTCTCAACTTGGCGCAATTTCATTGGTAAATTATCGGATTGATGCACTCTCATTGTTACACTGCCAGATTAGTCCACGTTGATTGGTACACTCTCAGATTGGTGCACTCTCAGATTGGAGGTCTCATTGGTACACTCTCAAATTGTTACACTGCCAGATTGGTCACTCTCAGCTTGATACACTCTCAGTTTGGTGCAATCTCATTGGTAAACTGGCAGATTGTTACACTCCCAGATTGGTGCACTCTCAGTATACTCTCAGATTGGTGCACTATCAGATTGACGGACACTCAGACTGACTGGACTTTCATTGGTACACTCACAGTTTGGTACACTCTCACACTGTTACACTGCCACATTGCTGAATACTCATTGGTACACTCTCAGATTGATTTACTCTCATTGGCATACGCTCAGATTGTTACTATGCCAGATTGGTGCACTCTCATTAGTATGTTCTCAGATTGGTGCACTCTATTGTTACATTCTCAGATTTGTTCACTCTCATTGGTACACTCTCATTAGTACACTCTCAGATTGGTTTACTCTCATTGGTATATTCTCAGACTGGAGCACTCTCATTGGTATACTCTCAGATTGTTGCACGCTCATTGGTACACTCTCAGATTGGATCACTCTCAAATTGGTGCACTCTCATTGGAACACTGTCTGATTGTTACACTCTCATTGATACACTCTCAGATTGGTATACTTTCATTCATATACTCTCAGATTTGTGGAATTGGTATATTCCCAGATTGTTACACTCTCAGATTGACAGATTCTCAATGGTCCTCTCATAGATTGGTGCACTCTCATTTGTACACTCTCAGATTGGCACAATCTCATTGGTAAACTGTTAGATTGTTACACTCTCAGATTAATGCACTCACAGATTGGTAAATTCTCAATGGTACACTCACACATTGTTACACTGGCAGATTGATGCATTCTCGTTTGTACACTCTCATTGGTATACTTCAGATTGTTACACTGCCACATTGGTGCACACTCATTGGTATGCTCTCAAATTGATACACTGCCAGTTTGTTGCACTCTCAGATTGATGCACTCTCATTGCTAAACTAACAGATTGTTACTCTCGTTGGTACACTCTCAGATTGTTACACTGCCAGATTGGTGCACCCCTCAGATTGATGCACTTATTGGCACAATCTCAGATTGGTACACTCTCATTGGTACACTGTTAGATTGTTACACTGCCACATTGGTGCACTCTCATTGGTACATTCTCAGATTATTGCACTCTCATTGGTATACTACCAGATTGAAGCGCCCTCATTGGTGCACTCTCATTGGTACGTTCTCAGATTGGTGCACTCTCATTGGTGCACTCAGATTGGTTCACTCTCATTGCTACACTCTAATTGGTACACACTCAGAGTGGTGCACTCTCATTGGCACATGGTGCAATGGTGTACTCTCACTGGTACACTTAGATTGGTTCACTCTAAAACTAAAAAGGGGGGGAGGTTTGAGGTAAGTGTAGATTTATAAATGTAAAGAGAAAAGTCAAGGCCATTGAGCAGTGTAACGATTTGGGTAAAGATAAACAGACTGTGTCAGGAAGGGACAGAATTCAATGGTAATAGTGCAGCAGTGAACAAGGTCAAATCAGGGAAACATAGTGAAAAGTTAAAATTAAAGGCGATTTATCTGAATGCACGAAGCATTCGGAACAAGACAGACGAATTAATGGCACAAATAGAGATAAATGGGTTACTGAGACGTGGTTGCAAGGTGACCAAGGTTGGGAACTAAATATTCCAGGGTACTTGACTTTTCAGAAAGACAGACAAAATGGAAAAGGGTGGGGTAGGGTAGCCCTGATAGTAAAGGATGACATAAGAACAGTAGTGAGAAAGGACCTTGGCTTGGAAGATCAGGAAATAGAATGAGTATGGGTGGAGATAAGAAATAACAAAGGGCAGAAAACACTAAAGAAGTTAAGGATAGTATTCGATTAAAAGAGGAGGCTTATAATGTTGCCAAAAAGAGTAGTAAGCCTGAGGATTGGGGGAGTTTTAGAAACCTGCAAAAGATGACCAAAAAATTGATAAAAAGGGAGAAAATAGAATGAGAGTAAACTAGCAAGAAATATAAAAACAGATTGTTAGAGTTTCTACAAGTATGTAAAAAGGAAGAGAGCAGCGAAATTAAATGTGGGTCCCTTAGAGGCTGAGACAGGAGAAATTACAATGGGGAATAAGGAAATGGCAGAGACGTTAAACAAATATTTTCTTTTTTGTCTTCACAGTAGAGGACACAAAAAACATACCAGAAATAGTGGGGAACCAAGGGTCCAACAAGAGTAAGGAACTTAAAGTAATTAATATTAGTAAAGAAAAAGTACTGGAGAAATTAATGGGACTAAAAGACAACAAAACCCTGGACTTGATGGCCTACATCCTAGGGTTCTAAAAGAGGTGGCTGCAGAGATAGTGGATGCATTGCTTGTGATCTTCCAAAATTCCCTAGATTCTAGAACGGTCCCAATGGATTGGAAGGTAGCAAATGTAACCACGCTATTCAAGGAAGGTCAGAGAAAACAGCGAACTACAGGTCAGTTAGCCTGACATCAGTAGTCAGGAAAATGCTGGAATCCATTATTAAGGACGTAGTAACGAGGCGCTTAGAAAATCATAATATGATTAGGAAGAGTCAACATAGTTTCACGAAAGGGAAATCGTGTTTGACAAATCTACTGGAGTTTTTTGAGGATGTAACTAGCAGGGTAGATAAAGGGGAACCAGTGGATGTAGTATATTTGGATTTTCAAAAGGCATTCGATAAGGTGCCACACAAAAGGTTGTTACACAAGATAAGGGCTCATGGGGTTGGGGGTAATATATTCGCACGATAAAGGATTGGTTAACATACAGAAAATAGAGAGTGGGAATAAATGGGTAATTTTCAGGTTGGCAGGCTGTAACTAGTGGGGTGCCGCAAGGATCAATGCTTGGGCCTCAGCTATTTACAATCCATGTTAATGACTCAGATGAAGGGACCTAGTGTAATGTATCCAAGTTTGCTGATGATACGAAGCTAGGTGGGAAAGTAAGCTGTGAGGAGGACACAAAGAGTCTGCAAAGGGATAGAGACAGGTTAAATGAGTGGGCAAGAAGGTGGCAGATGGAGTATAATGTGGGGAAATGTGAGGTTATTCACTTTGGTAGGAAGAATAGAAAAACAGAATATCTTTTAAATGGTGAGAAACTATTAAATGTTCAGAGTGATTTGGGTGTCCTTGTGCACGAAACACAGAGAGTTAACATGCAGGTACAGCAAGCAATTAGGAAGGCAAATGGTATGTTGGCCTTTATTGCAAGGGGGTTGGAGTCTAAGAGTAAGGAAGTCTTGCTGCAATTGTACAGGGTTTTGGTGAGAACACACCTGGAGTACTGTGTACAGTTTTGGTCTCCTTACCTAAGGAAGGATATACTTGCCTTGGAGGTGGTGCAACGAAGCTTCATTAGATTGATCCTGGGATGAGAGGGTTGTCCTATGAGTAAAGATTGAGTAGAATGTGCCTATACTCTCTGGAGTTTCGAAGAATGAGAGGTGATCTCATTGAAACATACAAGATTTTGAGAGGGCTTGACCAGGTAGATGCTGAGAGGCTATTTCCCATGGCTGGAGAGTCTGGAACTAGGGGGCATAGTCTCAGGATAAGAGGTCAGACATTTAGGACTGAGATGAGGAGGAATTTCTTCACTCACAGGTTTGTGAATCTTTGCAAATCTCTACACCAGAGGGCTGTGGATGCTCAGTTGTTGAGTATATTCAAGGCTGAGATCGATTTTTGCACTCCAAGGGAATCAAGGGATATGGGGATCGGGCAGGAAAGTGGAGTTGAGGTTGAAGATCAGCCATGATCTTATTGAATGGTGGAGCAGGCTCGAGGGGACATATCGCCTACATCTGCTCCTGCTTCTTATGTTCTTATATGTTCTACACTCTCAGATTGTTACACTGCCAAACTGGTGCGCTCTCAGATTGGTGCATTCTAATTGGTACACTCTCAAATCTGTTCACTCTCATTGGTACACTTTCAGATTGGTGCACTCAGATTGGTACACACTCAGTTTGTTACACTGCCAGATTGGCGCACTCTCATTGGTGAACTGTCAGATTGTTACTTCCGGATTGGTGCACTCTGTTTGTCGGACCCTCATTGGTACACTCTCAGATTGTTACACTTTGTTGGGGCCTCAACTATTCACTGCATTTACTGATGACTTAGATGATGGGATAGAGAGCCACATATCCAAGTCTGCCGTGACACAAAGATAGGCAGCATAGTAAGCAATGTGGATGGAAGCATAAAATTACAGAGAGATATTAATAGAATAAGTGAATAGGCAAAACTGTGGCAAATGGATTTCAATGTAGCCAAGTGTGAGATCATCCACCTTGGACCTAAAAAGGATAGATCAGAATACTTTCTAAATGGTGAAAAGCTCGAAATAGTGGAGGTGCAGAGACTTAGGGATCCATGTATGTAGTTCATTAAAATGTCATTGACAGGTACAGAAAATAATCAAAAAGGCTAATGGAATGCCAGCCTTTCTATCTAGAGTACCAGAATACAAGGGGGTAGAAGTTATGCTACAGCTATACAAAGCCCTGGTTAGACCACACCTGGAGTACTGCGTTCAGTTCTGGGCACCGCACCTTAGGAATGATTTATTGGCCTTGGAGGGAGTGCAGCGTAGATTTACTGGAATGATACCTGGACACCAAGGATTAAATTATGAGGAGAGATTACACAAACTAGGGTTGTATTCCCAAGGGGTAATTTGATCGAAGTTTTCAAGATATTAAGGGGAACTGATAGGGTAGATAGAGAGAAACTATTTCACCTGGTTGGGGAGTATAGAACTAGGGGACATAGCCTAAAAATTAGAGCCAGGACTTTCAGGAGTGAAGTCAGGAAACACTTCTACATGCAAAGGGTGGTAGAAATTTGGAACTCTCTTTCACAAATGGCAGTTGATGCTAGCTCAATTGTTAATTTTAAATCTGAGATTGATAAATTTTTGTTAACCGAAGGTATTAAGGGATATGGGGCTAAGGCGGGTATATGGAGTTAGGTCACAGATCAACATGATCTCACTGAATGGTGGAACGGGCTCGAGTGGCGAAATAGCCTACTCCCGTTCCTATGTTCCTAGATTGTTACACGACCAACTTGGTGCACTCTCATTGGTACACTATCAGATTGATAAACTCTCAGATTGGTACACTCTTCAGATTGGTGCACTCTCATTGGTGCACTCTCAAATTGTTGCACTCTCAGATTGGCGGACTCTCATTGGTGCACGCTTAGTTTGGTACACTGCCAGATTGGTGCACTCACAATGGTACATTCACAGATTGGTGCACTCTCATTAATACACTCTCATTGGTACACTCTTATTGGTACACTCTCATTGGTACACCCTCAGATTGGCGCACTCCCATTGGTCCACTGTCAGATTGTTACACTGACAGACTGGCGCACACTCATTGGTACACTCTCAGATTGGCATTTTCTCAGATTGGCACTTTCTCAGATTGGCAGGCTCTCAGATTGGCGCGCTCTCAGATTAGTGCACCCACAGACTAGCTCACTCTCACTTCCTGGAGCACAGTTCAACAATAAGCTTTACTATAGGCTCTACTTCTCAGGCAAAAGGATTATTGGCTGGTGTAGGGATCCAGGTGATGTAGAACTCTGGGGTATGAAGTCCATCCCAACCATCAGGACGCAAGGACCACATCAATGAACTGAATGTAACCATCATCCTAGTGAATGAAACACAATCAGTCAATACAACATAACCATGATGACTGTACTATAAACAAACACAGCCATTGGAACAGGAACTGAAGCACGGCTCCCACATTAAGAGAAGGAATGGAGAAAGTGTCAGCAAACAGCCATTCAGTGCATTAAAGTGGACACAGCAATCATGTTTTTTTTCCAAAACCAAAATACTGCGCATGCTGGATATCTGAAAAGTAAACAGAAAATGCTAAAAACACTCAGCATCTGCGGAGAGAGAAACTGAGTTAACCTTTCTACAGAACTGGAAGAAGTTAGAGATTAACAGTTTATACACAAGTACAGAGTCAGGGAAAAAGCGGGGGGGAGGAAAGAACAATGGGGAAGGTCTGTGATAGGATGGAGGGCAGGAGTGATTAAATGACAAAAGGGATGATGGTGCAAGGCAAAAGGGGGGCAGTAATGGGACAAATAAAGAAACAGAAGATGGATCTAGAGGAGGTGTAAATGGTAACAGTAGAACCATTACCAGGATCTGCTGTCTGAGAAAATGGGAGCAGTGGTTGTGATCTAAAGTTGTTGAATTCAATATTCTTTTTATTTGTTCTCAAGATTTTTTTAGGATGTTGGCGATGCTGGCAAGGCCAGTATTTATTGCCCATCCCTAATTGCCCTCGAGAAGGTGGTGGTGAGCTGCCTTCTTCAACCGCTGCAGACTGTGTGGTGAAGGTACTCCCACAGTGCTGTTAGGTAGGGAGTTCCAGGATTTTGCCCCAGCGATGATGAAGGAACGGCGATATATTTCCAAGTCAGGATGGTGTGTGACTTTGAGGGGAACGTGCAGGTGGTGTTGTTCCCATGTGCCTGCTGCCCTTGTCCTTCTAGGTGGTAGAGGTCGCGGGTTTGGGAGGTGCTGTCGAAGAAGCCTTGGCGAGTTACTGCAGTGCATCTTGTAGATGGTACACACTGCAGCCACGGTGCGCAGGTGGTGGAGGGAGTGAATGTTTGAGGTGGTGGATGGGCTGCCAATCAAGCGGGCTGCTTTGTCCTGGATGGTGTTGAGCTTCTCAAGTGTTGTTCGAGCTGCACTCATCCAGGCAAGTGAAAAGTATTCCATCACATTCCTGACTTGTGCCTTGTAAATGGTGGAAAGGTTTTGGGGAGTCAGGAGGTGAGTCACTCGCCGCAGAATACCCAGCCTCTGATCTGCTCTTATAGCCACATTATTTATGTGGCTGGTCCAGTTAAGTTTCTGGTCAATGGTGACGCCCAGGATGTTGATGGTGGGGGATTCAGTGATGGTAATGCCATTGAATGTCAAGGGGAGGCAGTTAGACTCTCTCTTGTTGGAGATGGTCATTGTCTGGCGTGAATGTTACTTGCCACTTATCAGCCCAAGCCTGGATGTTGTCCAGGTCTTACTACATGCGGGAATGGACTGCTTCGTTATCTGAGGGGTTGTGAATGGAACTGAACACTGTGCAATCATCAGCGAACATCCCCACTTCTGACCTTATGATGGAGGGAAGGTCATTGATGAAGCAGCTGAAGATGGTTGGGCCCTGGACACTGCCCTGAGGAACTCCTGCAGCAATGTCCTGAAGCTGAGATGATTGGCCTCCAACAACCATTACCATCTTCCATGTAAGCGATAGATGCAAAGTCACGTTCTTAGGTAACAATCATCACCTACAAGTTCTCCTCCAAGTCCAATGCCGTCCTGACTTGGACATATATTGCCATTCCTTCACTAGTGCTGGGTCAATATTCTGGAATTCGCTACCCCGTACCAGTGTGGGAGCAAGGACTGCAGCAGTTCAACCCAAAGGTCCACCACCACCTGTTGGCTCAGCTGGTTGCTGGATAATATAACTTGGCCAACAGGAAAGTCTCTAACCACTTTCCATCTATTTACAAATAAACCTAGGTTATGTTACTGGACTAGTAGTCCAGAGTCCTAGACTAATAATCCAGGGAACATGGGTTCAAATCCCAATATAGCAGTTTGAGAATTTGATTTCAGTTTAAACAAAAAATAATCTGGAAATAAAGACATGGTACCAGGTAAAAGTGACCATGAAGCTGTCAGATTGTCGTAAAAACCTAACTTGGTTCACGAATGCCTTCTTAGAGAAGGAAACCTGGCATCCTTACCCAGTCTGGCCTATATGTGACTCCAGTCCCATACCAATGTGGTTGACTATTAACTGCCCACTGAAGTGGCCTAGCAAGCCACTCAGTTGTACCAAACTGCTACCGGTGGTTCAAGAAGAAGGCCCACCACCATCTTCTCAGGGAAACTAGGGATAGGTGATAAATTCTTCTCAGGGACACTAGGGATATGTGATGCCCACATATCGAGAATGAATTATAAAAACTGTGAAGCTGCACTCTCAGCATTGGGCCCTACTCGTGGCGAGTGTGCTTCAGGAATCAGGGCTACAGTTTTGTATTCATATCTCCACTGCAGCACTCATCATTAGAGGGTCGAAGGGGCTCCGCACTTGGAACATCATCGTGTACAATTACCCTTCCCCCTCCCACCTCCCAAGTGTCAGAAGGTTATTCCATCACCAAGGCATCACGGATGAGCTTAAACTTGGCCTCACACAGGGCACCTCGAACTGGATGGGGATCCTTAACTTTCCTTGACCCAAGGGCACTGACAAACTGTAATCAAGATCAGCTAACTCAGCACAGACTCAGAGACCTTCCTGTCCTTGTTGGCTCAGCTGGTCGCTGGATAAAGTCACTGAGCCAACAGTAAAGTCTCCAAGCACTTCCCAACTATTTACAAATAAGCCTAGGTTATGATGAATGCTGTCCTGTACCTCACCCCAAATAAAACCTATCCCCCCCTCATCCAATCTAACCTTATAGTATTAACATCAAAGCCCCTGTCAGACACATAGGCACCATAGCCAGGAGAAAAAGCACAGCTCCAATCCCAAACAGAACTATTCTCTAAAATCAGTGATGGGCACTCCTGCTACTTTGGGGACTCTTCGCTGGCTATATGTTCAAGGTGTGACGCCTCTGGATGCCAGTCACTTCATCTACCAACCTCAAGCATGCCCAACACTCTCTCACTTGCACCCATCACTCCCATTTGCCAAATCTCACTTATACTCATCACTCTAACCTTGCATGCATCTCCAATCTTTCAGCCCCACTAACAGCCATCAACCCAATCTGTCAACCTTGACTGTGCTGAATTTTGCTGCTTTTATTCTCTTCCCTGCTGAAGGGCCACTGAGGCCCCTGTTATGCCCTTTCTACTGCCAAGGCTGAGATCAGCTAATTCAACTGGGATCTTTCCAATCTGTATGGCTCAGTACCATATGGGGCATTTTCTAACTGGCAGCCAGCAACTCTTAAGTCTAGATTCAAAGCAGTGTCACTGCTTCCATGGTTACCTGCATTTCAATCCACTGTATTTGAAAGATTAGCGTCTGAAGCCTGACCTAATTTCGCATTAGCAAAGTTCTTTTAAAGAAAGAATCAACAGTCAGTTAGAATGTGGCCCCCGTCTGTCACCTTTGGGACTGAGGTTATGACCCACCTTGCACTGTCTGGTTGAAGTGCCTTGCTGCTCTCGACAGGCCCAAGGCTTCTAGCCTCGAGACCACAGCACAGGATAGGGTACATGGGGGGTGAAAATTGCACCCGCAGCGCTTCTTAACGTGCACCCGCAGCGTGCAACTGCAGCCGCGTAGCCCATTTTCTTTCCATCCGCTGACTTTAGCAGGCACAAAGATAAGGGCCGGGAGTCCGCCATCTGATCGGAGCAGGCGGAGCGGAGCGGGGCAGCGCATGTCCTATCTCGAAGTTGGCAGCATGGTTTCGGAGACATTGCACCAGGTGGCTGGTGTGGGGAACGAAAGGAGTGGAGGAGACAACAGCCCAGGGTTCATGGGGAGGGAGGATTGTTTATAATCTTAAAATGAAAGTTGATGAAACCATTGAGGCCCATGGTATTAAAGGGTCAGTGGCTGCATGGATACAAAATTGTCTAAGAGACAGAAAGCAGAGTGTAGTGATGAACTGTTGTTTGTCAGACTGGACGGATGTGTACAGTAGTGTCCCCCAGGGATCGGTATTAGGACCACTGCTCTTTTTGGTATATATTAATGACCTGGACTTTGGCATACAGGGCATAACTTTAAAGTTTGCAGATGACACGAAACTCGGAAATGTAGTAAACTGTGAGGATGATAGTAACAGACTTCAGGAGGACATAGACAGACTGGTGAAATGGGCAGACACATGGCAGATTAAATTTAATGCAGAGAAGTGCGAAGTGATTCATTTTGCGAGGAAGAATAAGGAGAGGCAATATAAACTAAATGGTACAATTTTAAAGGGGGTGCAGGAACAGAGAGACCTGGGGGTTTATGTACACAAGTCTTTGAAGGTGGCAGGACAAGCTGAGAAGGCGGTTGAAAAAGCATATGGGATCCAGGGCTTTATTAGTAGAGGCATAGAGCAAGGAAGTTTTTCTAAACCTTTATAAAACACTGGTTTGACCCCAGCTGGAGTATTGTGGCCAATTCTGAGCACCATACTTTTGGAAGGATGTCAAGGCCTTGGAGAGGGTGCAGAGGAGATTTAGTGGAATGGTACCAGGGATGTAGGACTTCAGATATGTGGAGAGACTGGAGAAGCTGGGGTTGTTCTCCCTAGAGCAGAGACGGTTAAGGGGGCATTTGATGGAGGTTCAAAATTACGAGGGGTTTTGATAGAGTAAATAAGGAGAAACTGTTTCCAGTGGCAGAAGGGTCGGTAACCAGAGGACACAGATTTAAGGTATTGGCAAAAGAACCAGAGGTGAGATCAGGAAAAAAAAATTTACGCAGCGAGTTGTTATGATCTGGAATGCGCTGCCTGAAAGGGTGGTATAAGCAGATTCAACTGTAACTTTCAAAAGGGAATTGGATAAATACTTCAAGGGGAAAAATTTACAGGGCTATGGGGAAAGAGCAGGGGAGTGAGACTAATTGGATAGCTCTTTCAAAGAGCCGGCACAGCATGATGGGCCGAATGGCCTCCTTCTGTGCTGTATCATTCTTTGAAGCCTGGAAAGCTGCAAAAAGGTTCAATAAAGAGACAGTTTGGTGGGGGGGGGGGGGGTGAGTGAGTACCCCCACCCCCCTCACAAACCTGGCAGCATTTGGCCGGTCTCTACAAGCACCTCTGCTGGGGGCAGAGGGAAGCTCCCACTGACCCCAGAGAGTCTGCTGAGGTGAGCAGAGGAGGCTCCCAGTAGCCCTATGTGTGTATATGCATGCGTGTGTGAATATGTATATGTGTGAATATTCATATGCATGTGTGAATTATGTATATGTGTGTGCATATGTATGTGTGTGAATATATATATGCATGTGTGAATATGAATGTAGTATGTATTTTTTTTTATTCGTTCATGGGATGTGGGCGTCACTGGCGAGGCCGGCATTTATTGCCCATCCCTAATTGCCCTTGAGAAGGTGGTGGTGAGCTGCCTTCTTGAACCGCTGCAGTCCGTGTGGTGACGGTTCTCCCACAGTGCTGTAGTATGTATGCAACATTTCCAGAAGTTTTATCAAAAAATGTATGCAACACCAACAGCACAACATGCAAGCAGCAAAGAACACATCTGTGCAAAACAAATAATACAACCAGTATACAAGGAATGGACCCCATACACAACAAAGAATGGACCCTGAACACAACACAGAATATACCCTGGGTACAACAAAGAATACACCCTGCACACAACGAAGAACACACCCTGTGTACAACAAAGAATACACCCTGTACACAACAAAGAATACATCCGGTATACTATGAAGAACACACCCTGTACACAATAAAGAATGTATCCTGTACACAACAAAGAATGTACCCTGTACACAACAAAAAATGCACCCTGTACACAACAAAGAATAAACCCTGTGCACAACAAAGAATACACCATCTACACAACAAACAAATGACCCTGTACGCAACAAAGAACACACCCTGTACATGACAAGGAATGGACCCTGTACACTACAAAAAATACACCCTGTACACAATAAAGAAGGGACCCAGAACACAACAAAGAGTACACACCGTACACCAAAAAGAACACACCCTGTGTACAACAAACAATATGTCCGGTACACTACAAAAAATACAACCTGCACACAACAAAGAACATAAGAACACAAGAAATAGGAGCAGGAGTAGGCCATACGGCCCCTCGAGCCTGCCCTGCCATTCAATCAGATCATGGCTGATCTTCAACCTCAACTCCACTTTGCTGCCTGATCCCCATATCCCTTGATTTCCCTAGAGTCCAAAAATCTATTGATCTCAGCCTTGAATATACTCAATGACTCAGCATCCACAGCCCTCTGGCGTAGAGAATTCCAAGGATTCACAACCCTCTGAGTGAAGAAATTTCTCCTCATCTCAGTCTTAAATGGCCGACCCCATATCCTGCAACTGTGCCCTCTAGTTCTAGATTCTCCAGCCAGGAGAAACAACGTCTCAGCATCTATCCTGTCAAGCCCCTTCAGAATCTTGTATGTTTCAATGAGATCACCTCTCATTCTTCTAAACTCCAGAGAGTATAGGACCATTCTACTCAACCTCTCCTCATAGGACAACCCAGGAATTAATCCCAGGAATTAATCTAGTGAACCTTTGTTGCACCGCCTCTAAGGCAAGTATACCCTTTGGAGACCAAAACTGTACACAGTACTCCAGGTGAGGTCTCACCAAAGCCCTGTACAATTGTAGCCATGATGTGGAGATGCCGGTGATGGACTGGGGTGGACAAATGTAAGGAGTTGCACAACACCAGGTTATAGTCCAACAGCTTTATTTGAAATCACAAGCTTTCGGAGCTTAGCTCCTTCGTCAGGTGAAGTAACTTCACCTGACGAAGGAGCTAAGCTCCGAAAGCTTGTGATTTCAAATAAAGCTGTTGGACTATAACCTGGTGTTGTGCGACTCCTTACATTTGTACAATTGTAGTAAGACTTCCTTACTCTTGTACTCCAATCCGAATAAAGACCAACATGCCTGCTGTGCCAGCATGTTAACCTTTTGTGTTTCTTGTACCAGGACACCCAAGTCTCTCTGAACACCAACATTTAATAGTTTCTCATCATTTAAAAAATATTTTGTTTTTCTATTCTTCCTACCAAAGTGAATAACCTCACATTTCCCCACATTATACTCCATCTACCACCTGCTTGCCCACTCAATTAACCTGTCTATATCCCTTTGAAGACTCTCTGTGTCCTCCTCACAGCTTACTTTCCCACTTAGCTTGTCTCATCAGCAAATTTGGATACATTACACTCGGTCCCTTCATCCAAGTCATTAATGTAGATTGTACATAGCTGAGGCCCAAGCACCAAACCTTGCGGCACCCCACTAGTTACAGCCTGCCAATCTAAAAATGATCCGTTTATCCCTACTCCCTGTTTTCTGTCGGTTAACCAATCTTCTATCCATGCTATTATACTATCCCCAACCCCATAAGCCCTTATCTTGCGTAACAACCTTTTATGTGGCCCCTTATCAAATGCCTTTTGAAAATCCAAATATACTGTATCCACTGGTTCCCCTTTATCTAACCTGTTAGTTACATCCTCAAAAAACTCTAATAAATTTGTCAAACACGATTTCCCTTTCATAAAACCATGTTGACTCTGCCTAATCATATTATGATGTTATAAGTGCCCTATTACCACTTCCTTAGTAATGGATTCCAGTATTTTTCCAACAACTGATGTCAGGCTAACTGGCCTGTAGTTCCCTGTTTTCTCTCTCCCTCCTTTCTTGAATAGCGGGGTTACATTTGCTACTTTCCACTCTATTGGGACTGTTCTAGAATCGAGGGAATTTTGGAAGATCATAACCAATGCACCCACTATCTCTGCAGCCACCTCTTTTAGAACCCTCGGATGTAGGCCATCAGGTCCGGGGGATTTATCAGCTTTTAGTCCCATTAGTTTCTCAAGTACTTTTTCTCTACTGATAATAATTACTTTAAGTTCCTCACTCTCATTAGCCCCTTGGTTCCCCATTATTTCTGTCTTCTACTGTGAAGACAGATACAAAATATTTGTTTAATACATCTGCCATTTCCTGATTCACCATTATAATTTCTCCTGTCTCAGCCTCTAGGGGACCAACGTTTACTTTTGCTACTCTCTTCCTTTTTACATACTTGTAAAAGCTCTGAGAATGAACCCTGTGTACAACAAAGAATAAAACCTGTACACAACAAAGAATTCACCATCTACACAACAAAGAATGTAACCTCTATGCAACAAAGAACATACCCTATACACGACACAAAAAGGAACACACCCTGTACACAACAAAGAATGGCAACTATACGCAACAAAAAACACAACCTGTACACAATCAAGAAGGAAACCTGTACACCACAAAGAACACACCCTATATACAAGAATGCACCCTGAACACAACAAAGAGTACACTCGGTACACAGCAAAGAACACAACCTGTGTACAACAAAGAATACACCCTGTACACAAAAAAGAATACACTCTGTACATAATGAAGAACACACCCTGTACACAACAAAGAACATACCCTGTACACAAAAAGGAACACGTCTTACACACAACAAAGAACGGACCCTGTATACAACAAAGAATGGACCCTGTCCACAACAAAGAATGTACCCTGTACACAACAAAGAATACATCCGGTACACTACAAAGAACATACCCTGCACATAACACACCCTGTACTCAACAAAGAATGGACCCTGTACAAAACAAAGAACATACTCTGTACACAAAAAGGAACACACCTTGCACACAACAAAAGATATACTCTGTACACAACAAAGAATATACCTTGTGCACATAAAAAGAATGCACCTAGTGTATAACAAAGAATACACCCTGTACACAACAATGAATACACCCCGTACATAACAAAGAATGCAACCTGAACACAACAAAGAATACACCCGGTACACGACAAAGAACACACCCTGTGTCCAAAAATTTACCCTATACACAATAATGAATACATCTGGTACACTACTATGAACACATCCTGTACATAACAAAGAACGCACCTTGAACACGACAAAGAATGAACCCTGTACACAACAAAGAATATACCCTGCACACAAAGAAGAATAGATTTGTACACAACAACAAACACATGCGGTACACAACAAAGAATGGACCCTGTACACAACAAAGAACACACCATGTACACAACAGAAAATATACCCTGTACATAACAAAGAATATCCCTGTGCACAACAAAGAATGGCACTCTAAACAACAAAGAATACACCATCTCCTCAACAAAGAACACATCTGTACACAGCAAAAAATACACGCAATACACGCAGTATACAACGAAGAACACACCCAGTGTACAACAAAAAATTCATCCTGAACACAATAAAGAATATACCTGGTACACAACAAAGAACACATCCTGTATATAACAAAGAATACACCCTGTAAACAACAAAGATTACACCCAAACACAACACAGAACACACCCTGTGTACAACAAAGAATACACCATGTACACAACAAAGAAGGGAATCTATACACAACATAGAACACACTCTGTACACAACAAAGAATACCACCTCGTACACAACAAAAAACAAATCCTGTGTATAACAAAGAATACACTCTGTACACAACAAAGAATACACCCTGAACACAACAAAGAGCACACCTGGTACTCAGCAAAGAAAGGACCCCATACACAACAAAGAATGGATCCTGTATACAACACAGAATGAACCCTGTACACAAGGAACATAATCTCTGCACAACAAAGAATACACCCTGTACAGAACAAAGAATGGACCCTGTACACAACAAAGAATGGACCCCGTACACAACAAAGAGCACACCATGTACACAACAAAGGATACACCCATTACACAACAAAGAATATATACGCTACACTACAAAGAACACATCCTTCACACAACAAAGAACACACACTGCAGACAACAAAGAACACACCCTATATACAACAGTGAATGGACCATGGACACAACAAAGAATTGACCCTGCACACAAAAAAGTATGTACGCTGAATACAACAAAGAATACAACAAAGAACACACCTTGTACAAAAACAAAAAACACACCCTGCACGCAGCAAAGAATGAACCCCGTACACAACAAAGAATACACCCAGTACACGACAAAGAACAAACCCTGTGTCCAAAAATTTACCCGATACACAACAATGAATACATCTGGTACACTACAATGAACACATCCTGTACATAACAAAGAACAAAAAGTCACAATAAGAATAAAACCGGACGGACCACCCGGCATCGGACGATTAGGTACCGGCTATGACGAATGCAAACCAATTCCAGTCAACCCTGCAAAGTCCTCCTCACTATCATCTGGGGACTTGTGCCAAAATTGGGAGAGCTGTCCCACAGACTAGTCAAGCAACAGCCTGACATAGCCATACTCACAGAATCATACCTTTCAGCCAACGTCCCAGGCTCTTCCATCACCATCCCTGGGTATGTCCTGTCCCATCGGCAGGACAGACCCACCAGAGGTAGCGGTACGGTGATATGGAGTCAGAAGGGAGTGGCCCTGGGAGTCCTCAACATTGACTCTGGACCCCATGAAATCTCATGGCATCAGGTCAAAAATGGGCAAGGAAATCTCCTGCTGATTACCACCGACCGTCCTCCCTCAGCTGATGAATCAGTCCTCCTCCATGTTGAGCGCCACTTGGAAAAAGCACCAAGAGTAGCTAGGGCACAGAATGTACTCTGGGTGGGGGGCTTCAATGTCCATCATCAAGAGTGGTTCGGTAGCCTGTCCTGAAGGACATGGCTGCCAGACTGGGCCTGCGGCATGTGGTGAACGAACCAACACGAGGGAAAAACCTACTTGAACTCGTCCTCACCAATCTACCTGTCGCAGATGCATTTGTCCATGACAGTATTGGTAGGAGTGACCACTGCACTGTCCTCGTGGAGACAAAGTCCCGACTTCGCACTGAGGACACCATCCAATTTGTTGTGTGGCACTATCACCGTGCTAAATTGGATAGATTCAGAACAGATATAGCAGCTCAAAACCGGGCATCCATGAGGCGCTGTAGGCCATCAGCAGCAGCAGAATTCTATTCCAGCACAATCTGTAACCTCATAACCCGGCATATTCCTCACTCTACCATTATGAACAAGCCAGGGGATCAACCCTGGTTCAATGAGGTGTGTAGAAGAGCATGCCAGGAGCAGCACCAGGCGTACCTAAATATGAGGTGCCAACCTGGTGAAGCTATAAAACAGGACTACATGCATGCTAAACAGCGGAAGCAACATGCTATAGCAGAGCGAAGCGATTCCACAACCAACGGATCAGATCAAAGCTCTGCAGTCCTGCCACATCCAATCGTGAATGGTGGTGGACAATTAAACAACTAACGGGAGAAGGAGGCTCCATGAACATCCCCATCCTCAATGATGGCGGAGTCCAGCATGTGAGAGCAAAAGACAAGGCTGAAGCGTTTGCAACCATCTTCAGCCAGAAGTGCCGAGTGGATAATCCATCTCGGCCTCCTCCCGATATCCCCACCATCACAGAAGCCAGTCTTCAGCTAATTCGATTCACTCCACGTGATATCAAGAAACGGCTGAGTGCACTGGATACAGCAAAGGCTTTGGGCCCCCGACAACATTCCGGCTGTAGTGCTGAAGACTTGTGCTCCAGAACTAGCCGCGCCTCTAGCCAAACTGTTCCAGTACAACTACAACGCTGGCATCTATCCGACAATGTGGGAAATTAACCAGGTATGTCCTGTCCACAAAAAGCAGGTCAAATCCAATCTGGCCAATTACCGCCCCATCAGCCTACTCTCAATCATCAGCAAAGTGATGGAAGGTGTCGTCGACAGTGCTATCAAGTGGCACTTACTCACCAATAACCTGCTTACTGATTCTCAGTTTGGGTTCTGCCAGGACTAATTGGCTCCAGACCTCATTATAGCCTTGGTCCAAACATGGACAAAAGAGCTGAATTCCAGAGGTGAGGTGAGAGTGACTCCCTTGACATTAAGGCAGCATTTGACCGAGTGTGGCACCAAGGAGCCCTAGTAAAATTGAAGTCAATAGGAATTAGGGGGAAAACTCTCCAGTGGCTGGAGTCATACCTAGCACAAAGGAAGATGGTAATGGTTGTTGGAGGCCCTAGGACATTGCTACAGGAGTTCCTCAGGGCAGTGTCCAGGGCCCAACCATCTTCAGCTGCTTCATCAATGACCTTCCCTCCATCATAAGGTCAGAAATGGGGATATTCGCTGATGATTGTACAGTGTTCAGTTCCATTCGCAACCCATCAGAAAATGAAGCAGTCCGTGCCCGCATGCAACAAGACATGGACAACATCCAGGCTTGGGCTGATAAATGGCAAGTAACATTCGCTCCAGACAAGTGCCAGGCAATGACCATTTCCAACAAGAGAGAGTCTAACCACCTCCCCTTGACATTCAACGGCATTACCATCGCCAAATCCTCCACCATCAACATCCTGGGGGTCACCATTGACCAGAAACTTAACTGGACCAGCCACATAAATACTGTGGCTGCAAGAGCAGGTCAGAGGCTGGGTATTCTGCGGCGAGTGACTCACTTCCTGACTCCCCAAAGCCTTTCCACCATCTACAAGTCAGGAGTGTGATGGAATACTCTCCACTTGCCTGGATGAGTGCAGCTCCAACAACACTCAAGAAGCTGGACACCATCAAGAACAAAGCAGCCCGCTTGATTGGCACCCCAACCACCATCCTAAACATTCACTCCCTTCATCACCGGCGCACCGTGGCTGCAGTGTGTACCATCTACAGGATGCACTGCAGCAACTCGCCAAGGCTTCTTCAACAGCACCTTCCAAACCCGCAACCTCTACCACCTAGAAGGACAAGGGCAGCAGGCACATGGGAACAACACCACCTGCACGTTCCCCTCCAAGTCACACACCATCCTGACTTGGAAATATATCGCCGTTCCTTCATCATCGCTGGATCAAAATCCTGGAACTCCCTACCTAACAGCATTGTGGCAGAATCTTCACCACACGGACTGTAGCGGTTCAAGAAGGCGGCTCACCACCACCTTCTCAAGGGCAATTAGGGATGGGCAATAAATGCTAGCCTTGCCAGCGACGCCCATATCCCATGAATGAATAAAAAATAATGGACTCTGTCGACAATAAACAACACATCCTGTACACACCAAGGAATGGACCCTGTACACAACAAAGAACATAACCTCTGCGCAAAAAGAATACACCCTGTTCACAACAAAGAATGGACCCTGTATACAACAAAGAACACACCATGTACACAACAAAGAACACATGCTGTACACAACAAAGAATGGGCTCTGTACACAACAAAGAATACACCCTGTACACAACAAAGAATGGACCCTGTACACAACAAACAATGGCACTCTACACAACAAAGAATAAACCCTGTGCACAACAAAGAATGGCACTCTACACAACAAAGAATAAACCCTGTGCACAACAAAGAATGGCACTCTAAACAACAAAGAATACGCCACCTACTCAACAAAGAACACACCTGTACACAACAAAAAATATACCAGTATACAATCAAGAATGCACCTGGTATACAACAAAGAACACACCCTGTGTACAACAAACAATACATCCTGTACACAACAAAGAAGAGGACCTGTACACAACAAAGAGTACACCCGGTACACAACAAAGAACACATCCTGTATATAACAAAGAATACACCCTGTAAACAACAAAGAATACACCCAAACACAACAAAGAATACACCCTGTACACAACAAAGAAGTGAACCTGTACACAACAAATAGTACACCCGGTACACAACAAAGAACACATCCTGTATATAAGAATACACTCTGTAAACAACAAAGAATACACCCAAACACAACAAAGAACACACCCTTTGTACAACAAAGAATACACCATGTACACAACAAAGAAGGGAACCTATACACGACAAAGAATGGATCCTCTATACAATACAGAATGAACCCTGTACACAACAAGGAACATAATCTCTGCACAACAAAGAATACACCCTGTACACAACAAAGAATGGACCCTGTACACAACAAAGAATGGACCCTGTACACAACAAAGAACACGCATTGTACACAACAAAGAACACGCATTGTACACAACCAAGAATGGACCCTGTACACAACAAAGAATGGACCCTGTACACAACAAAAATTGACCCTGTACACCACAAGCAGAAAACCCTGTATACAACAGAGACAGAACCCTATACACAACAAACAATACACCCTGTACACAAGAAAGAATGGACCCTGTACACAACAAACAATGGCACTCTACACAACAAAGAATAAACCCTGTGCACAACAAAGAATGGCACTCTAAACAACAAAGAATACACCATCTACTCAACAAAGAACACACCTGTACACAACAAAAAATATATCTGTGTACAACCAAGAATACACCCGGTATACAACAAAGAACACACCCTGTGTACAACAAAGAATACACCCTGTACACAACAAAGAAGTGAACCTGTACACGACAAAGAATGGATCCTCTATACAATACAGAATGAACCCTGTACACATCAAGGAACATAATCTCTGCACAACAAAGAATACACCCTGTGCACAACAAAGAGTACACCCGGTACACAACAAAGAACACATCCTGTATATAACAAAGAATACACCCTGTAAACAAGAAAGAATACACCCTGTAAACAACAAAGAACACACCCTGTGTACAACAAAGAATACGCTATGTACACAACAAAGAAGGGAACCTATACATGACAAAGAATGGATCCTCTATACAACACAGAATGAACCCTGTACACAACAAGGAACATAATCTCTGCACAACAAAGAATACACCCTGTACACAACCAAGAATGGACCCTGAACACAACAAGAATGGACCCTGTACACAACAAAAAATTGACCATGTACACCACAAGCAGTACACCCCTGTACACAACAAAGAAAGAACCCTATACACAACAAACAATACACCCTGTAGACAACAAAGAACACACCCTGTGTACAACAAAGAATACACCCTGCACACAACAAAGAATACACCAAGTACACAACAAACACACCCCGTGCACAACAAACAATACACCCTGTGCACAACAAATAATACACCCCATGCACAACAAAGAGTGAACCTTGTACACAACAATGAAAGGAGTCTGTACATGACAAAGAATACATCCCATGCGCAACCAAGAATACAATCTGCACAAAACGAGGAATGGACGCTATACACAACAAACAATACACCCTGTACACAACAAAGAATGGACCCTGTTCACAACAAAGAATGGAGCACGTATACAATAAAGAATGGACACTGTACACAACAAAGAATACACCCCATGCACAACACAGAATGGACTCTGTACACAAGAATGGACCCTGTACACAACAAAGAATACACACAGTACACAACAATCAATAAACCCTGTACACAACAAAGAAGGAACCCTGTACACACCAAGGAATACAGCCTTTACACAACAAAGAACACTCCCTGTACACCACACAGAATACACCCTATACACAACAAAGAATGGACCTTGTACCCAACAAAGAATACACCCTGTACACAACAAAGAATGGACTCTGTACACAACAAAGAATGGATCCGGTACACAACAAGCAACACACCCTATACACAACAAAGAGTACACCATGTACACATACGAACATACATACGAATTAAGAGCAGGAGTAGGCCATTCAGCCCCTCGAGCCTGCTCTGCCATTTGATAAGACCATGGCTGATCTGATTGCGACCTCAACCCTACTTTCCCGTCTACCTACTATAACCTTTGACTCCCTTGTTAATCAGGAATCTATCTAACTCAGCCTTAAAAATATTCAGTGACCCTGCCTCCACCGCTCTCTGGGGAAGAGAGTTCCACAGACTCACGACCCTCTGAGAGAAAAAATTTCTCCTCATCTCTGTCTTAAATGGGAGGCCCCTTATTTTTAACACGACAAAGAACGATCCCTGTACACAAAAATGAAACCACCCTCTACCGAACAAAGAATGGACCCTGTACATGACAAAGAATACACCATGTATGCAACAAAGTACACACCCTGTACACAACAAGCAATACACACCTGTACACAACAAAGAACGAATCCTGTGCCCAGCAAAGAATACACCCTGTACACAACAAAGAACACAGCGTGTACACAACAAAGAATGGACCCTGTGCACAACAATAAATGGAACCTGTAGAAAACAAAGAATACACACAGTACGCAGCGATCAATACACCCTGTACACAACAAAGAAGGGATCCTGTACACAACAAAGAACACACCTTGTGCACAACAAAGAATGGAATCTGTACACAACAAAGAATGGATCCTGTAAGCAAGAACACAAAAAAGTACACACCTGTACCGAAAAAAGAACGGACCCTGTACACAACAAAGAATGGAACCTGTAGACAACAAAGAATACCCACAGTACACAACAATTAATACAACCTGTACACAACAAAGAGGGGACCTTGAACACAACAAAGCATGCACCCTGTACACAACAAAAATGGACACCATACACAACAAAGAATACAATGTGTACACAAGCAATACACCCTGTACACAACAAATAATACATCCTGTACACAACAAAGAATACACCCTGTACACAACAAGCAATACATCTTGTACACAACAAAGGAACTCTGTACACCACAAATAATACATTCTGTACACAACAAAGAATGGACCCTGTACACAACAAAGAACACACCCTGTACACAACAAAGAGTACACCCAGTAGACAACAAACAATACACGCCATGCACACCAAAAGTGGACCTTGTACACAACAATGAAAGGACTCTGTACACGACAAAGAGTACATCCCCTACGCAACAAAGAAGACAACCTGTACACAATGAGGAATGGGCCCTATACACAATGAAGAATACACCTCAAGCACAACGAAGAATGGCCCCTGTACAGAACAAAGAATGGCCCCTGTACAGATCAAAGAATGGACCCTGTACAGATCAAAGAATACAACCTGTACACAACACAGAACACAACAAGTACACGACAAGGATACACCTTGTTAAAAAAGTAGAATGGACGCCGTACACAACAGACAATACACTCTGTACACACAAAGGTTGGAACCTGTGCACAACAAAGAATTGACCCCGTATACTATAAAGAATGGAGGTTGTACACAAAAAGAATGGACCCTGTGCACAACAAAGAATACACCTCATGCACAACGAAGAATGGACCCTGTACACAACAAAGAACACAGCCTGTAAACAACAAAGAATGGACGCTGTCCACAATAAAGAATGGACCCTGTACACAGCAAGCAATACATCATGCACACAACAAAGAATGGATCCTGTACCCAACAAGGAGTACACACCCTATACACAACAAAGCACACACCGTGTACACAACAAAGAATACACCTCATGCACAACAAAGAATGGACCCTGTACATGGCAAAGAATGCACCCTGTACATGGCAAAGAATGGACCCTGTACACAACAAAGAATACACCCCCTACATAACAAGGAATGGACCCTGTAAAAAAACAAAGAATGGACGCCGTAAACAACAGACAATACGCTCTGTACAAACAAAGGTTGGACCCTACACAACAAAGAATACACCTCATGCACAACAAATAATGGCCCCTGTACAGAACAAAGGATGGACCCTGTACACAAAAAAGAATACACTCTGTAAAAAACAAACCATATGCCCTGTACACTACAAAGAATGGGCCTTGTACACAACAAAGAATACACCCAGTACACGACAAAGAATACAACCTGTACACAACACAGAACACACCCTGTACACGACAAGAATGCACCCTGTTAAAAAAATAGAATGGACGCCGTACAAAACAGACAATACACACTGTACACAACAAAGGTTGGAACCTGTGCACAACAATGAATTGACCCCGTATACAATAAACAATGGATGCTGTATACAAAAAAGAATGGATCCTGTACTCAATACAGAATGGATGCTGTACATAAAAAAGAATGGATCCTGTACACGACAAAGAATACACACCATGCACAGCACAGAATGGACCCTGTACACAACAAAAACAACAAAGAATACACTGTGTACACAACATGCAATACAACCTGTACACAACAAAGAATGGACCCTGCACCCAACAAAGAATATACCTTGTACACAACCAAGAACACACTGTGTACACAACAAAGAATGGACCCTGTACCCAACAAAGAATGGACCCTGTACACAACCAAGAACACACTGTGTACACAACAAAGAATGGACCCTGTACATAACAAAGAATGGACCCTGTACACTAAAAAGGAACCATGTACATGACAAATAATACACCCAGTACATAACAAACAATACACCCTGTACACACAATGGTCACTGTACACAACAAAAAATGGAGCCCATACACAAGAAAGAACACAACCTGTACACAACAAAGAATACACCCTGTATACAACAAAGAATGGACCCTGTACACAAAAAAGTGCACACCATCTATTGAACAAAGAATACACCCTTCACACAAGAAAGAACAGACACTGTACACAGCAAAGAATTGACCCTGTTCACAACAAGCAATACACCCTGTACACAACAAAGAATACACCCTGTACATAACAAGGAATGCACAGCGTGCACAACAAAGAATGGACCCTGTAAAAAAACAAAGAATGGCCCCTCTACAGAACAAAGAATGGACCCTGCACACAACAAAGAATACACTCTGTACAAAACAAACAATACTCCCTGTACACAACATAAAATGGGCCCTGTACACAACAAAGAATACACCCTATGCACAACATAGAATAGACACTGTATACAATAAAGAATGGACCCTGTACAGAACAAAGAATACAACCCGTACACAACAAAAATGGACACCTTACACAACAAACAATACACTGTGTACACAACAAGCAATACACCCTGTACACAACAAAGAATGGATCCTGTACATAATAAAGAATGGAACCTGCACACAACAAAGAATGGACCCTGTACCCAACAAAGAATATACCCTGTACACAACCAAGAATACACTATGTGCACAACAAAACTTAGACCCTGAACACGACAAAGAATGGATCCTGTTCCCAAAAGAGAAGGGACCATGTACACAAGAAAGAATACATCATGTATAGAACAAAGAACACACCTTGTACACAACAAAGAATGCACCCTGTACATAACAAAGAATGGATCCTGGACACCATGTACATGACAAATAATACACCCAGTACACAAGAAGCAATACACACTGTACACACAAACAATGGTCAAGGTACATAACAAAGAATGGAGCTCATATACAAGGAAGAACACACCCTGTACACAACAAAGAATACACCCCGTATACAACAAAGAACAGACCCTGTACAAAAAAAGTACACACCCTCTACTGAACAAAGAATATACTCTGAACACAAGAAAGAACAGACACTGTACACAGCAAAGAATGAACCCTGCACACAACAAGCAATACACCCTGTATACAACAAAGAATAGACCCTGTACCCAAAAAGAATACACCCTGTACACAACAAAGCACACGCTGTGTACACAACAAAGAATACACCCCATGCACAACAAAGAATGGAGCCTGTACATGACCAAGAATGCACCCTGTATACAACAAAGAATATACCTCCTGCACAACAAGAATGGCCCCTGTACAGAACAAGGAAAGGCCTTGTACAGAACAAAGAATGACCCCTGTACAGAACAAAGAATACACACTGTACAAAAAAAATACACCCTGTACACAACAAAGGGTCCAGTACACAACAAAGAATACACCCAGTACACTACAAAGAATACAGCCTGTACACAACACAGAACACGCCCTCCACATGACAAAGATGCACACCGTTAAAAAAATAGAATGAACGCCGTACACAACAGACAATACACTCTGTACACAACAAAGGTTGGAACCTGTGCACAATAAAGAATTGACCCCGTATGCAATAAAGAATGGATGCTGTACACAAAAAAGAATGGATCCTGTACACAACAAAGAATGGATCCTGTACACAACAAAGAATACACCCCATGCACAACAAAGAATGGATCCTGTACACAACAAAGAATACACCCCATGCACAACTAAGAATGGACCCTGTACCCAATAAAGAATATACCCTGTACACAACCAAGAACACACTGTGTACACAACAAAGAACACACCCTGTACACAACAAAGAATGGAACATGTACTCGACAAATAATATACCCAGTACACAAGAAACAATACACACTGTACACACAAACAATGGTCACGGTACACAACAAAGAATGGAGCCTGTTCACAAAAAAGTACACACCATCTACTGAACAAAGATTACATCCTGCACACAACAAAGAACAGACACTGTACACAGCAAAGAATGGACCCTGTACACCACGAAGAATGAACCCGGTACACCACGAAGAATGAACCCGGTACACAACAAAGAATGGACCCTGTACCCAACAAAGAATACACCCTGTACACAACAAAGCACACACTGTGTACACGACAAAGAATACACCCCATGCATAACAAAGAATAGACCCTGTACACGACAAAGAATGCAACCTTTAAACAACATAGAATACACCCCGTTCATAACAAGGAATGGACGCCGTACACAACAGACAATACACTCTGTACACAACAAAGGTTGGAACCTGTACACAACAAAGAATTGATCCTATATACAATTAAAAAATCAATGCTATAAACAAAAATGACTGGATCCTGTACACAACAAAGAATACACCTCATGCACAACAAAGAATGGCCCCTATACAGGACAAAGATTGGCCCCTGTTCAAACAAAGAATGAACTCTGTACACAACAAAGGATAAACCCAGTACATGACAAACAAAGATGCACACCATTAAAAAAAATAGAATGGATGTCGTACACAACAGACAGTACACTCTCTACACAACAAAGATTGTAACCTGTGCACAACAAAGAATTGACCCTGTATATAATAAAGAATGGACGCTGTACACAAAAAAGAATGGATCCTATACACAGCAAAGAATACACCGCATTCACAACATGACAAGGATGCACTGTACATAACAAAGAACACAGCCTGTACACAACAAAGAATGGGCCCTGTACGCAATAAAGAATGGACCGTGTACACAACAAAGAATACACATGGTACACAACAAAGAATACACCCCATACACAACAAAAATGGACGTCATGCACAACAATGAATACACTGTGTACACAACAAAGAATGGATCCTGTACACAAAAAAGAATGGAACCTGTACAGAACAAAGAATATACCCTGTACACAACCAAGAACACACTGTGTACACAACAAAAAATGGACCCTGTACACAAAAAAAGGGACCATGTACATGACAAATAATACTCCCAGTACACAACAAACAATACACCCTGTAAATGCAAACAATGGTCACTGTACACAACAAAGAATGGACCCCATATACAATAAAGAATACATCCTGTACACAACAAAGAATACACCCCATATGCAACAGAGAACAGACCCTGTACACAAAAAAGTACACACCCTCTACTGAACAAAGAATACACCCTGCACACAAGAAAGAACAGACACTGTATCCAGCAAAGATTGAACCCTGTACACCACGAAGAATGAACCCTGTAAACAACAAGCAATACACCCTGTACAAAACAAACAAATGACCCCGTTCATAACAAGGAATAGACGCTGTACGCGACAAAGAATACACACCGTACATAACAAGGAATGGACGCCGTACACAACAGACAATACACTCTGTGCACAACAAAGAATTGACCTCATATACAATAAAAAATCGACGCTGTAAACAAAAAAGAATGGACCCTGTACGCAACAAAGAATACACCTCATGCACAACAAAGAATAGCCCTGTACACAACAAACCATACATCCTGAACACAACAAAGAATGGGCCCTGTACACAACAAAGAATACACCCAGTACACGACAAAGAATACAACCTGTACACAACTCAGAACATACACTGTACATGACAAGGATGCACCCCATTAAAAAAATAGAATGGACGCCGTACACAACAGACAATACACTCTGTACACAACAAAGGTTGGAACCTGTGCACAACAGAATTGACCCCATACACAACAAAGAATGGACCCCGTATACAATAAAGAATGGACCCCATATACAATAAAGAATGGACGCAGTGCACAAAAAAGATTGGACACCCCAGGCACAACAAAGAGTGGACCCTGTACACAACAAACTATACACTCTGTACACAACAAAGGGTGGAACTTGTACACAACAAAGAACACAACAAAGAATACATCCCATGCACAACAAATAATGCACTCCATACACACAAAGAATGGACACTGTACACAACAAAGAATAGACCCCATACACAACAAAGAATGGATCCTGTACACAACAAAGTATACACCCCATACACAAAAATATTATAACCCATACACAACAAACAATACACCCTGTATACAACAAAGAATGCACCCTGTACGCAACAAAAAATACACCATATAGGCAATAAAAAATACACCCCATTACACAACGAAGAATACACCCTGTGCAGAACAAAGAATGGTCCCTGTACACAACAAAGAATGGACTCTGAACACAACAAAGAATGGACCCTGTACATAACAAAGTTTGGATCCTGTACACAACAAAGAATGGATCCTGTACACAACAAAGTATACACCCTGTACACAATATTACAACCCGTACACAACAAACAATGCACCCTGTACACAACAAACAATGCACCCTGTACACAACAAACAATGCACCCCGTACACAACAAAGAATGCACCCTGTACACAACAAACAATACACCCTGTATACAAAAAAGAATGCACCCTGTAAACAACAAAGAATGATCCCTGTACACAACAAAGAATGGATCCTGTACATAACAAAGAATACACCCCATACACAACAAACAATACATCCCGTACACAGCAAACAATACATCCTGTACACAACAAATACACTTCGTACACAACAAACTTTACATCCCGTTCACAACAAATGACACACTTTGTACACAAACGATGCACCCTGTACACAACAAACGATACACCCAGTACACAACAAATGATACACCCAGTACACAAACAAAACATCCCGTACACAAAAAACACACTTGATACACAACTAACGTTAATCCCATACACAACAAATGACACACTTTGTACTCAACAAATGATGCACCCGATACACAACAAATAATATACTCCACACACAAGGTAACGCTTTATTACTGTAAGTAAACATGCTGACAGCGCATCATGGCAACACTTTATATAATAAGTAAACATACTGAGGCTATAGGGTACATCATGACAACACATTACTACAGTAAAGGTACATACTATGACTATAGGATGCATCATAGCAACACATTATTACTATGGCCCAGATTTTGCTGAAAACATACCGGCGTCTGAATGCTGTTATAAATGTGCAAATCGGCCAGCAACTTGTGATGCAGAAGAGATAGCCCGTGAAATATGAATCGTCACAAGTTGCTTCCTGATTTGTGTTGCTCCGCCATGATCTTCATGAAAACGGCACGTTAATTGCCCATTAAACCCGCCACAGAAAGTTAAGTCTAGTAATTAACAATGTAAGTACCCTTTTAACAAGGTGATAATTGTTAATGACTGCCAATCAACATCTTTTGCCCAGAAAGTGAACAATTGTAAGTGTAGAGTCTCATTCCTTCAGGTTGTGAATTATTATTGGAGATTTAAACAATGTCAAATTTTATATTTTAATTTTTTTTCCCTACTTTTCCTTTCTATCTCTTTTTTTCTCTCTCTCTTAATCCAATCTTTCTTTTCCTCTGTTTATTTCTCTTTCTGTACCTGATTTTTTGCATAGAATTCACCCATTCTAAATCACCTTTCTTCTCAGTCCTTCCTTTGTTTATTTCTCAATCTTTATTCTCATTGGTTAAGAAGATACCCTGTTTGTCCCGTTGTTCACCAAGGTCCCAAATGCCCTGTTACCCTTGCAACGCTGTTATCAGCTCGCACTTCCAGCACCGTTGTGGGCAAAAAATGTTAAAACATGCATGAACATGTCTAACTAACGGGGCACGTTGCGAGATGCTCCGCTCCAGCAAAATCTGGGCCTATAAGTAAACATACTGAGGCTATAGGGAGCATTAAGGTACCACATTACTACAATAAAGGAATTACTGAGGCTTTAGGGTGCATCATGGCAACACATTACTATAATAAGAAAACATACTGAGGCTGTAGGGTGCATCATGGCAACATATTACTACAGTAAAGGAACATACTGAGACTATAGGGTGCATCATGGCAACACATTATTAGCATGCCGCAGGGTCAGCTGTGTCTGAGCGGGAGGAGGTGGACTCTGAACTAGAGGGGAACCCTAATCCCTCCTACGCCTCACCCCCTCCCTGTGAACAAACCCTTCATGTGCCAAGGGTACGGCCTCTGTCGGTCAGGATCAGGGAGTTGGGGGCTGGGTTGCTGATGCTGCTCCAAGGGGACACGGGGAGAGGCAGCTGCTGGCTGCATCACTGGAGGCTCATCCTCAGCAGCCGGGTACTGCAAGGGCTGTGTGTCTGGCACGAAAGTCTGGGGGTGTAAAGAAGTGACTCTGGCACCTGCTGCCTTCCTGCCAGTCAGCAGCATGTCCCTAGTGGCCCTTGTCTGTATCTGTGGCAGGTGACGCTACAGGGGTGGGGTGTGGAAGTATTCGGGCGCCTGCTGCAGAACAGTGGTATTTGCTGCATAGGTGTCAATTGCCCGTGCAACAACCTGACAAAGGTAGGCCACATTCTGCCCAAGGTCGTCCATCTTCTGCCCAAGACTGGCCACGTTCTGCCCAAGGTCGTCTATCTTCTGCCCAAAGTTGGCCACATTCTGCCCAAGGTTGGCCACATTTTGCCCAAGGTTGGCAACATTTTGCCCAAGGTTGTCCATCGTCTGACACATAGTCTGATTGAGGAGCTTAATCACTTGGCTCACGGACCCATGAAATTGCAGGTACCTGCCATGCTCCCCAGTCAACTTCCTTCGCATTTCTGTACCCCTGAAGTCATCTTCCCAGTCGTCCTCATGCTAGGCCCAACGTCAACCCCGACCTACAGGGGACCAGGACGCATCTTCCCCACCTCCCAGTGGTCCCTCACCCCCCGCAACAGGTCGGACTCAGGCTGCAGCTTGGCGGATGTCTGTGAGAGGGGAGGAGCGTGTGTCTTGCACAGAGTCGGAGAGGCCAGGAGTTGGAAGGAGGGGTGGGCTCCCAGGGTTTGGGGCGGGGGGGAGGGTGAAGTTCGTCACGGTTAAGCGCCCCCTCCACATCAGCATCCTCAAGGTGCAGCGTGGGAACAGGAATGCTGACGCCACTTTGCCTGCCCACCTCCCCAAGGCGCACAGCCTCCTCATCCTCCTGGCACCCTCCTAGTTCCTCCTCCTCCTCCCCCCGCTCAGTCATCGCCTCAGTGCCCTCTGCAACCCCGCCTCCTCGGGTTGCCATGGACCTGTGGGAAGGAAGAACAAAATATTACAAAGGTAAAACGCATGTTCATTTGCCACATCACAAGTTTTATCTTCACATTCAATGCACAACACGATGCACGAGCATCCTCCCACTCTAATTTCCTTTTCCTACCCTGAAGCCATGAAAGTGGCTTTAAACATGCAGCCCACGGAAACACATGCAATTCACAAATCTCAGATGTCCCTCCTCTCTGTCTCAACCTGGCCAGAAGACAGAGCAAGAGGACGTGATACTCACCTTGCCCGAGTCCAACGTCTGCCTGGGTCTCTGGCGGTACACCCTTGTAACCCGGCACCTGCAGGGCCCTGTCCTCATGGGGGATAACCTCCCTCAGGAGGGGAGTCCCCCCCACCCGTTATCGCCCGCTCCCGGGCATTATGAGCCATCTTACCCTACACAGACAGAAATATATGAAAAAGAGAGAGAAAGAGAGAGAGAGAGCATCACATTAGTTGCTGCCTGCTGGTACAGACTTCTTTTCATCCATGTAACTGTGCTTTCTCTGTAGCAGAGATAAAAAAGGTGTGAAATTCATCACTTTGGGAAGGCTGTCTCCCATGGCAACTGAGTTTTTCGACTCACTTGACTTTGGATTCAACCTTCCACAAACAACTTGTAGAAAAGCTCATTGGCCTGTATGAAGTAACACACAGACATGCAGTTTTAAAATTATAAATTTGTCTAATAATCTTTACCTACCTTCCCAGCTCTGGTAAGATCGTTACATTTCTTTCTTTTCCCCACTGTCCATAGAACCGTGGATGTTGCGGTGAGACTCGGTGCCATCTTCTTCCATGCCACCATGCTGATTTTGAGCGAAGCCCTGGACTTTTCATTCCCCAGCAGCCGCTGACGTCTCATCTCGACCTCATCTAACAGCTCCCGCAGATCGTCGTCGATAAAGCTGTTGGATCTCCTCTTTTCATCTGTCTTTTCGTTCGAGGATTTTCTGTGAAAAAGTGCATATGCAAAGCACTGTTAATTATTTTCTACTGCTTTGTAAAATGGTCTTAAAATGTCTTTTTAAACTTTAGTAACTTTTTTAAGTTAGTCTTAGTGCTACACCTTAACTGAATTGATGGTATCTGTTTTCAGCTATTTATAGTGCACTGTGGTTGGTTTGTTAGACAATTGGGCCTGATGTTCACGAGGACCCAAAGGCCCCGTTGACCTCGCTGCGCCATTATCAATTCGCAATGACAGCAATTAGAGGCACAAAAATAATACAATCTGAAGGGTGAGGAAAAAAATCCAATTCATAGTGCTCCAGCAATTTCTGGGCCATTACTACAGTAATAAGCACTCTGAGGCAATAAGTTGCATCATGACAACATATAGCTACAGTGAGTAAACGTATTGATGATATAGGGTGAATCATGGCAATCCTTCACTATAGAAAGTAAACATACTGAGGCTATAGGGTGCATCATGACAACGTATTACTACAGTGAGTAAACATACTGAGGCTATAGAGTGCATCATGACAACCTATTACTACAGTAAGTAAATATGTTTATGCCATAGGTTGCATCATGGCAAACCTTTACTACAGTAAGTAAACACATTGACGATATAGTTAGCATTATGACAACATATTACTACAGTACATACTGAGACTATAGGGTGCATCAGAGGAACACATTACTTCAGTACGTAAACATACTGAGGCTATAGGTTACATTATGACAACATATTACAACAGAAACTAAACATATTGATGCTATAGGTTGCATCATAACAACATATTAATACAGTAAGTAAATATACTCAGGCTATAGGTTGCATCATGACAACATAGTACTAGAGTATGTAAACATCCCAAGGCTATAGGTTGCATCATGACAGTTTTTTAAGACAGTAAGTAAGCATACTGAGGCTATAGATTGTATCATGGCAACACATTACTACAGTAAGTAAACGTACTGAGGCTATGGATTGCACCCTGACAACATATTACTACAGTACATAAACCTACTGAGGCGATAGGTTGCATCTTTGCAACACAGTACTTGAGTAAGTAAACATATTGATGCTATAGGATGCATCACAGCAACACATTACTAAAGTAAGTAAACATACTCAGGCTATAGGTTGCACCATGACAACATATTATGAGGGTAAGTATACATACTGAGGCTATAGCTTACATCATGACAACATATTGGGCCGAAATTTGCACCGACTGGCATGGCAAGGCTCTCCGCACATTCTGCGGATAAAAAGTATGAAAATACTTACTTCGTGGCCCGCGATGTCCACTTGCTCCATTTTGAATTCTTTTCAACTAGTGCGCTCTGAACTCAGCATAGGTTCTCATTCGCATCGGACAGACTGTGGGATTGGAAGCCACGCCCACAGAATCTGTCAGGAAGAGAAGTCACGCCCACAAGTAGGCAAGTAGAAATCATTCATTTAAAGTAAACTTCTGTATATCAGTGTAAATAAAAATGTAACATATCTTCTTATAAAAAGCCAAGCAAATGATTTAATTTAATGAAGTTACAAGTTGAAAAAAAGTTTAAATTTTAAAATTTTAACAATTTTCTTCAATGATCAAAAATATTGAAAGAAGAGTAATATGAGATTCCACATTTTTAAAATTTAATTTTTAGTTTTCTCGCAGTCATTAGGAGTCATCGCACTTTTAAAAAGTAGCTTAGAGCTGCTATTTTTCAGCGTACTTCTTGGTGGCGTAAGTGCTTTTGTTCCAGCTGGGCAGATGGGTGAGTTTACGAATGTTCATTGATTTGAATGATTGTAGCGTAGTGTTTCAGTGCAAATATGTGCATTCGTGAACTTACTCCATCGATTTGCCGGCGCAGAGAGAGGACGCCATTATAGAAAGGCGTCCCGAGATGAGTAATTTCTGGCCCATTACTACAGTAAGTAAAAATACCGAGGCTCTAGGTTGCACCATGGCATTTTTTAAAGACAGCAAGTAAACATACTGAGGCTATAGGTTGTATCATGGCAACACATTATTGCAGTAAATATACATATTGATTTGACAGGGTGCGTCATGGCAACACATTACTCAAGTAAGTAAACATACTGAGACAATATGTTTGCATCATGACAACATATTCCTACAATACGTAAATATAGTGAGGCTATAGTGTACGTCATAGCATCAAATTAATACATTAAGTAAACATACTGCCACTATAGTGTGCATCATGGCAACATATTACTACAGCAAGTAAACATACTGAGGCTATAGGTTGCAAATTGACAACTTATTGGTAAAGTAAGTAAACATACTGAGGCTATAGGTTGCATCATGACAACATATTACTACACTAAGTTAACACATTGAGGCCATAGATTGCATTATGGCAACACATGCGAATAGTAAGTAAACATACTGAAGCTTTAGGTTGCACCATGACAACATATTACTACAGTAACTAAACATATTGACACCATAGGTTGCATCATGGCAATTCTGTACAACAGTAAGTAAACATACTGAGGCCATAGGTTGCACCATGACAACATTGTAACACAGTAAGTAAACATATTGAGGTTATAGGCTGCATCATAACAATATATTACCACAGTACATAAACATATTGAGGTTTAGGGTGCATCATGACTCCATATTAATACAGTAATTAAACATTATAGTACTGGAAAGGGATAATGTAGTTCTGGGGTCAAAGACAGGATCTATTTGGTTAGAATTAAGGAACAATAGAGGAGTTATTACGCTACTGGGTGTATACTATAGGCAACCAAATAGTGGGAAGGAGATAGACGAGAACATTTGCAGGCAAATTGCAGAGAGATGCAAGAACTATAGAGTAGTAGGAATTGGAATCAAAAATTGGAAGGTAGAACAGTAATTGAACAATGGGATGCCTTCACGGAGGAGTTGGTTCGGTTACAGAGTAGACATAGCCCTACGAGAGGGAAAGGAAGGGCAGCCAAAGCCAGGGCTCCCTGGAAGACTAAAGATATAGAGATTAAAATGAAATAGAAAAAGGAGGAGCGATGAGAGAGTATGAGAATAGATTAGCGGCTAACATAAATGGGAACCCAAAAGTCTTTTATAAACATATAAATAGTCAAAGGAAGGGTGGAATCTATTAGGGACAAAAAAGATCTTCTTGTGGAGGCAGAGGGCATGGCTGAGGTACTAAATGAATTCTTCACATCCGTTTTCACTAGAGGACGCTGCCATTGTAGCAATAAAGGAGGAGGTAATAGTGATATTGGATAGGATAAAAATAGATAAAGAGGAGGTACTTAAAAGATTGGCAGTACTCAAAGTAGAAAAGTCACCCAGTCCAAATAAGATGCATCCTCGGTTGCTGAGGGAAGTAAGGGTGGAAATTGCAGAAGCTCTGGCCACAATCTTCCAATGCTCCTTAGATATGGGGACAGTGCCGGAGGACTGGAGGATTTAAATGTTACACTCCTGTTCAAAAAAGGGAAGAGCGATAAACCCGGCAATTACATGCTAGTCAGCCTAAAGTTGGTGGTGGGGAAACTTTTTGAGACAATAATCCGGGACAAAATTAATTGGCACTTAGAAAAGTATGGGCTAATAAATGAAAGTCAGCACGGATTTGTTAAAGGAAAATCGTGTTTGACTAACTTGATTGAGTTCTTTGATGAAGTAACGGAGAGGGTTGATGAGGAAAGTGCGGTTGGTGTTGTGTATATGGACTTTCAAAAGGCATTTGTAAAAATACCACATAATAGACTTGTTAGCAAAATTGAAGCCCATGGGATTAAAGGGACAGTGGCAGCATGGATACAAAATTGGCTAAGGGACAGAATGCAGAGAGTAGTTGTGAACGGTTGTTTTTCAGACTGTTGAGAAATATACAGTGATGTTCCCCAGGAGTCAGTATTAGGACCACTGCTCTTTTGGATATATATTAATGACCTGGACTTGGGTATAGAAGGTATAATTTCAAAGTTTACAGATAACACCAAACTCGAAAATGTAGTAAACAATATGGAGGATAGTAACAGACTTCAGGAGGACATAGGCAGACTGGTGAAATGGGCAGACACATGGCAGATGAAATTTAACACAGAGAAGTGTGAAGTGATGCATTTTGGAAGGAAGAATGAGAAGATGCAATATAAACTAAATGGTGCAATTTTCAAGGGGGTGCAGGAACAGAGAGACCTGGGGATACACATACACAAATCTTTGAAGGTGGCAGGACAATTTGAGAAGCTTTTTAAAAAAGCATATGGGATCCTGAGCTTTATTAATAAAGGCATAGAGTACAAAAGCAAGGAAGTTATGCTAAACATTTATAAAACACGGGCTAGGCCTCAGCTGGAGTATTGTGTCCAATTCTGGGCACTACATTTTAGGAAGGATGTCAAGGCCTTAGAGAGGGTGCAGAAGAGATTTACTGGAATGGTGCCAGGGATGAGGGACTTCAGATATGTGGAGAGACTGCAGAAGCTGGGGCTGTTCTTCTCAGAACAGGGAAGGTTAAGGGGAGATTTGATAGAGGTGCTCAAAATCATGAACGGTTTTGATAGAGGAAATAAGGAGAAACTGCTTCCAGTGACAGAAGGGTCGGTAACCAGAGGATACAGATTTAAGGTGATTGGCAAAAGAATCAGAGGCGACCTGAGGAAAAATGTTTCTACGCAGCGAGTTGTAATGATCTGGAATGCACTGCCCGAAAGTGTGGAGAAGCAGATTAAACAGTAACTTTCAAAAGGGAATTGGATAAATACTTGAAGGGAAAAAATTTACAGGGCTACGGGAATAATTGGATAGCTCTTTCAAAGAGCCGGCACAGGCATGATGGGCAGAATGGCCTCCTCCTCAGCTGTACCTACTATAATAGTTTGTTACTATGATACTAAGTCAATAGCTTGCATCACGAGAACACGTTACTACAGTAAGTAAACATACTGAGGCTATAGGTTGCATCATGAGAAGATATTACTACAGTCAGTAAAAATACTGAGGCTATAGGTTGCATCATGATGACTTATTGGTAAAGTAAGTAAACATATTGGTTGCAGCATGACTTTTTTGTTAAGACAGTATGTAACCATATTGAGGCTATAGGTAGTATCATGACAACATACTACTACGGTAAGTAAACATACTGACGCTATAGGTTCCATTACGGCAACACATCTGTATAGTAAGTAAACATAATGTGCTATAGGTCGCATCATGGCAACCCTTTACTGCAGTAACTAAACATACTAAGGCTGTAGGTTGCACCATGACTACATATTACTATAGTAAGTAAACATGTTGAGGCAATAGGCTGCATCATGACAATAGATTACCACAGTACGTAAACATATTGAGGCCATAGGGTGCATCATGACACCATTTTAATACAATAATTAAACATACTGAGGCTATAGGTTGCATTATGGCAACTTAATGGTAAAGTAAGTAAACATACTGAGGTTACAGTTTGCAGCAGGACATTATTTAAGACAGTATGTAACCCTACTAAGGCATTAAGGGAACACATCTGTATAGTAAGTAAACATAATGAGGCTATAGGTTGCATCATAGCAATCCTTTACTACGGTAAGTAAACATATTGATCCCAGAGGTTGCACCATGACACCATGTTAAAACAGTAATTAAACATACTTGGGCTATAGGTTTCATCATGACAACACATTACTAGAGTAAGTAAACATACTGAGGCATAGATTGCATCATGGCAACACGTTACTACAGTATGTAAACATATTGATGCTGTAGGATGCATCATACCAAAATATTGCTACAGTAAGTAAACATATTGAGGCTATAGGTTGCATCTTGACATTTTTTTAAGACAGTAAGTAAACCGACTGAGGCTATAGGTTGCATCACGACAACATATTACCACAGTAAGTAACCTTACTGGTCTATAGGTTGCATCATGATAACATATAACTACAGTAAGTAAACATACTGAGGCTATAGGTTGCACCATGACAACATATTAACATAGTAAGTAAACATATTGAGGCTATAGGTTGCATCACAGCAACATATTACTATAGTACATGAACAGATTGAAGCCTTAGGTTACATTATGGCAACACATCCGTATAGTAAGTAAACATGAGACTATCGAGTGCATCATGGCAATCTTTTACTACAGTAAGTAAATATATTGAGGTTATAGGGTGCATCATTACAACACATTACTACAGTATGTAGCTGTAGGATACATCATTCCAAAATATTACTGCAATAAGTAAACATATTGAGGCTATAGGTTGCATCACAACAACATATTACCACAGTAAGTTAGCATACTGAGACTATAGAGTGCATCATGGCAATCCTTTACTACAGTAAGTAAATACATTGAGGCTATAGGCTGCATCATGACAACATATTACGACAGTATGTAAACATACTGAGGTTATAGGGCGCATCCTGACACCATATTAATACAGTAATTAAACATATGTTGGCTATAGATCGCATCATCACACTTTTTTTAAGAAAGTAAGTAAATATACTGAGGCAATAGGTTGCACCATTACTACTGTAAGTAAACATTCTGAGGCCAGAGGTTGCATTACGGCAAATATTACTACAGTGAGCAAACATATTGAGGCTATAGGTTGCATCTTGACATTTTTTTAAGACAGTAAGTAATCATACTGAGGCTATAGGTAGTATCATCACAACATATCACCACAGTAAGTAAACAACTGAGACCATAGATTGCATCATGGCAATTCTTTACTACAGCTGAGGCTGTAGGTTGCATCACGACAACACATTACTACAGAAAGTAAACATACTGGGGTTATAGGTTGCATCATGGCAAAACATCCGTACCGTATGTAAACATAAAGAGGCTTTAGGTTGGATCATAGCAACACATGAGTATACTAAGTAAACATTTTGACACAATAGAGTATATCATGGCAATCCTTAAGTCTAAGTATGTCTACATTAAGTAGACATCCTTAGGCTATAGGTTGCATCATGTCAACATATTACTACAGTAAGTAAACATACTGAGGCTATAGGTAGTATCATGGCAACACATTGCTACAATAAATAAACATATTGACACTATAGGGTGCATCAAGGCAACATATTACTATGGTAAGTAAACCAGGTGAGGCTATAGGTTGCACCATGACAACATATTACTACTGAAAGTAAACATATTGAGGCTATAGGTAGCATCATGGGAACACATTACTAAGGTAAACAAACATATTGATGCTATAGGGCTCGTCATTGCAACACATTACTACAGTAAGCAAACATACTGAGGCTATAGGTTGTATCATGACAACATATTACTACAGTAAGTAAACATAGTGAGGTTATAGATTGCATTATGGCAACACATCTGTACCATATGTAAACATAATGAGGCTTTAGGTTTCATCATGGCAACACATTACTACACTAAGTAAACATTTTGAAACTAGAGTGTATCAATGCAATCCTTGACTACGGTAAGTAGACACACTAAGGCTGTAGGGTGTTCCATGACAACATATTAACATAAGTAAACAAACATATTGAGGCTATAGGTTGAATGATGACAACATATTACTACCGTACATAAACATATTGAGGCTATAGGTTGCATCGTGCCAGCACATTACTATAATAAGTAATATTACTGAGGCTACAGGTTGCACAATGACAACATATTACAAATGATGTGGAGATGCCGGTGATGGACTGGGGTTGACAATTGTAAACAATTTTACAACACCAAGTTATAGTCCAGCAATTTTATTTTAAATTCACAAGCTTTCGGAGACTTCCTCCTTCCTCAGGTAAAAGTTTCAGGAGCTCCTTGAAGCCTACGCATTTATACATATCGAACAATACATGGTGTTTACAGACTGCCCCTGCAACTGCCCGTGCCAAGGCAATCACCGTGTTCAGACAGAGAGGTGTCACCTGCAGAACCCCCGAATACACATTCAACAAAAAAACAAACAGGGAAAAAAAAACAGAGAAAAAAAACAGAGAGAGGCAGAAACATCCGGAAGGCAGAGAGAGCCAGCAAATGACCCATTATATTAAAAACAGATAACATTTGTTCGCTGGTGGGGTAACGTGTAGCGTGACATGAACCCAAGATCCCGGTTGAGGCCGTCCTCATGGGTGCGGAACTTGGCTATCAATTTCTGCTCGACGATTTTGCGTTGTCGTGTGTCTCGAAGGCCGCCTTGGAGTACGCTTACCCGAAGGTCGGTGGATGAATGTCCATGACTGCTGAAGTGTTCCCCGACTGGGAGGGAACCCTCCTGTTTGGCGATTGTTGCGCGACAATACTGAGGCTTTAGGTTTCATCATGACAACTTATTACCACTGTAAGTAAACATTCTGAGGCTATAGGTTGCATCATAACAACATAGAGCCACAATAAGTTAACATTCTGAGGTTACAGGTGGCATTATGCAACACATCTGTACCATACACAAACATAATTACATCTGTGTATAATAACATCTGTACCATACACAAACATGGCAATTCTTTACTACCGCGCAACAATCGCCAAACAGGAGGGTTCCCTCCCAGTCGGGGAACACTTCAGCAGTCATGGACATTCATCCACCGACCTTCGTGTAAGCGTACTCCAAGGCGGCCTTCGAGACACACGACAACGCAAAATCGTCGAGCAGAAATTGATAGCCAAGTTCCGCACCCATGAGGACGGCCTCAACCGGGATCTTGGGTTCATGTCACGCTACACGTTACCCCACCAGCGAACAAATGTTATCTGTTTTTAATATAATGGGTCATTTGCTGGCTCTCTCTGCCTTCCGGATGTTTCTGCCTCTCTCTGTTTTTTTTCTCTGTTTTTTTTTCCCTGTTTGTTTTTTTGTTGAATGTGTATTCGGGGGTTCTGCAGGTGACACCTCTCTGTCTGAACACGGTGATTGCCTTGGCAACGGGCAGTTGCAGGGGCAGTCTGTAAACACCATGTATTGTTCGATATGTATAAATGCGTAGGCTTCAAGGAGCTCCTGAAACATTTACCTGAGGAAGGAGGAAGTCTCCGAAAGCTTGTGAATTTAAAATAAAATTGCTGGACTATAACTTGGTGTTGTAAAATTGTTTACAACATATTACAACAGAGAGTAAACATACTGAGGCTTTAGGTTTCATCATGACAACTTATTACCACTGTAAGTAAACATTCTGAGGCTATAGGTTGCATCATAACAACATAGAGCCACAATAAGTTAACATTCTGAGGTTACAGGTGGCATTATGCAACACATCTGTACCATACACAAACATAATGAGGTTTTATGTTGCATCATGACAACACATTACTTCACTAAGGAAACATTTTGACGGTATAGACTGTATCATGGCAATTCTTTACTACAGTAAGTAGACATACTTAGGCCATAGGTTTCATCATGACAACATATTACTACAGCAGGTAAACATACTGATGCTATTGGTTGCACCATGACAACTTATTACTATACTAAGTAAATGTACTAAGGCTATAGGTTTCACCATGACAATGTATTACAAAAGTAAGTAAACAAACTGAGACTACAGTTTGCATCATGACAATATATAATTATAATAAATAAACATACTGAGGCTATAGGTTACATCATGGCAACACATTACTACAGTAAATATACATATTGACACTATAGTGTGCAACATGGGAACACATTACTACAGTAAGTAAACATACTGAGGCTATAGGTTCCATCATGGGAACACATTACTATGGGAAATAAACATATTGACGCTATAGGGCTTGTCATGGCAACACATTACTACAGTAAGTAAACATACTGAGGTTATAGGTTGCATGAGGGCAAAGCATCCTTACCGTATGTAAAAATAATGAGGCTTTAGGTTGCATCATGGTAACACTACCACATTAAGTAAACATTTTGATGCTAGAGGATATATCATGGCAATCCTTTTCTACAGTAAGAAGATATACTTATGCCATAGGTTGTACATGACAACATATTAACATAGTAAGTAAACATATTGAGGCTATAGGTTGCATCATGGCAACACATTAGCACATTAATTAAAGCTACTGAGGCAATAGGTACTATCTTGGCAACACATTACTACATTATGTAAACATACTGAGGCTATAGATTGCATTGTCAACATATTATTACTGTAAGTAAGCATACTGAGGTTATAGATTGCACCATGACAACATATTACTACAGAGAGTGAACTTACTGAGGCCAAAGGTTGCACCATGGCAACACATCAGCACATTAAGTAAAGATACTGAGGCTATAGGTAGTATCGTGGCAACACATTTCTGCAGTAAGTAAACATATTGAGGGAATAGGTTGCAACTTGACATTTTTTTTTAAGACAGCGAGTAAACCTACTGAGGCTATAGGTTGCATCATGACAACATATTACCACAGTAAGTAAGCATTCTAAGGCTATAGGTTTCATCGTGGCACATATTACAGCTGTAAATAAACATATTGTTGCTCATCGGGCTCATCATGGCTACACATTACTACAGTAAGCAAACATACTGAGGCTATAGGTTAGAATCACAGAATCATAGAATGGTTACAGCAGAGAAGGAGGCCATCAGCCCATTAAGCCCGTGCCGGCTCTTTGTAAGAGCAACGGAGTTAGTCCTATTCCCCCGCTCTTTCCCCGTAGCCCTGCAAATTTTTTCCCTTCAAGTATTGATTCAGTTCCTTTTTGAAAGCCACGATTGAATCTGCCTCCACCACCCTTTCAGTCAGCGCATTCCATATCATAACTACTCGCTGTGTAAAAAGTTTTTTCCTCATGTCACGCTTGGTTCTTTTGCCAATCACCTTAAATCTGTATCCGCTGGTTCTCGATCCTTCCGCCAATGGGAACAGTTTCTCACTATCTACTCTGTCTAGACCCCTAATGATTTTGAACACTTATCAAATCTCCTCTTAACCTTCTCTGCTGTAAGGAGAACAACCCCAGCTTCTCCAGTCTATCCACGAAACTGAAGTCCCACAATCCTGGAACCATTCTAGTAAATCTATCCTGCACCTTCTCTAAGGCCTTCACATCCTTCCTAAAGTGTGCTGACCAGAATTGGACACAATACTCCAGCTGTGGCCGAACCAATGTTTTATAAAGGTTCAACATAACTTCCTTGCTCTTGTACTCTATGCCTCTATTTATAAAGCCCAGGAGCCTGTGTGCTTTTTTAACTGCTATCTCAACCTGTCTAGCTACCTTCAACGATTTGTGCACATATACCCCCAGGGCTCTCTCTACCTGCACCCCCTTTAGAATTGTATCATTTAGTTTATATTACCTCTCCTCATTCTTCCTGACAAACTGTATCAATTCGCACTTCTCTGCGTTAAATTTCATCTGCCATGCGTCCACCCATTCCACCAGCCTGTCTATGTCCTCTTGAAGTCTATCACTATGCTCTTCACTGTTTACTACACTTCCAAGTTTTGTGTCATCTGCAAATTTTGAAATTGTGCCCTGTACACCCAAGTCCAAGTCATTAATAAACATCAAAAAAAGCAATGGTCCTAGCACCGACTCCTGGGGAACACCTCTGTAAATCTTCCTCCAGTCCCAAAAACAACCGTTCACCACTACTCTCTGCTTCCTGTCTCTTAGCCGCTTTCGTAATCATGCTGCCCTTTTATTCCATGGGCTTCATTTTTGCTGACAAGTCTATTATGTGGAACTTCATCAAACGCCTTTTGAAAGTCCATATACACATCAACCGCATTGCCTTTATCAACCCTCTCTGTTAACTTATTAAAAAACTCAATCAAGTTAGTTAAACATGATTTGCCTTTAACAAATCTGTGCTGGCTTTCCTTTATTAATCCACACATGTCCAAGTGACTGTTAATTTTGTCCCGGGGCGGGAGGGGAATGGATACTGCAGGTGACACCTCACTGGAGGGTGAGGTCGCATGCTAGTTCTGCTGCAGAGGAATCAGGCTACAGAAGAAGGCTGATGGGTGTACACAGTCAAGTGCTTGGTGCACTGGAAAGCCTGCTGGAAAGCCTGTACACAATGTCAAGAGGCATGGAGGAGTCCAGTTCAAACTTGGCACAGGGCTTTGCACAGAGCTTGGGTCCATCCTTTCTCACATGGAATATGCAGTCACCTCCATCAGCACACCTATGGAACACACTATGTTGCAGCGCCTGATGGCTGATGTCACAGCTTCCATTGCAGGATAAACATCTGCCATTCAAGGTCTGACTGCTACTTTGGAAGCTCTGACTGCTGCTTTCATGGCTCTGGATTCCACTGTGGAACGCTGCTTCCAGGGCGTCACAGCAGTGAAGCAATCTGTTCTCCAACAGATCACCAAGATTCCTGAGGCGCCGCCCCGGGAGAGCGGCTGTAGCACCATGGAAGATGAACCTGCTGTCCTCTCTCAGGACGACAGCATTCCTGCTCCAACGCCTGCCATTCTGCCAGTGCCCTTGCTGTTGTCTGTCAGCCAGCCAGGCCAGAGTGCTGCAGCCCAGGCCGAGATGGTGCAGTCTGGTTCTCCCGGCCCAGAGCTGCTCGAGGTCATCCTCCAAGGCTATCTGCACACCCTTCATTTGAAGATCAGCAGCCTTCCACCACCCATGCTCCAGCCAGTGGGGATGCACCTCGTAGGAGCATTAGGAAAGGTAAAGGCACACAAACGACAGGCAACAAGGGAATGCACAAGGGTGAATAGTATGTTTGTTTGAATCATTTGATGTGTAAATCTATAAATGTGGTTATGAATTTGTATTTGGTATTGGTTTTCACTTCTGCAATGACCTGAGAGAGGAAGCAATGAATCATAAGGAGGACAATTTGATGGTCATGTTGGAGGGAAAAGGTAAGGAGTGTGGGACTGTTGGTAAATGGGGAGGTGTCATTAAGGTTACTGGTGTCGCTCATTAATCATCTGATCTCGCAGAGTCCTGGCAGACAGAGCCTGTCTACCTTGTTGCCTCCCTGCCTTTTCCTCTACTTCATCTTCCTCCTCCTCCTCCCTCTTCAGGCAGCTTGTCCTACTCTGCATGGCCTCTCTGCATGCTCCCAGTCATGTTCAATTCCCAGAGGAAGCCCTAGCAGGCCACCCATGTCTGGAAGCAACTTTGGTCAGCACACTATTTTAAATGTCACTAACAGTACTGCAAGACCAGCCAGACCACTCTACAGAATATTGCAACTCTCTCCAAGTATAGGAAACTTCCAAAAACACATACAATTGCACCAGCAGCCAGAATAACTAATTCAGCAACAAACCTGAAGCTCCTACATGATCCCTTCAAATAGAGCTTATGGGGGCTCCTTCATGCCGTTCAAGTCCTGTTCAGCTGTGCGATGTTAAGGCTGCATATTGATTTACAGCATAATCTCCCGACTCTACATGCTGCCGGCATTCGTTAGGTGTGCGCGCGCAATGACCTTTACCAAGATAGCGACCTGCGCGCTTTACATCGGAAGTGTTCGCGCGCATCTCGGAGGCAATTTTCGGGGCTTAGGAGTCCGCGTAGCACCTACAAAACAGGCGCGACATGGCCCAATATTGCCCCCACTGAGCCTATATGTTGCATCATGTAAACACATTATTACGGTATACTGAGGTGAAAGGTTACATCATGGCAACATATTACTACAGTAAGTAAACATACTGAGGCTACGGTTTGCATCGTGACAAGATATCACTACATCAAGTAAACACATTGAGGCTATATGTTGCATTATGGCAACACATTAGTACAGAAAATAAACATATTGACCCTATTGGTGCATCATAGTGATATATTACCATAGTAAGGAAACATACTTAGGCTATAGGTTGCATAATGACAACATATTATTACATTAAGTAAATATACTGCCTCTATGGTGTGCATCCTGGCAACAGGTTACTACAGTAAGTAAATATCCTGAGGCTATAAGTTGCATCATGGCAACATATTACTACACTAAATGAACACACTGAAGCTATAGATTGCATCAAGGAAACACATTACTATAGTAAATAAACAAATTGACGCTATAGGGTGCGTGATGCCACTGTGATGTGCATCCTGGCAACAGATTACTACAGTAAGTAAACATACTGAGGCTATAGGTTGCATCGTGACAACATATTTCTACATTAAGTAAACATACTGCCACTATAGCGTAAGTAAACATACTGAGGTTATAGTTCACAACATGACAACATGTGACTACAGTAAGTAAACATACTGAAGTTTTTTTAAGATGTGGAGATGCCGGTGATGGATTGGGGTGGACAAATGTAAGCAATCTTACAACACCAGGTTATAGTCCAACAGTTTTATTTGAAAATCACAAGCTTTCGGAGGCTTTCTCCTTCTCCTGACGAAGGAGAAAGCCTCCAAAAGCTTGTGATTTTCAAATAAAACTGTTGGACTATAACCTGGTGTTGTAAGATTGCTTAGTTTTTTTTAAGACAGTAAGTACTATAGTTCTGTAGGTCTCATCATGACAATGTACTACTACAGTAAGTAAACATTCTGAGGCTATAGGTTGCACCATGACAACATACTAGAACACTAAGTACACATTTTGAGGCTAAAGTTTACATCATGAAAACATATTATTAGTGTAAATAAACTTATTGACGCTATAGTGTACTAAATATTCCTGGATACAAGGTGTTCAAAAATGAAAGGGAAGGAAAAAAAGGAGGGGGCTTTCAGTATTGATTAACAAGAATATTGCAGTGCTGGAGAGAGAGCACGTCCTTGAGGGGTCAAGGGCAGAATCTATTTGGTTAGAGTTAAGATACAATAGAGGTGCCATTATACTACTGGGTGTATTCTATATGCCATCAAACAGTGGGAAAGATATAGCGGAGCAAATTTGCAGGGAAATTACAGAGAGGTGCAAGAACTATAGAGTAGTGTTAATGCAGGACTTCAACTATCCTAACATAGACTCGGATAGCAATAGTGTAAAGGGCAATGAAGGGGAGGAATTTCTGAACTGTGTTCAGGAGAACTTTCTTGATCAGTATGTTTCCAGCCCAACGAGGAAGGAGGCATTGCTGGATCTAGCTCTGGGGAATGAAGTGGGTAAAGTGGAGCAAGTGTCAGTGAGGGAACATTTAGGGAACAATGATCACAATATTCATAAGCTTTAGATTAAAGGACAAGGAGCAATCTAGAGTAAAAATACTTAATTGGAGGAGAGCCAATCTCAGTGGGTTGAGAACGGATCTGCCCAGGTAAATTGGAATCAAAGATTGGCAGGGAAAACTGTAATTGAACAATGGGCGGCCTTTAAAGAGGAGATGCTTCGGGTCCAGTCTAGGTACATTCCCACGAGGGGGAAAGGTAGGGCAACTAAAGCCAGAGCTCCCTAGATAACAAAAGAGATAGAGAGTAAGATGAAGCAGAAAAAGGGGGTGTATGTCAGGTTGATAATACAAGTGAGAACCAGGCTGAATATAGAAAGTACAGAGGAGAAGTGAAAAAGGAAATAAGAAGAGCAAAGAGAGAGTATGAGAATAGATTGGCAGCCAACATAAAAGGGAATTGAATATTTTTCTATAGGGACATAAATAGCAAATGGGTAGTAAGAGGAGAAGTGGGGCTGATTAGGGACCAAAAAGGAGATCCACGCATGGAGGCAGAGGTACTAAATGAGTACTTTGCATCTGTCTTTACCAAGGAAGAAGATGCTGCCAATGTCACAGTAAAAGAGGAGGAAGTTGAGATACCGGATGGGCTAAAAATTGATAAAGTGGAAGAACTAGAAAGGCTGGCTGTGCTTAAAGTAGATAAGTCACCCAGTCTGGATGGGATGCAGCGTAGGATGCTGAGGGAAGTAAGAGTGGGAATTGAAGAAGTGCTGGCCATAATCTTCTTATCCTCCTTAGATATTGGAGTGGTGCCAGAGGACTGGAGGATTGCAAATGTTACACCTTGTTCAAAAAAGGGTGTAAGGATAAACCCGGCAACTACATGCCAGTCAGTTTAACCTCGATGGTGGGGAAGCTTTTAAAAACGATAATGTGGGACAAAATTAATAGTCACTTGGACAAGTGTGGATTAATAAAGGAGAGCTAACACGGATTTGTTAAAGGCAAATCGTGTTTAACTAACTTGATTGAGTTTTTTGATGAGGTAACAGAGAGGGTTAATAAGGGCAATGCGGATGATGTTGTGTCTATAGACTTTCAAAAGGCGTTTAATGAAGTGCCACATAATAGGCTTGTCAGCAAAATTGAAGCCCAGGGATAAAAGGGTCAGTGGCAGCATGGATTCGATATTAGCTAAGTGGCAGGAAACAGAGAGTAGTGGTGAACGGTTGTTTTTCAGACTGAAGGAAGGTACGCAATGGTGTTCCCCAGGGACCACTGCTTTTTTTGATATACATTAATGACTTGGACTCGGGTATACAGGGCACAATTTCAAAATTTGCAGATGACACAAAACTTGGAAGTGTACTAAACAGTGAGGAGTATAGTAATAGACTTCAAGAGGACATAGATAGGCTGGTGGAATGGGCAGACGCATGGCAGGTGAAATTTAACGCAGAGAAGTGCAAAGTGATACATTTTGGCAGGAAGAATGAGGAGAGGCAATATAAACTAAATAGTACAATTCTAAAGGGGGTGCAGGAACAAAGAGACCTGGGGGTATGTGTGCACAAATCTTAGAAGGTGGCAGGACAGGTTGAGAAAGCGGTTTGAAAAGCATACAGGATCCTGGGCTTTATAAATAGAGGCATAGTACAAAAGCAAGGAAGTTATGTTGAACTTTATAAAACACTGGTTTAGTCACAATTCTGTCCAATTCTGGGCACGACACTTTAGGAAGGATGTGAAGGCCTTAGAGAGGGTGCAGAAAAGATTTACTAGAATGGTTCCAGGGATGAGGGACTTCAGTTACGTGGATAGATTGGAGGAGCTGGGGTTGTTCTCCTTACAGCAGAGAAAATTAAGAGGAGATTTGATAGAAGTGTTCAAAATCATGAAGTGTTTAGATAAAGTAAATAAAGAGAAACTGTTCCTATTGGCGGAAGGATCAAGAATCAGAAGACACAGATTTAAGGTGATTGACAAAAGAACCAAAGGCGACATGAGGAAAAAATTTTTTACGCAGTGAGTAGTTATGATCTGGAATGCGCTGCCTGAAAGGGTGGTAGAAGCAGATTCAATCATGGCTTTCAAAAGCAAATTGGATAAATACTTGAAGGGAAAAAATTTGCAGGGCTACAGGGAAATAGCAGGGGAATTGGAATAACCAGATTGCTCTTACAAAGAGCCGACACAGGTTTGATGGGCCGAATGGCCTCCTTCTGCGCTGTAACCATTCTATGATATTACTACAGAAAGTAAACATTTTGACACTATAGCGTGCGCCATGGCTACACATAACTAAAGTAAGTAAACATACTGAGGCTATGGGTTGCAACATAACAACACGTTATTATAGTAAGTAAATATACTGACGCTTTAGGTTGCATCATGGCAACAAATTACTACACGAAATAAAAACGTTGACGCTATAGGGTGCGTCTTGACATTTTTTTAAGAAAGTGAGTAAATATACTGAGGTCATAGGTTGCACCAAGATAACATATTAATACACTAAGTAAACATACAGGGGCTATAAGTTGCATCATGACAATATCTTACCACAGTAAATAAAAGTATTGACGCTATAGCATGCGTCTTGACTTTTTTTTAAGGCAGTATGTAAACCTACTGAGACTATAGGTTGCATCATGTCCACATATTACTAAAGGAAATAAATAGATTGACACTACAGGGTGCATCATGGCAACACATTACTAAATTATGTAAACATACTGAGGCTATGCGTTTCATCATGGCAACACATTGCTACAGTAAATAAATTTCATGAGGCTATATGTTGCATCACGAAAACATTTTACTAAGTAAGTAAACATACTGAGACTATAGTTTGCATCATGGCAACATATTACTACAGTCGTAAACATACTGAGGCTACAGTTTGCATCATGACAACATAGTACAACAGTAACTAAAAATATTGAGGCTACAGTTTGCATCATGGCAACACATTACTGCAGTCATAAACATACAAAGGCAACAGTTTGCATCGTGACAACACATCATTACAGTAAGTAAATTTCCTGAGGCTTTAGGTTGCATCACGACAACATATTACTACAGTAAGTAAACATACTGAGGCTATAGGTTGCATCATGGGAACACATTACTACAGTAAAAAAATATAGTGACGCTATAGGTTGCATCCTGAAAGGACATAACTGCAGTAAGTAAAGATACTGAGGCTATAGGTTACATCATGGCAACAGATTACTACATTAGGTAAACATACTGAGGCCACTGTTTGCATCGTGACAACATATTACTACCATAAGTAAATATACTGATGCTATAGGTTACATCATGGCATCACATTACTATAGTAAGTAAACATATTGAGGCTATAGGTTGCCTCAATGGAACATAAGTAAACATAGTGACGCTATAGGGTGTGTCATGACATCATATTACTATAGTAAGTAAACATACTGAGGCTATACGTTGCATCTTGACGGTACATTACTGCAGTACGTAAACATAATGAGGCTGTAGGGTGCATCGTGGCAACATTACTACAGTAAGTAAACATATTGAAGTTATAGGTTGCATCACAACAGCATATTACTTCAGTAAATAAACATACTGAGGCTATACTTTGCATCATGACAACCTATTACTACTGTCGTAAACATACTAAGGCAACAGTTTGCATCATGACAACCTATTACTACTGTCGTAAACATACTAAGGCAACAGTTTGCATCATGACAACTTATTATTGCAGTTGTAAACATACTGAGCCTACAGTTTGCATCATGACAACATATTGCTACCGTAAGTAAACATACTGAGCCTTTAGGTTACATCATGGTAGCATATTACTACAGAAAGTAAACATGCTGAGGTTCCAGTTTGCAACATGACAACATATTACTACAGTAAGTAAAATTCCTGAGGCTATAGGTTGCATCACGACAACATATTATTACAGTAAGTAAATATACTGAGGCTATAGTGCGCATCATGGCAGCAAATTACTACAGTTGTAAATACACCGAGACTACGGTTTGCATCATGACAACATATAACTACAGTAAGTAAACATAAATGAGGCTATAGGCAGCATCATGGCAACACATTAATATGGTAAGTAAATGTGGAGAGGCTATAGTTTGCATCATGACAACATATTACTAAAGTAAGTAAACATACTGAGGCTACAGTGTGCATCATGACAACATATTACAACAGTTAGTAAACATAATGAGGCTATAGGTTATTCCCTGGCAACACATTAATACAGTAAGTAAGCATACTGAGGCTACAGTTTGCATCATGACAACACATTGTTACAATAAGTAAACATACAAAGGCGAAAGGTTGCATCATGGCAACATATTACTACAGTAAGTAAACATACTTAGGCTACAGTTTGCATCTTGAAAACATGTTACCACAGTAAGTAAACTCAGGCTAGGGTGTACATTATGACAACATATTACGACAGTAAGTAAACATATTGAGGCTATAGGTTATGTCATGGCAACACATTAGTACAGTAACTAAACAAACTGAGACTATAGGGAGCATCCTGGCAACACATTAATACAGTAAGTAAACATACTGAAGCTACAGTTTGCATCATGATAACATATTACTATAGTCGTAAACATACTGAAGCTACAGTTTGCATCATGATAACATATTACTATACTCGTAAACATACTGAAGCTACAGTTTGCATCATGACATGTTACTAAAGTAAGTAAACATACTGAGGCTGCAGTTTGCATGATCACAACATCTTACTTCTATAAGTAAACATACTGAGGCTATAGGTTACATCATGACAACATACTACTACTGAAAGCAAACATACCGAGGCTACAGTTTGCATCATGACAACACATTACTACAGTAAGTAAACATTCTGAGGCGAAAGGTTGCACCTTGGCAACATATTACTAGTCGTAAACATACTTAAGGCTACAGTTTGCACCTGACAACATGTTACCACAGAAAGTAAACATACTGAGGTTATAGGTTACATCATGGCAACCCATTACTAAAGTAAGTAAACATACCTAAGCTACAGTTTGCATCATGATACCATATTATTATAGTCGTAAACATACTGAGGCTACAGTTTGCATCATGACAACATATTACTACAACATGTAAACATGCGGAGGCTATAGGGCGCATCATGGCAACATGTTACTACAGTAAGTAAACATACTGAGGCAAAAAATTGCATCATGACAACAGTAAGTAAACATACAGAGGTGAAAGTTTGCATCATGGCAACATATTACTACAGTTAGTAAACATATTGAGGCTACAGTTTGCATCATGGTAACACATTACTAAGTAAGTAAACATACTGAGGCTTTGGGTTACATCATGGCAACACATTACTTCAATAAGTAAACATACAGAGGATATAGGGTGCATCACAGCAACATATTACTACAGTAAGTAAACATATTGAGGCAAAAGTTTGCATCATGATAACATGCTACTACAATAAGTAAATATACAGTGGTGAAAGGTTGCATCATGGCAACATATTACTGCAGTAATTAAACATACTGAAGGTACAGTTTGCATCATGAAAACATGTTACCACATTAAGCATACTGAGGCTACAGTTTGCAAGATGGCAACACATTAGTACAGTAAGTAAACATACTGGGGTTATAGGGTGCATCATGGCAACAGTTTACAACAGTAAGTAAACATACTAAGGCCACAGGTTGCACCATGACAGAACATTACTCCAGTAAGTAAACATACTGAGGCTTTGGGTGCACCCTGGCAACACATTAATACAGTAAGTAAACATGATGAGGCTACAGATTGCATCATGATGACATATCACTACAGTTGTAAACATACAATTTGCATCATGACAACATATTACTACAGAAAGTAAACATAACAAGGCTATAGGTTACATCATGGCAACTTGTTACTGCAGTCGTAAACATAATGAGACTACCGTTTGCATAATGACAACATATTACTACAGTAAGTAAATATACTGAGGCTACAGTTTGCCTCATGGGCACACATTACTACAATGAGTAAACATACGGAGGCTATAGGGTGCATCATGGCAACATATTACTAAAGTAAGTAAACATATTGCGGCTACAGTTTCCATCATGACACCATATTACGTCAGTAAGTAAACATTGAGGCTATCGGTTGCATTACAACAGATTACTTCAGTAAGTAAATATCCTGAGGCAATAGATTGCCTCATGACAACATATTACTACAGTAAGTAAACAGACCGAGGTTTTATTTTGCATCATGACAGCACATTACAGCAGTAAGTAAAATACTGAGGCTATAGGGTGCATTCTGGCAACACATTAACACAGTAAAGAAACATGGTGAGGCTACAGTATGCATCATGACAACATATTACTACAGGTCGTAAACATACTGAGGCTGTAGCTTACATCATGGCAACACATTACTAGAGTAAGTAAACATACTGACGCTATAGGTCATATCATAGCAACACATTATTACAGTAAGTAAACATACTGAGGTGAAAGATTGCATCATGGCAACATATTACTACAGTTAGTAAACATAACAAGGCTATAGGTTACATCATGGCAACATGTTACAGCAGTTGTAAGCATACTGAGGCTACAGGTTGCATGATGACAACATATTACTTCTGTAAGCAAACATATTGAGGCTATACGTAGCACCATTACAAAATATTACTAGAGTAAGTAAACATACTGAGGCTACAGTTTCCATCATGACAACATATTACTATAGTAAGTAAACATATTGAGACTATAGGTTCATCATGTCAACAGATTACTACTGTAAGCAATCATACTGAGGCCATATGCTGCATCATGACAGCACATTACTGCAGTAAGTAAACATAGTGAAACTATAGGGTGCATCCTGGCAACACATTAGTGCAGTAAAGAAACATGGTGAGGCTACAGTTTCCATCATGACAACATATTACTACAGTCGAAAACATACTGACGGTATAGGTTATATCATGGCAACACATTACTACAGTAAGCAAACATACTGAGGCAAAAGGTTGCATTACTACAATATATTACCACAGTAAGTAAACATACTGAGGTGAAAGGCTGCATCATGACATCATATTACTACTGTAAGTTAACATACTGAGGCTATAAGTTACATCATGGCAACACATCGCTACAGTAAGTAAACATACTGAGACGAACGGTTGCATCTTGGCAACATATTACTAAAGTAAACATTCTGAAGCTATAGGTTGCACCATGGGAACACAATACTACTGTAAGGAAACATAGTGACGCTATAGGCTGCATCACGACAACATGTTACTACAGTTATAAACATACTGAGGCAAAGGTTCGCATCACGACAACATGTTACTGGAGTAAGTAAACATGCTGAGGCTACAGTTTGCATCATGGCAACACATTAGTACAGTAAGTAAGCATACTGAGGCTACGGTTTGCATTATGACAACATATTACGACAGCAAGTAAACATACTGAGGCTATAGGATGCATCATGGCAACAGCTTACGACAGTGAGTATATTTACTCATACTGAGGCTATAGTTTGCATCATGACAACACAGTAAACATGGTGAGGCTACAGTTTGCATCATGACAGCAGATTACTACAGTAAGTAAACATAACAAGGCTATAGATTACATCCTGGCAACTTGTTACTACAGTAGTAAACATAATGAGACTGCAGTTTGGATCATGATAACATATTACTACAGTAAGTAAACATACTGAGGCTGTAGGTTACATCATGGCAACACATTGCTACAGTAAGTAAACATACTCAGGCTACAGTTTGCATTAAGAGAACATATCACTGCAATAAGAAAACACACTGAGGCTATAGGTTGCATCATGACAACACTACTACAGTAAGTGTACATACTGAGGCAAAAAGTGCATCTCAACAACATATTACAACAGTAATTAAACATACTGAGGCTACAGTTTGCATCGTGACAGCATATTCCAACAGTAAGTAAACATACTGTGTGTACAGTTTGCGTCATGACAACATATTGCCATACTGAGTAAATATACAGCGGTTATAGGTTACATCATGGCAACATATTACTCCAGTAAATAAACATACTGAGGCTATACGTTACATCATGTGAACACATTACTACAGTAAGTAAACATGCTGAAGCTACAGATTAACAAATTATGGAAACAGATTAACAGTACGTAAAGATACTGATATGATAGTTTGCATCATGTCAACATATTACTACAGCCGTAAACATGTTAATGCTACAGTTTGCATCATGACAACATATTTCAACAGTAAAGAGGTTTTATGTTGCATCATGACAGCACATTACAGCAGTAAGTAAAATATTGAGGCTATAGGGTGCATCCTGGCAACACGTTAATACAGTAAAGAAACATAGTGAGGCTACAGTTTGCATCATGACACCATATTACTACAGTCGTAAACATACTGAGGCTACAATTTGCATCATGACAGCATATTAATACAGGAAGTAAATATACTGAGGCAATAGGTTGTATCATGTCAACATATTACTACAGTCGTAAACATGCTAATGCTACAGTTTGCAGCATGACAACATATTTCAACAGTAAAGAGATATACTGAGGTTACAGTTTGCATCGTGACAACATATTAATAGTGAGTAAACATACTGAGGGGAAAGATTGCATCGTGGCAACGCATTACTACAGTAAATAAACATACTGAGGCTACAGTTTGCATCATGACAACATATTACTATAGTTAGTAAACATAACGAGGCTGTAGATTACATCACGGCAACATGTTACAGCAATTGTAAACATTGAGGCTACAGGTTACATCATGGCAACACATTACTACAGTAAGTAAACATACTGAGGCTACAGTTTGCACCATGACAACATATTACTACAGTAAGTAAACATATTGAGGCTATAATCCATCACAACAACATATTACTATAGTAAGTAAACATCCTGAGGCTATAGGTTGCATCATGACAACAGATTACTACCGTAAGCAAACATACTGAGGCTATATGCTGCATCATGACAGCACATTACTACAGTAAGTAAACATACTGAGGCTCCAGGGTGCATCCTGGCAACACGTTAATACAGTAAAGAAAAATGGTGCGGCTACAGTTTCCATCATGACAACATATTGCTACAGTCGTAAACATACTGAGGCTGTAACTTACATCATGGCATCACATTACTACAGTAAGTAAACATACTGAGGCAAATGGTGACATTACCACAATATATTACTACAGTAAGTAAACATACTGAGGTGAAAGTTTGCATCATGGCAACATATTACTATAGTCATAAACATACTGAGGCTACAGTTTGCATCATGACATCACATTACTATATTAAGTAAACAAACTGAGGCTAAAGGTTGCATCATGGCACCACATTGCTACAGTAAGTAAACATACTGAAGCTATAGGTTGCATTATGGAACACATTACTATACTAATTAAACATAGTGATGCTATAGGCTGCATCACCATTACTACAGTCGTAAACATACTGAGGCTACAGTTTGCATCATGTCAACATTACTACAATAAAGAAACATACTAAGGCTATAGGTTGCATCATGACTGCTCATTACTGCAGTAAGTAAGCATACTGAGGCTACACATGGCAACACATTAATACAGTAAGTAAACATGGTGAGGTTACAGTTTGCATCATGACAACATATTACTACTGTAATTAACCATACTGAGGCTAGAGTTTGCATGATGACTTACTACTTTACTGTAGTAAGTAAACATACCGAGGCTATAGGTTGCAACATGGCAACAAATTACTACAGTAACTAAACATACTGAGGCTAGAGTTTGCATGATGACAGCATATTACTACAGTAAGTAAACATACTGAGGCCATAGGTTGCGTCATGGGTACACATTACTATAGTCAGTAAACATAGTGACCCTATAGGTTGCATCATGACAACATATTACTAAAGAAAGTAAACATACTGCATCTATAGGTTGCATCATGACAACAGATTAATACAGTATGTAAACATGGTGAGGCTACAGTATGCATCATGATAACATATTACCACTGTCGTAAACACACTGAGGCTAAAATCTGCATCATGACAACATATTACTACTGCAAGTAAACACACTGAGGTTACAGGTTACATCATGGCAACATATTACCACAGTTGTAAACATAATGAGGCTACAATTTGCATCATGACAACAGACTACTCCCATAAGCAGGCATATTGAGGCTATAGGTTACATCATGGCAACATATTACTATGGTAAGAAAACATACTGAGGCTATAGGGTGCATCATGGCAACATATTACTACAGTAACTAAACACACTGAGGCTATCGGCAGCATCACGGGAACACATTACTACAGTAAATGAACATGCTAAAGCTACAGGTTCTATTATGGAACAGATTAACATAGTAAGTAAAGATACTGATATGAAAGGGTGCATCATGATGACATATTACTACAGTAACTAAACAAACTGATGCTACAGTTTGCATTATGACAACATATTACTACAGTCATAAACATACTAGGGCCACAGTCTGCATCATGACAACATATTACGATAGTAAATAAACATACTGAGGCTATATGTTGACCCATGGGAACACATTACTACAGCAAGTAAACATAGTGACACTATAGATTGCATCACGACAACATAGTACTACAGTCGTAAACATACTGAGGCTACAGTTTGCATCATGACAACATATTACTACAGTAAATAAACAAACTGAGGTGACAGTTACATCATGGCAACATATTACTACAGTAATTAAACATGCAGAGGCTATAGTTTCCATCACGACAACAGATTAATACCGTAAGCAAACATACTGAAGCTATAGATTGCATCATGACAACACATTACTGCAATAAGTAAACATAATAAGGCTATATGGTGCATCCTGGCAACACATTAATGCAATAGGTAAATATACTGAGGCTACAGTGTACATCATGACTATATATTAATACCATAAGTAAACATACTGAGGCTATAGGTTACTACATGGCAACACATTACTACAGTCATAAACATACTGAGGCTACAGTTTGCATCATGACAACATATTACTACTGCAAGTAAACACACTGAGGTTACAGGTTACATCATGGCAACATATTACTACAGTAAGTAAACATACTGAGGCTATAGGTTGCATCATGACAACAGGTTACTACCGCAAGCAAACGTACTGAGGCTAAAGGTTGCATCATGACTGCGTATTACTGCAGTAAGTAATCATACTGAGGCTAAAGGTTGCATCATGGGATCACATTACATTAGTGACGCTATAGGTTGCATCACGACAACATATTACTATGTAAGTAAACACGTTGAGGGAACAGTTTGGATCATGACAACATATTACTTCTGTCATAAACATACTGAGGCTACAGTTTGAATCATGACAGCATCTTAATACCATAAGAAAACATACTGAGGTTATAGGGTGCACCATGTCAACATATTACTACAGTAAGTAAACTGTATAGATAGGCTATAGATAGCACCATGGAAACACATTAATACAGTTAAGTGAACATAGTGATGCTTTAGGTTGCATCATGACATGTTACTACAGTAAATAAATGTACTAACGCTACTGTTTGCATCATGACAACATATCACTATGGTAAGTAAACGTACTGAGGCTAAAGGATACATCTTGGCAACAAATTACCACAATAAATAAACATACTGATGCTACAGTTTATATTACAACAACATATTACTACAGTAAGTAAACATACTGAGGCTATAGTTTCCATCATGACAACAGATTAATACCATAGGCAAACACACAGAAGCTATAGGTTGCATCATGACAGCACATTACTGCAGTGTGTAAACAGTTTGTTTACTTACTGCAGTAATGTGCTGTCATGATGCAACCTAAAGCATCACTATGTTCACTTAACTGTATTAATGTGTTTCCATGGTGCTATCTATAGCCTATCTATACAGTTTACTTACTGTAGTAATATGTTGACATGATGCACCCTATAGCCTCAGTATGTTTTCATACCATAGTAATATGTTGCCCTGATGTAACATATATGTATAGGTAGCACCATGGGAACACAGTACTACGGTAAGTAAAGATAGTGATGCTTTAATTTGCATCACGATAACATGTTACTACAGTCGTAAACATACTGAGGCTACAGTTTGCATCATGACAACACATTACTACAGTAAGTAAATATACTGAGGCTACAGGTTACATCATAGCAACATGTTACTACAGTAAGTATACTGAGGCTATAGTTTCCATCATGACAACAGATTAATACCGTAAGCAAACATACTGAAGTTATAGGTTGTATCCTGGCAACACATTAATACAGTAAGTAAACATGGTGAGGCTACAGTTTGCATCATGACAACATGTTACTGTACTTGTAAACATACAGAGGCTATAGGGTGTATCTTGGCAACACATTAATACAGTAAGTAAACATAGTGAGGCTACAGTTTGCATCATGACAACATGTTACTACAGTAAGTAAATATAGTGACGCTTTAGGTTGCATCATGACAAAAGTTAACACAGTAAGTAAACATACTGAGGCCATATAGGGTGCACCATGACAACGTATTACTACTGCCGTAAAACTGAGGCTACAGTTTGCATGATGACAGTATATCACTGCAGTAAGTAAGCATTCTGGGGCTATATGTTGCATCATGGGAACACATTACTACAGTAAGTAAACTTAGTGATACAATTGGTTGCATCATGTCAACATATTTCTGCAGTAAGTAAAGCCATTGAAGCTACAGATTGCATCATGACAACATTTTGCCACCGTAAGTATGGGCCCCGACAACATCCCGGCTGTAGTACTGAAGACTTGTGCTCCAGAACTAGCCACGCCTCTAGCCAAACTGTTCCAGTACAGCTACAACACTGGCATCTACCCAACAATGTGGAAAATTGCCCAGGTATGTCCTGTCCACAAAAAGCAGGACAAATCCAATCCAGCCAATTACCGCCCCATCAGTCTACTCTCAATCATCAGCAAAGCGATGGAAGGTGTCGTCGACAGTGCTATCAAGCGGCACTTACTCACCAATAACCTGCTCACCGATGCTCAGTTTGGGTTCCGCCAGGACCACCCGGCTCTCGACCTCATTACAGCCTTGATCCAAACATGGACAAAAGAGCTGAATTCCAGAGGTGAGGTGAGAGTAACTGCCTTTGACATCAAGGCAGCATTTGACCGAGTGTGGCACCAAGGAGCCCAAGTAAAACTGAAGTCAATGGGAATCAGGGGGAAAACTCTCCAGTGGCTGGAGTCATACTTAGCACAAAGGAAGATGGCAGTGGTTGTTGGAGGCCAATCATCTCAGCCTCAGGACATTGCTGCAGGAGTTCCTCAGGGCAGTGTCCAGGGCCCAACCATCTTCAGCTGCTTCATCAATGACCTTCCCTCCATCATAAGCTCAGAAATGGGGATGTTCGCTGATGATTGCACAGTGTTCAGTTCCATTCGACACCCCTCAGATAATGAAACAGTCTGTGCCCGCATGCAGCAACACCTGGACAACATCCAAGCTTGGGCTGATAAATGGCAAGTAACATACGCGCCAGACAAGTGCCAGGCAATGACCATCTCCAACAAGAGAGAATCTAACCACCTCCCATTGACATTCAACGGCATTACCGAATCCCCCACCATCAACATCCTGGGGGTCACCATTAACCAGAAACTTAACTGGACCAGCCACATAAATACTGTGGCAATAAGAGCAGGTCATTCTGAGACTGGGTATTCTGCAGCGAGTGACTCACCTCCTGACACCCCAAAGCCTTTCCACCATCTACAAGGCACAAGTCAGGATGAGTGCAGCTCCAACAACACTCAAGAAGCTCGACACCATCCAGGACAAAGCAGCCCGCTTGATTGGCACCCCATCCACCACCCTAAACATTCACTCCCTCCACCACCGGCGCACAGTGGCTGCAGTGTGTACCATGCTCAGGATGCACTGCAGCAACTCGTCAAGGCTTCTTTGACAACACCTCCCAAACCCACCTCTACCACCTAGAAGGACAAAGGCAGCAGGCACGTGGGAACAACACCTGCATGTTCCCCTCCAAGTCACACACCATCCTGACTTGGAAATATATCGCCGTGCCTTCATTGTTGCTGGGTCAAAATCCTGGAACTCCCTACCTAACAGCACCACGGGAAAACCTTCACCACACAGACTGCAGCGGTTCAAGAAGGCGGCTCACCACCACTTTCTTAAGGGCAATTGGGGATGGGCAATAAATGCTGGCCTTGACAAGCAATGCCCACATCCCATGAACAAATGAAAAAAACATCATGACAACAGATTACTACATTAAGTAAACATACTGCCACTATACTACTGCAGTTGTAAACATACTGAGGCTATCGTTTGCATCATGGGAACACATTACTACAGAAAGTAAACATAGTGACGCCTGAATATGTTTACTTGCTCTATTTGCATTACGACATCTTTCTACAGTAAGTAAACATTCTGAGGCTATACTTTGCATCATAACAGCACATTACGACAGAAAGTAAACATACTGAGGCAAAAGGTTATATCATGGCAACATATTACTACAGTAAGTAAACATATTGAGGATATAGGTTGCATCATAGGAACACATTGCTACAGTAAGTAAACATACTGAGGCTACAGTTTGCATCACGGCAACATGTTACTACAGTGAGTAAACATACTGAGGCTGTAGGTTGCATCACAACAACATATTAGTCCAGTAAGTAAACATACTGAGGCTATAAGTTGCATCATGACAACCTATTACTTCTATAAGGGAACATATTGAGGCTACTGTTTGCATCATGACAATTTATTACTTCCACAAGGAAACATATTGAGGATATAGGTTGCATCATGGCAACATTTTACTACAGTAAGTAAACATATTGAGCATACAGTTTGCATCATGACAACATATTACTACAGTAAGTAAACATCCTGAGGCTATAGGTTACATCACAGCAACACATTATTACAGTAAGTAAACATATTGAGGCTATAGCGTGCATCATGGCAACATATTACTCCAGTGAGAAACATACTGAGGCTATAGGTTGCATCGTAGGAACACATTACTACAGGAAGTAAACATGCTGAAGCTACTGGTTGCATTATGGAAACAGATTAACATAGTAAGTAAAGATACTGACATGATAGGGTGCATCATGACAACATATTACTACTCTAAGTAAACATACTGAGGCTACAGTTTGCATCATAGAATCACAGAAAGGTTGCAGCTTGGAAGGAGGCCATTTGGCCCATCGAGTCCACATCATGATGGGGGATTCAATAGTTAGGGGAACAGACAGGCATTTCTGTGGTCGCACAAGTGATTCCAAGATGGTATGTTGCCTCCCTGATGCCAGGGTCAAGTATGTCACTGAGCGACTGCAGAACATTCTGAAGAGGAAGGGTGAACAGCCAGAGATCGTGGTCTGTATCGGTACCAACGACATAGGTAGAAAGAGCGATGTGGTCCTGCAGGCAGATTTTAGGGTGCGAGGAAAGAGATTAATAAGCAGGATCCCAAAGGTAGTAATCTCCGGGTTACTCCCAGTACCACATGTAGTGAGTATAGAAATAGGAGGATAGAGCAGATAAATGTGTGGCTGGAGAGATGGTGCAGGAGTGAGGGCTATAGATTCCTGGGTCATTGGGACCGGTTCTGGGGGAGGTGGGACCTATACAGGCCGACGTGTTGTACCTCAACAGAGCTGGGACCAATGTCCTCGCTGAGAGGTTCACTGGTGCTGTGGGGGAGGGTTTAAACTAATTTGGCAGGGAGATGGGCACCAGGATGTAGCATTGGAAAGAAGAAACAAGGTGCACAAAGGATTGGGAGAGACTGACAGCACTAGAGTAAGAAACAGTACGGTATTAGGAACATAGGAACATAGGAACAGAAGTAGGCCATTCAGCTCCTCGTGCCTGCTCCACCATTTGATAAGATCATGGATGATCTGTGATCTAACTCCATATACCTGCCTTTGGCCCATATCCCTTAATACCTTTGGTTGCCAAAAAGCTATCTATCTCAGATTTAAATTTAGCAACTGAGCTAGTATCAATGGCCGTTTGCGGAAGAGAGTTTCAAACTTCTACAACCCTTTGTGTGTAGAAATATTTTCTAATCTCGCTCCTGAAAGGTCTGGCTCTAATTTTTAGACTGTGCCCCCTACTCCTAAAATCCCCAACCAGCGGAAATAGTTTCTCTCTATCCACCCTATCTGTTCCCCTTAATATCTTATAAACTTCGATCAGATCACCCCTTAACCTTCGAAACTCTAGAGAATACAACCCCAATTTGTGTAATCTCTCCTCGTAACTTAACCCTTGAAGTCCTTGAAGTAAATAGATGGGATCAGACTCAGAGAGAATACAAGAAGGCCTAAGACAGGTTTACAGTGCACATGTGTAAAAGCACAAAGTGTGGTAAATAAGGTTGTTGAGCTGCAGGTGCAAATTGGCACAAGGGAATATAATGTCGTAGCGATAACAGAGACATGGCTCCAAAAAGGGCAGGATTCGGTACTAAATATTCCTGGATGCATGATATTCAGAAAAGATAGGGAAGGAAAGAAAAGAGGGTCGGGGTGGCAGTACTGATTGAGGAGAATATTGAAGTGCTGGAGAGAAATGATGTCCTGGGGTGGGGGGGGTGGTCAAGGACAGTATCTATTTGGTTAGCGTCAAGAAACAATAGAGGTGCCATTACACTACTGGGTGTATTCTATAGGCCACCAACTAGTGGGAAGGATATAGAGGAGCAAATTTGCAGGGAAATTACAGAGAGGTGCAAGAGCCATAGAGTAGTGATAATGGGGGACTTCAATTATCCTCATGGAGACTGGGATAGTAATAGTGTAAAGGGCAAAGAGGGGGAATCAAAGATTGGCAGGCAAAACTGTAATCGAACAATGGGCGGTCTTTAAAGAGGAGATGGTTCGGGTGCAGTCTAGGTACATTCCCACGAGGGGGAAAGGTAGAGCAACCAAAGCCAGAGCTCCCTGGATGACGAAAGAGATAGAGAATAAGATGAAGCAGAAAAAGGGGGCGTATGACAGATGTCAGGTTGATAATACAAGTGAGAACCAGGCTGAACATAGAAAGTTTAGAGGGGAAGTGAAAAAAGAAATAGGATGGCAAATAGACTGGCAACTAACATAAAAGGGAATCCAAAAGTCTTCTATAGGTACATAAATAGTAAATGGATACTAAGAGGAGAGGTGGCGCCAATTAGGGACCAAAAAGGAGATCTACGCATGGAGGCAAAAGGCATGGCTGAGGTACTAAATAAGTACTTTGTATCTGTCTTTACGAAGGAAGAAGATGCTGCCAAAGTCACAGTAAAAGAGGAGGTAGTTGAGATACTGGATGGGCTAAAAATTGATCAAGAGGAGGTACTAGAAAGGATGGCTGTACTTAAAGTAGATAAGTCAACGGGTCCAGATGTGATGCATCCTAGGTTACTGAGGGAATTAATGGTGGTAATTGCAGAGGTACTGGCCATAATCTTCCAATCATCCTTAGATATAGGGATGCTGCCAGAGGACTGGAGAAATGCAAATGTTACACCCTTCTTCAAAAAAGGGTGTAAGGATAAACCCAGCAACAACAGGCCAGTCAGTTTAACCTCGGTGGTGGGGAAACTTTTAGAAATGATAATCCGGGACAAAATTAACAGTCACTTGGACAAATGTGGATTAATAAAGGAGAGCCAGCACGGATTTGTTAAAGGCAAATCATGTTTAACTAACTTGATTGAGTTTTTTGATGAGGTAACAGAGAGGGTTGATGAGGGCAATGCGGATGATGTTGTGTATATGGACTTCCAAAAGGTGTTTGATAAAGTGCCACATAATAGGCTTGTCAGCAAAGTTGAAGCCCATGGAATAAAAGGGGCAGTGGCAGCATGGATACAAAATTGGCTAATTGACAGGAAACAGAGAGTAGTGGTGAACGGTTATTTTTCGGACTGGAGGAAGGTATGCAATGGTGTTCCCCAGGGGTCGGTACGAGGACCACTGCTTTTCTTGGTATATATTAATGACTTGGGTGTACAGGGCACAATTTCAAAATTTGCAGATGACACAAAACTTGGAAGTGTAGTGAACAGTGAGGAGGACAGTGATAGACTTCAAGAGGACATAGGCAGGCTGGTGGAATGAGCGGACACATGGCAGATGAAATTTAACGCAAAGAAGTGCAAAGTGATACATTTTGATTGGAAAAACGAGGAGAGGCAATATAAACTTAAAGTTAAAATTCTAAAGGGGGTGCAGGAACAGAAAGACCTGTGGGTATATGTGCACAAATCGTTGAAGGTGGCAGGGTAGGTTAAGAAAGCGGTTAAAAAAGCATACGGGATCCTGGGCTTTATAAATAGAGGCTTAGAGTACAAGAGCAAGGAAGTTATCTTGAACCTTTATAAAACACTGGTTCGGCCACAACCGTAGTATTGTGTCCAATTCTGGGCACAGCACTTTAGGAAGGATGTGAAGGCCTGAGAGAGGGTGCAGAAAAGATTTACTAGAATGGTTCCAGGGATGTGGGACTTCAGTTACGTGGATAGACTGGAGAAGCTGGGGTTGTTTTCCTTGGAACAGAGAAGATTGAGAGGAGAATTGATAGAGGTGTTGAAAATCACGAGGGGTCTAGATAGAGTAGATCGAGAGAAACTGTTCCCATTGGCGGAAGGGTCGAGAACAAGAGGACACAGATTTAAAGTGGTTGACAAAAGAACCAAAGGCGACATGAGGAAAAACTTTTTTACGCAGCGAGTGATTATGTTCTGAAATGCACTGCCTGAAAGGGTGGTGAAGGCAGATTCAATCGTGGCTTTCAAAAGGGAATTTGACATGTACTTGAAGGGAAAAAATTTGTAGGGCTACAGGGAAAGGGCGGGGGAGTGGGACTAGTTGGATTGCTCTTGCAGAGAGCCGGCACGGGCTCGACAGGCCGAATAGCCTCCTTCTGTGCTGTAACCTTTCAGTGATTCTATTCTATGATTCTATGACAACATATTACTACTGTAAGTCGACATACTGAGGCTATAGGTTACATCATGGCAACATATTACTACCGCAAGCAAACATACTGAGGCTATAGGTTGCATCATGACAACACATTACTGCAGTAAGTAAACATACTGAGATTGCAGGTTGCATTATGTAAACATTGTAAGTAAAGATACCGACACTATAGGGTGCATCATGGCAACATATTACTGCAGTCTTAAATATACAGCGGGTATAGGTTGCATCATAGCATAACCTTACTACATTAAGTAAACATACTGAGGTTATAGGGTGCATCATGGCAACAGATTACTATAGTAAGTAAACATACCGATGATATAGGGTGCTTCATGGCAGCATATTACTTCAGTAAGTAACAATACGAAGGCTATAGCTTGCATCATGACAACATATTACTACAGTCATAAACATACTGATGCCATAGGTTGCATCATGTCATAACATTACTACAATACATAAACACACTGAGGCTATAGGGTGCATCATGACACCATATTCATATAGAAAGTAAACATACTGAGGCTGAAGATGGCATTATGGCAACACATTACTACAGTAAGTCAACATACTGAGGCTATATGTTGCCAAAATATGACTACTGTTAGTAAACATACTGTGGCTAGGTTGAACCATGACAACATGTTACTACAGTATGTAAACTCACTGAGGCTATAGAGTGCATCATGACAGCATATTAATACAGTAAGTATACATTCTGAAGCTATAGGTTGCATAACATAAGGTAAATCAGGATAGGGATAGGGCAACTAAGGAAGGCACACGATAAACTCACAGGTAATGACAGCAAAATAGCAGAAATATTAAATAATTGCTTTGTCTCAGTATTTACCAGGGAGACTAGAAGGTGGGCATGACATTAGAAGAAGAGATCAGAAAAGATATAGGGTGCTCAATTTTGTAAGCCAAGTCCGGGTGCATTGGGGGCGGGGTGGGGGGCCAAGAAAATCAGAGAAATCTGGAGCTGGAACGAATCCCGGCTCCAACCCGCCAAGTTCCGCGTTGGACCTAGACGCATCTGGGTGCGCGCGCTTCAGGAAGCCGGAAGTCCCGTCGGCAATTAAAGCCAGCAAGAAGGTATTTAAAGCAGCAAATAAGGGAGTTGAACTTGTAAAATTACTTAGTTTTATGTTGATTGAGGGAGGGGAAAGGATTTTAACTCTGCCTCAGCGTATTTCCCATGGCCTCTGAAAGACACCATGGTGATGGAGCCGTGTTTCAGCCGGCAGCCATTTGGACATTTAAATGCCTGTTTGACAGATGGGGATAAAAAGTGAGTTAATGCAGCAGGGCACTCAGTTCTCTCAGGCAAACTTTTGGCTGCGAGATCTTTGTGTTTAGACTGAAAATTCTTGGTTTCCACTCAGAATTCTTCTGTTTACGCATATTTACCAACTTTTTGGATCCCATCAAACTGACACCATCAGAATGGGGGGCGCGATGGCTGCATTCACCACTACATCCGAGGACGAGGAACATCACCATTCTCGCCAGGCACGGTGTGCACTTCCGCCACTTGGAGCTCCAAAACACCAGGGTACCATGTTATTGGACAAGTAATCCAGAGGCCTGAACTAATAATCCGGAGTCATGAGTTCAAATCCCGCCACGGCAGCTGGGGAATTTAAATTCAATTAATTAAATAAAATCTGGAATAAAAAAAAACTAGTATCAGTAATGGTGGCCATGAAACGACCGAATTGTCGTAAAAAACCCATCTGGTTCACGAATGTCCTTTAGGGAACGAAATCTGTCGTCCTTACCTGGTCTGGCCTAAATGTGACTCCAGACCCACAGCAATGTGGTTGATTCTTAATCGCCCTCTGAAATGGCCTGGCAAGCCACTCATATGTACAATCTCGCGACTAAAAGTCATAATAAGAATAAAACCAGACGGACCACCCGGCATCGGACCACTAGGCACCGGACACGACAAAGGCAAACCAAGCCCAGTCGACCCTGCAAGGTCCTCCTTACTAACATCGAGGGACTTGTGCCAAAATTGGGAGAGCTGTCCCACACACTAGTCAAGCAACAGCCTGACATAGCCATACTTACAGAATCATATCTTTCAGCCAACGTCCCAGACTCTTCCATCACCATCCCTGGGTATGTCCTGTCCCACCGGCAGGACAGATCCACCAGAGGTGGCGGTACAGTGATATACAGTCAGGAGGGAGTGGCCCTGGGAGTCCTCAACATCGACTCTGGACCCCATGAAATCTCATGGCATCAAATCAAACATGGGCAAGGAAATCTCCTGCTGATTACCACCTACCGCCCTCCCTCAGCTGATGAATCAGTCCTCCTTCATGTTGAACACCACTTGGAGGAAGCACTGAGGGTAGCAAGGGCACAGAATGTACTCTGGGTGGGAGACTTCAATGTCCATCACCAAGAGTGGCTCAGTCGCACCACTACTGACCGAGCTGGCCGAGTCCTGAAGGACATAGCTGCCAGACTGGGCCTGCGGCACGTGGCGTGCGAACCAACACGAGGGAAAAACCGACTTGACCTCGTCCTCACCAATCTACCTGTCGCAGATGCATCTGTCCATGACAGTATTGGTAGGAGTGACCACCGCACAGTCCTTTTGGAGACGAAGTCCCATCTTCACACTGAGGACACCATCCAAAGTGTTGTGTGGCACTACCACCGTGCTAAATGGGATAGATTCAGAACAGATATAGCAGCTCAAAACTGGGCATCCATGAGGCGCTGTGGGCCATCAGCAGCAGCAGAATTGTATTCCAGCACAATCTGTAACCTCATGGCCTAGCATATTCCTCACTCTACCATTACCAACAAGCCAGGGGATCAAACCTGGTTCAATGAGGAGTGTAGAAGAGCATGCCAGGAGGAGGAGGCTCCGTAAACATCCCCATCCTCAATGATGGCAGAGTCCAACACATGAGTGCAAAAGACAAGGCTGAAGCATTTGCAACCATCTTCAGCCAGAAGTGCCGAGTGGATGATCCATCTTGGCCTACTTCCGATAACCCCACCATCACAGAAGCCAGTCTTCAGCCAATTCGATTCACTCCACGTGATATCAAGAAACGGCTGAGTGCACTGGATACAGCAAAGGCTATCGGCCCCGACAACATCCTGGCTGTAGTGTTGAAGCCTTGTGCTCCAGAACTAGCCGTGCCTCTAGCCAAACTGTTCCAGTACAGCTGCAACACTGGCATCTACCCGACATTGTGGAAAATTGCCCAGGTATGTCCTGTCCACAAAAAGCAGGACAAATCCAATCCGGCCAATTACCACCCCATCAGTCTACTCTCACTCATCAGCAAAGTGATGGAAGGTGTCACAACAGTGCTATCAAGTGGCACTTACTCACCTATAACCTGTTCAACAATGCTCAGTTTGGGTTCTGCCAGGACCACTCTGCTCCAGACCTAATTACAGCCTTGGTCCAAACATGGACAAAAGAGCTGAGTTCCAGAGGTGAGGTGAGAGTGACTGCCCTTGACATCAAGGCAGCATTTGACCAAGTGTGGCACCAAGCAGCCCTAGTAAAATTTAAGTCAATGTGAATCAAGGGGAAAACGCTCCAGTGGCCAGAGTCAACCTAGCACAAAGGAAGATGGTAGTGGTTGTTGGAGGCCAATCATCTCAGCCCCAGGACATTGCTGCAGGAGTTCCTCAGGGCAGTGTCCTCAGCCCAATCATCTTCAGCTGCTTCATCAATGACCTTCCCTCCATCATGAGGTCAGAAATGGGGATGTTTACTGATGATTGCACAGTGTTCAGTTCCATTCACAACCCCTCACATAATGAAGCAGTCCGTGCCCGCATGCAGCAAGACGTGGACAACATCCAGGCTTGGGCTGATAAGTGGCAAGTCACATTCGCGCCAGACAATGAGTATCTCCAACGAGAGAGAATCTAACCACCTCCCCTTCACATTCAACGGCATTACCATCGCCAAATCCCCCGCCATCAACATCCTGGGGGGTCACCATTGACCAAAATGTTAACTGGACCAGCCACATAAATACTGTGGCTACAAGAGCAGATCAGAGGCTGGGTATTCTGCGGCAAGTGACTCACCTCCTGACTCCCCAAAGCCTTTCCACCATCTACATGGCACAAGTCAGGAATGTGATGGAATACTCTCCACTTGCCTGGATGAGTGCAGCTCCAATAACACTCAAGAAGTTCGACACCATCCAGGATAAAGCAACCCGCTTGATTGGCACCCCATCCACCATCCTAAACATTCACTCCCTGCACCACTGGTGCACCATGGCTGCAGTGTGTACCTTCCACAGGATGCACTGTAGCAACTCGCCAAGACTTCTTCAACCTGCGACCTCTACCACCTAGAAGGACAAGGGCAGAAGGCACATGGGATCAACACCACCCGCACATTCCCCTCCAAGTCACACACCATCCCGACTTGGAAATATATCGCCGTTCCTTCATCGTTGCTCGGTCAAAATCCTGGAATTCCCTACCTAACAGCACACGGACTGCAGCAGTTCAAGAAGGCGGCTCACCACCACCTTCTCAAGGGCAATTGGGGATGGGCAATAAATGCTGGCCTTGCCAGCAACGCCCACATCCCATGAACGAATAAAAAAAAGTGTTGCACCACAGGCACCTGTATAAGAGCACAGAGGGCAACAATAGAGGGAGCGACGTCGCAGGAGGCACTAGCCTCGCCAGAGGGTCTACAGACCAAGGGTCAGCTTCCTGGACCTCTCTGAGGAGCAGTGCACACAGAGGCTGAGAGTGAATCATCAGGTGGTCGCAGACATCTGCAGCCTCCTTCATACCAAGCTGCTCCCGGCTGGGCCTGGCGGTATCTGTTAAAGTCACCACTGCCCTCAACTTCTTCACCTCTGGATCATTCCAGGGTGCCACCGGTAACATCGCCGGGATCTCTCAGTCGTCTGCACACAAGTGCATAAGGCAGGTCACCAACAGCTTGTTTCATAGGGCCTAGCAGTACGTCAACTTCCCCATGGATGACGTCAGCCAGACGGAGAGGGCAGTGGGATTCCACGCTGTGGCTGGCATCCCACGGGTACAGGGTGCAATCGATTGCACACATATAGCAATCCGAGCACTTACACACGAGCCAGGACTGTCCATCAACAGAAAGGGGTATCACTCCATCAACACTCAGCTCGTTTGTGATCACCGCAAAAGATTCCTTCATGTGTGTGCCAGATTCCCTGGCAGCTGCCACGATTCCTTCGTTCTGAGGGAATCCAACATCTTGGGCCTCTTCCACGCACCGAACACCCTTAAGGGCTGGCTCCTCAGGGACCAGGGATATCCCCTGCACATGTGGCTCATGACACTTCCGAGGAACCCCATCAGCGAGCAGCAGCGTCGATACAACGACAGCCACATCGCCACCAGGTCTATAATTGAACATGCGATAGGACTGCTGAAGAAGTGATTTTGGTGCTTCGATTGTTCTGGGGGAGTGCTTCAATACGCACCAGCAAGAGTGGGTCGCATTATAGTAGTGCATGGCACAACAGAGAGGGTTACCGGTTGAGGAGGCCCCATCCCCTCACCCACTATCCACATGTGCCATCCACATTGAGGAGGAGCAGGAGCAAGAGGAGGAGGTGGAGGAGGAGGAGGAGGAGGAGGAGGACGATGAACCCATGGGCAAAGCAGCGGTTCACCTGGCTGCTCGTGAGGCCAGGGAGTCACTCATATGTGAACGGTTCTCTTAAGATCAGAAAGTGAGAAGAGTCCAGTCCTCACGCCACCTGGAAAGACCAGCGCCAACACCAGCCGCCCCCCCCCCCGCGCCCCCCACCCTCCCCGCACAAAACTGTCCTGCAGCTACACATACACCCACATTAAAGTGACCCATGGGGTGGCATCAAGTGTCGCCGTTCATGGTGAAGCACGTGAAACGGCGCTATCACAAAAGCCAGTCAATGGACAAGATGTGGCAGTAGTGGTGAGAATGATAACATTTAATGTGACTTTAACAAAAACCAAATATAAATGAAAAACATGACAGTCTGTCACACACCCATCTGCATACCCTTCCTGATCACAAAACCTTAGCCTTTCTCTTCTTACTACTTCTACGTGGTGCATCCCCTGTGGCTGCAGCAGAGGTAGTGGCAGGTTGCTCATGTTCATGCCCTGACTGCTTAGATCCTTTCGGCCTATGCCCTCTGGGTTTTGGAGCCCGTGAGGGCCCCTCCAAAGACTGCTCCACCTGCACCTGTGCAGGGGCAGACTCGGCCACCTGGAGAGGAGGCAGCATTGCGGGTACTGGATAAGAGGAGGGGCAATAGGTGAGACATGGGTGCGCTTTGAGTGGCGTCCCTGCTTCCATGTCCCCTTTCGCCATCATCCCTCTCCTGGGCCAGGCCCACATCACTCCTACCACCCTGCTGGAGAACAGTTTGGAGGACATGTGTAATGCCTTGGAAGGCCACTTCTAAAGTCTCCGTCCGCCTGCTTAAGGCGGCAGAATGTTGTTCACCCTGAGTCCGAACGGCCGTTGCCAGGGCCTAAATGGACTCATTTGTGAGCAGTGCTTGAAGCTCAATGGAGGCCAGCCTTCTATCCATCGCAGACATTCCCGCACTTACCTGCGACACTATCTCAGACATTCCCACACTTACCTGCGACACTATCTCAGACATTTCCGCAGTTATGTGTGACACTATCTCAGAAAGTTGCTCACGTCCCTGTGACACTATCTCAGAGATTCCCTCACGTCCTTGTGACACTATCTCAGAGATTCCCTCACGTACCTGTGCCACCATTCTACTCAGGCAGGAGTTGGACTTTCCATCCTCTGCGTTAATGTGGAGAGACTGCGTGGCACCTGTTCCAGTACCTCGCAAATGTGTTGCTGTCCCTCAATCATTCTCCTTTTAAAAGATGGCCCCCGGGGTTCAGCATCTGCGTCCAGCTGAGCAGTCCGGAGAGGAGTGCGCCCAACGACGCAGACTCTCCACAGATGCCCCTGCTACCAGTGTCTGCTCGTGCTCACTTGTGTGTAGTGACTCATCAGGTGCCAACCCAACTAACTGACTACTAGGACCCACCGAGGTGTGAGTATCTGCGCTGGTGGATGGCTCACTAAGATGTGACAGTGCGCCCTCAGACGCCGGGAGCTCCTCTGAGGAACCGCCCTCTGCCGTCACTGTGGTCGCTGAAGGGCCTGTAAGAGAACAGAAGGCAATATTAAGCATCATTACAGATGTGTCATGTTGCGATGAGCATACTGAGGTGTTCAACATGCCAAGCATTGTTAACATCAATTCATGTTGCATGTGATGAATGTTAAAGTTGTGTCACCAGACGTTTGTGGGGTGCCAGTCTCAGCATCCCCGACAGACAGGTACTCGAGGGTGCAGTTGATCTCCAGGGCCTCCTCCTCCGTGTATTTGTTGTGGCCCCCCTCCAGTCCTCACCCTCTTGCGTGCACCTTGCGCTCTCTACTCCTAGAAAGGAATAAAGTACAGATGTGTGAGTGAGTGATGGTGAAGTGGCCAGCCGATGAATGCATTGCTTTGGGTGAGGCTGACCATTAAAGAGATGCATCAGAGGGTGAGTATGAGACAGAGACATCACACTGGATCAGGATTGGGGTGAGTGGTAGTGGTGGAGTCACAAATGGGGAGGTGAGGAAGTGCTCAGGAAGTGCAGGTAAGTTGAGGATGAGCCTTATGTGGGTGTGAGGAGTGATGTGATGGAGTAGTCTTGGCAGTGCAGAATGAGTTTGGGGGGGTGGGGGGGAGTGATGATGTGCAACACGGAATGCAGGAGAATCAGTAAGTGTACTCACTTTTACTGACCTAGTTAGGTCATTGAAACGCTTCCTGCACTGGACCCATGTGCAGGATATGTTGCCCCTGCTGGTAACCTCCTCTGCTACCTCGAGCCAGGCCTTCTTTGTGGCAGAGGCAGGGCGCTTCCTTCTGTCGGCCGGGTAAACCAGTTCCCTCCTCCTCCTCCTCGCCCCGGCCAGTAGCACCAGAAGTGAGGCATCATTAAATCTTGGAGCAGCCTTGCCCCTGTGCTGCTCCATTGTGTCTTTTTGGTCTTTGTTCCAGCAAAAGCCATTGGAGCCATGGCCCTTCAAATACAGACGCTCCAGCTGACAGCCTGACATGCGAATCCGCAGTCCGCCCACTGCGCAGCTTTCCGACATTCTTACCACTCTTTGGGTAATGAAGTTTCTCCTGAATTTCCTATTGGATTTATTAGCGACTATTTTATATTTATGACCTCTAATTTTGGACTCCCCACAAGTGGAAACATTTTCTCTACGTCTACCCTAATAAACACTTTCATTATCTTAAAGATCTCTATCAGGTCACCCCTCACCTTTCTCTTTTCTAGAGTTAAGAGCCCCAGCCTGTTCAGCACTATTCTCTTTTATAATGAATTTATATATATGTGTTAGTGCCTCTGCTATCTCTTCCCCTACTTCTTTTAATATGTGCCGAGCAATCCATCTGGACCAGGGGTCTTATCCTCCCTGAGTTTGATTAGTCTATCAATTATCTCCCCCCTTTCTATCTTAAATGTTTTAACATCTTTTTCGATCTCTTCTTCTAATGTCCTATCCACCTTGTTATTCTCCCTGGTAAATATGGAGACAAAGTAACTATTTAATATTTCTCCCATTTCGCTATCATTACCTGTGAGTTTAATCTTGTGCATCCCTTAGTGGTCCTATCCCTATTCTGATTTTTCTTTTGTTATTTATGTAGAATACTTTACTATTTTTTTAATATTCCTTGATAATTTAATCTTGTAGTTCCTCTTTGCTTTCCTAATTGTTTTTTGACTTCTTTCCTAACCTCTTCATATCCCCTTTTGTCATCATCTCCTCTCCTTTACTGTCTATGTCCTTAGTGCATGCCTTTTTCCTTAGTTTCAATTTTACCCTTATCTCTTTTCTCATCCATGGAATTTCATTATCGGCTCATTTGTTCTTGCTTTTTAGAGGAATATATTTCTCCTGAGCTCCATAGATCACCGTTTTAAATATCACCCACTGCTGTTCTCTCTCTTTGTCTGCCATTTTTTTTCCAATTGTAAACAATTTTACAACACGGGGGCTCGAAAGCTTGTGGGATTAAAAATAAAATCGTTGGACTATAACTTGGTGTTGTAAAATTGTTTACAATTGTTAACCCCAGTCCATCACCGGCATCTCCACATCATTTTTTTTCCAGTTTAACTTCCCTAGTTCCATTCTCATCCCCTTAAAATTAGCTTTATTCCAATCTATTACTTTGGCCCTTGTCTTACTTATGCATTTCTCAATCATTATTTTAAACCTTATTATGCTATGATCGCTATGGCCTAGATGTTCCCCTACATTTACTTCTCTTTTCTGCTCTGGTTTATTTCCAATTATTAGATCCAGCAGTGAATACTCACTTTTTGGGCTTCTCACATATTGAAAATCATGTACACACTGGAAAAACTTCATTCACCTTTCCCTACCTTTTCTTGCCAGTTTATTTGGGTGCAGTTGAAATCTCCTATGATTATTATTCAATGTTTTTTACTCATTTCGTAGATTTGTCTATAGGGTGCCCCATGGCAACACTTTACTTTGGTAAGTAAACATATTGAGACTATAGGGTGCATCATGGCAACACACTACTACGGTAAGTAAACATACTGAGGCTTTAGGGTGCATCATGGCATCACATTACTGTAGCAATCGAACATACTGAGGCTATAGGGTGCATCATGGCATCACATTACTACAGGCAATAGGGTGCATCATAGCACCATATTACTACAGTAAAAGAATATACAGAGGCTATAGAGTGCATCAGTGCAACACATCACTACATTACTACATCTCCCCTCATGCCCCCTCCAAGCTCATCTTGACCATGAGACCCACCTCCTGCTTCCTCAACCCTATTCCCACCAAACTGCTGACCACCCAACTTCCCTTCCTGGCCCGCATGTTAGCTGATATTGTTAACGGTTCCCTCTCCTCAGGTACTGTCCCCCTCCCCTTCAAATCTGACGTCATCACCCCACTCCTCAAAAAACCCACCCTTGACCCCTCTGTCCTTGCAAACTACCGTCCCATCTCCAACTTCCCTTTCCTCTCCAAAGTCCTTGAACGTGTTGTCACTGCTCAAATCCGTGCCCATCTTTCCTGCAACTCTATGTTTGAATCTCTCCAATCAGGTTTCCACCCTTGCCACAGTGCTGAAGCGGCCCTTGTCAAAGTCATAAGTGGCATCCTATGTGACTGTGACCGTAGTAAACTATCCCTCCTCATCCTTCTCGACCTGTCTGCAGCCTTTGACACAGTTGACCGCACCATCGTCCTCCAATGCCTCTCCTCCATCGTCCAGCTGGGTGGGACTGCGCTCGCCTGGTTCCATTCTTATCTTTCCAGTCGTAGCCAGAGAATCACCTGGCTTCTCTTCCCACTCCTGCACCGTTAACTCTGGAGTCCCCCAAGGATCTAACCTTGGCCTCCTCCAATTTCTCATCTACATGGTGCCCCTTGGCGATATCATCTGAAAACCCAATGTCAGATTGCACATGTACGCTGACAACACCCAGCTGTACCTCACTACCATCTCCCTCGACCCCTCTACTGTCTCTCAATTGTCACACTGCTTGTCCGACATCCAGTACTGGATAAGCAAAAGTTTCCTTCAGCTAAATATTGGGAAGACCGAAGCCATTGTCTTTGGTCCCCGCCGCAAACTCCCTTCCCTAGCCACCGACTCCATCCCTCTCCATGGCCACTGTCTGAGGCTGAACCAGGCCATTCACAGATTTGCCATCCTATTTGACCCTGAAATGAGCTTCCGACCACGTATCTGCTCCATCAACAAGACCGCCTACTTCCACCTCCGTAACATCGCCGATCTCAAGCCCCTTCCTCAGCTCATCTGCTCCTGAAACCCTCTTCCATGCCTTTGTTACCTCTAGACTCAACTATTCCAATGCTCTCCTGGCTGGTCTCCCATCTTCCACCCTCCATAAACTTGAACTCATCCAAAACTCTGCTGTCCGTATCCTAACTTGCACCAAGTCCCGTTCTCCCATCATCCCTGTGCTCGCTGACCTACATTGGCTCCCAGTCTGACAATGCCTTGATTTTAAAATACTCATCCTTTTTTTCAAATCCCTCCACGGCCGTGCCCCTCCCTATCTCTGTAACCTCCTCCAGCCCTACAACCCTCCGAGATCTCTGCGTTCCTCCAATTCTGGCTTCTTGCGTATCCCAGATTTAAATCGCTCCACCATTGGCGGTCGTGCCTTCATCTACCTAGGCCCCTAAGCTCTGGAATTCCCTCCCTGAACCTCTCCACCTCTCTACCTCTCTACCTCTCTCTCCTCCTTTAAGACGTTCGTTAAAACCTACCTCTTTGACCAAGCTTTTGGTCACCTGTCCTAATACCTCCTTATGTGGCTCGATGTCCAATTTTGTTTGATAACGCTGCTATGAAGAGCCTTGGGACGTTTTTGACTACGTTAAAGGCGCTATATAAATGCAAGTTGTTGTTGTTAAGGAACATATTGAGACTATAGGGTGCATCACACACTACATTCCTACAGGGAAGAAACATAATGAGGCAATAGGATGCATCATGGCAGCACATTACTACGGTAAGTAAACATACTGAGGCTAGAAGGTGCCTCTACTAGGTGTTAAATTGGTCGGGATATTCAAAACAAAACAAAATAAACAAGTTGAAGCTAATGAGCCTTATTTTACTCAGGCTGGTGTTTTCCAGGTTCAGTAAAGTCTGCCTTTTAAGTAATTATTTGCTTCAAGTGATGATATTAATCTCTGTCAGTGGAGAATTCCCAAGGGAATAACATTTTCTGTGTAGATCGACCGCACAGGCAAATATTTGGCCAACTAAAGCTTGGCACCATGATATGTGCGGGTGTGAGTCAGCAATACAGAGTCTTTGATGTCATGGAAAAATGGTGTAATTAGAATAAATATATATTGTAGTAATTTCGTTAACTCTATTTTCTTTGTCTGGAAGGAGGAGGGTGAGAGAGAAAGCTGACTCTTTGCAATGTGAAATTCAAGCCGTTCAGTTATTCACTTTCAATTCGCAGTTAGTAAAATGTTTGAAAAAAACAAATAACAACTGAGAACCTCTTAAAAAGTTTTAGGAACAAGAACGGGCCATTTGACCCAACAACAACAACATCAACAACATTTATATAGCACCTTTAATATGGAGGGGGCAAGGCCATGGAGGGATTTGAAAACAAGGATCAGAATTTTACAATTGAGGTGTTCTCCGACAGGGAGCCAATGTAGGTCAGTGAGCACAGGGGGGGTGATGAGAGAACCGGACTTGGTGCGAGTTAGGATACGGGCAGCAGAGTTTTGGACGAGCTCAAGTTTATGGAGGATGGAAGATGGGAGGCCGGCCAGGAGAGCATTGGAATAATCGAGTCCAGAGGAACAAAGGCATGGATGAGGGTTTCAGGAGCAGATGAGCTGAGGCAGAGGTTAGGTTTAGGAGACGGGCGATGTTACGGAGATGGAAGTAGGTGGTCTTGTGATGGAGCGGATATGTGGTCGGAAGATCATCTCAGGGTCAAATAGGATGACAAGGTTGTGAAAGGTCAGTTTCAGCCTCAGACAGTAGCCAGGGAGAGGAATGGAGTCGGTGGCTAGGGAACAGAGTTTGTGGTGGGGACCATAGACAATGGCTTCAGTCTTCCCAATATTTAGTTGGAGGAATTTTTGCTCATCCAGTACTAGATGTCGAACAAGCAGTGTGACCAATCGGAGACAGTGGAGGGTTCAAGAGAGGTGGTTGTGAGGTAGAGCTGGGTGTCGTCAGAGTACATTTGGAACCTGACGTTGGGTTTTCGGATGATGTCGCTGAGGATCACCATTTAGATTAGAAATAGGAGGGGGCCAAGGAGAGGTCCTTGGGGGACTCCAAAGATAACGGTGGAGGAACAGGAAGAGAAGCCATTGCTAATAATTCTCTGGCTACAACTGGATAAATAAGAATGGAACCAGACAACCGCAGTTCCACCCAGCTGGGCAACGGAGGAGAGGCGTTGGAGGAGGATGGTGTGGTCAACTGTGTCAAAGGCTGCAGACAGGTCGAGAAGGATGAGGAGGGATAGTTTGTCACAGTCACAGTCACATAGGATGTAATTTGTGACTCTGATAAGAGCCGTTTCAGTACTGTGGCAAGGGGTGGAAACCTAATTGAAGGGATTCAAACACAGAGTTGCGGGAAAGATGAGCACGGATTTGGGAGGCAACAACACGTTCAAGGACTTTGCAGAGGAAAGGGAGGTTGAAGATGGGGCGGTAGTTTGCAAGGACAGAGGGGACAAGGGTGGGTTTTTTGAGGAGGGGGGTGATGACGGCAGATTTGAAGGGGAGGGGGACAGTAACCTGAGAAGAGGGAAACGTTAACAATATCAGCTAACATGCGGGCCAGGAAGGGAAGTTGGGTGGTCAGCAGTTTGGTGGGAATAGGGTCGAGGGAGTAGGAGGTGGGTCACATGGTCAAGATTAGCTTGGAGAGGGCATGAGGGGAGATAGGATAGAAACTAGAGAAAGATGCGAGTACAGGGCGAAGGCAGGGGGGATCCTTAGGGGAAATTTGGCTTGTTGGGCTAGGGAAAGGAATTGAAGCAGCAGAGGCAGCTGAAGAGATGGTCTCAATCTTAGTGACGAAGAAGTCCATGAGCTCCTTGCACTTGTTGTTGGAGGTGAAGTTAGAGGAGGCAGGGGAGAGGGGTTGAAGAAATGGTTTGTTGTAGAGAAGAGAAGCCGGGGGTTATCTTTGCATTCCAGGATGATCCTGGAATAGTGAGCAATTTTGGCAGAGGAAATCAGGACCCGATGGTGCTTTATGTGGTCTAGCCAGATCTAGCGATGAATGGCTAAACCAGTTGTCCACCATAAACGTTCAACTAGTTTATCCCTTGTGATGAATCAACCCCACCTCCCTACCTCATCCCCATATAACCTCAACCCCACCTCTCTACCTCATCACCATATAACCTCAACCCCACCTCTCTACCTCATCCCCATATAACCTCAATGCCACCTCCCTATCTCAACCCCACCTCCCTCCCTCATCCACATTTAACCTCAACCCCACCTCTCTACCTCATCACCATATATCCTCAACCCCACCTCTCTACCTCATCCCCATATAACCTCAATACCACCTCCCTATCTCAACCCCACATCCCTCCCTCATCCCCATTTAACCTCAACCCCACCTCTCTACCTCATCCCCATGTAACCTCAATGCTACCTCTAACTCATCTCCATATAACCTCAACCCACCTCTATCTCATCGCCATATAATCTCAATCACAGCTCCCTACCTCATTGCCTTATAACCTCAATTACAGCTCCCATCTCATTGCCATATAGCCTCAACCCCACCTCCCTACCTCAGCCTCTCCTCCCTACCTCATCTCCCTATAACCTCACTCCCACCTCCCTATCTCATGCCCATATAACCTCAGCCCCTCCTCCCTCTAGAAACAGATAAAATTGCTACCTGAAGATTCTGACTGGAGATATAGTTATGGTAGAGGACTAGCAACCCAGAGGTGATGAGTTCAAATGGTAGTGAAAGCAGCCAGATTGTCATAAAGCCCTGTACAGGACTCCTTTCTTACCCAGTATGTAAGCCCAACATGAGAGAAATCACTGCTGGATCTAGTAATGGGAAATGATCCAGAGCAGTTAAGAGAAGTAAGTGTAGGGGAATATCTAGGCAATAGCGATCATAACATAATAAGATTTAAACTAATGATTGAGAAAGACATAAATAAGATAAAGACCTAAGTAATAGATTGGAAAAAAGCTAATTTTGAGGGGATAAGAATGGAACTAGAGAAGGTAAACTGGAAAAAAAATTGACAGATAAAGAGATAGAACAGCAGTGGAAAATATTTAAAATGGTGATCATTAGAGTTCAGGAGAAATATATTCCTCTGAAAAACAAGAACAAACTAGCCAATAATGAAACACTATGGATGAATAAAGAGATTGAAACTAAAGAAAAAGGCATACTCTAAGTACACAGACAATAAAGGAGAGGATGACAAAGGGGAATATAAAGTGGTTAGGAAATGGGTCAAAAAAACAATTAGGAAAGCAAAGAGGAGCTACGAGATTAAATTATCAAGGAATATAAAAAGAAATAGTAAAGTATTCTACAGACATATAAATAACAAAAGAAAAATCAGGATAGGGATAGGGCCACTAAGGGATGCACAAGATAAACCCACAGGCAATGACAGCAAAATGGCAGAAATATTGAATAGTTACTTTCCCTCAGTAATTAGCATGGAGTCTAAGAAGGTGAGCATGAGATCAGAAGATAAGATCAAAAAAGATCCAAAGACATTTAAGATAGAAAGGGGGGAGATAATTGATAAACTAATCAAACTTAGGGAGGATAAAACCCCTGGTCCGGATGGATTGCATTGGGACATATTGGGACATCGATAAGGTACCGCATTGTAGACTCATAACTATGGTCAGAGCATGTGGAGTCAGGGGACAGGTAGCAGAATGGATAGCAAGCTGGCTACAAAACAGAAAACAGAGAGTAGAGGTTAAGGGTATCTACTCAGACTGGCAAAAGGTAGCAAGTGGTGTTCCACAGGGATCAGTGCTGACAGCATTGTTGTTCACAATTTATATCCGGATGGATTGCATTGGGACATAATAGCAGATATTATATATTAAAAAATTGATTAGAAAAGGCAATAGTACTAGAGGACTGCTGGACAGCTAATGTTATTCCTATATTAGAAAAGGGAGATAGAACAAGCCCATGGAACTATAGATCAGCTTAACGCCAGTGGTAGGAAAGATAATGGAATCTTTACTCAAAGATGCAATAGAAAAACATCTAGAGAATGAAAATATAATAAAGAATAGTCAGCACGGATTTCGGAAGGGAAAGTCATGCTTGACCAACCTTATTAAATTCTTTGAAGAAGCAACAGAAAGAGTAGACAAGGATAATGTAGTAGATGTAATATATTTAGATTTTCAAAAGACCTTCGATAAGGTACCGCATTGTAGACTCATGACTATGGTCAGAGCATGTGGAGTCAGGGGACAGGTAGCAGAATGGATAGCAAGCTGGCTACAAAACAGAAAACAGAGAGTAGAGGTTAAGGGTATCTACTCAGACTGGCAAAAGGTAGCAAGTGGTGTTCCACAGGGATCAGTGCTGACAGCATTGTTGTTCACAATTTATATTAATGATTTGGACTTGGGAATTGGAAGTACAATTTCAAAGTTTGCTGACAACTCCAAATTGTGGAGTGTAGTTAATACAAAGAAAGAATGCATCAAAATGCAAGAAGACATTAACAAACTTGTTGAATGGGTGTAATTGGTGAACGAATTTCAATATAGATAAGTGTGAGGTAGTACATTCTGGAAGGAAGAATAAGGAGGCCACATACTGCCTGGATAATAAGAGTTTAAATGGGGTAAAGAAGCAAAGGGATCTTGAGGTACAGATACACAAATCACTAAAAGTAGCAATGTACATTAATAAGGCCATAAAAAAAAGGCAAACCAAGCACTGTGGTTCATTTCTAGAGGGAAAGAATTAAAAAGCAGGCAAGTTATGTGAAACTTGTATAGAACCTCGGTTAGACCACACTTGAAGTACTGTGAACAGTTCTGATTTCCTTATTATAAAAAGGATATAGAAGCATTGGAGAAGGTGCAAAAAACATTCACAAGGATGATACGAGAAGTGAGAGGATATATTTACCAGGAAAGGCTGAAAAGGCTTGGGCTCTTTTCTCTAGAAAAGGGAAGGCTGAAGGGTGACCTGACAGAGGTCTTTAAGATAATGAAAGGTAGAGAAGATGTTTCCACATGTGGGGGACTCCAAAACTAGAGGCCATAAATAAAAGATAGTCACTAGTAAATCCTTTAGGGAATTCAGGAAAAACTTCATTACGCAAAGAGTAGTTAGAATGTGGAACTTGCTACCACATGTAGTTGAGGCAAATACATAGATGCATACATACACTAAAGGTATTACGGTAGATAAGCAGTGGCAGACATTTAAAGAAATATTTCAGAATTCTCAACGAATATACATTCCATTGAGAAATAAAAAACTCCACAGGAAAATCGATCCATCCGTGACTAACTAAAGTAGTTAAGGATAGTATTAGATTAAAAGAAGAGGCTTATAATGTTGCGAAGAATAGTAGTAAACCTGAGAATTGGGAGAGTTTTAGAAACCAGCAAATGATGACAAAAAATTGATAAAAAGGGAGAGAATAGAATATGAGAGTAAACTAGCAATATAAGAACAGATTGTAAGAGCTTCTACAAGTATATAAAAAGGAAGAGAGTAGCAAAAGTAAACGTTAGTCCCTTAGAGGCAGAGACAAGAGAAATTATAATGGGAATAAGGAAATAGCAGAGACGTTAAACAAATATTTTGTATCTGTCTTTACAGTAGAAGACACAAAAAGCATACAAAAATAATGGGGAACCAAGGGGCTAATGAGAGTGAGGAACTTAAAGTAATTAATATCAATAGAGAAAAAGTACTAGAGAAACTAATGGGACTAAAAGCCGATAAATCCCCTGGACCTAACGGCCTACATCCTAGGGTTCTAAAAGTTCTGCAGATATAGTGGATGCATTGTTTGTGATCTTCCAAAATTCCCGAGATTCTAGAACAGTTCCAGCGGATTGCAAAGTAGCAAATGTGACCCCGCTATTCAAGAAAGGAGGGAGACAGAAAACAGGGAACTACAGGCCAGTTAGCCTGACATCAGTCGTCTGGGAAATGCTGGAGTCCATGAATAAGGAAATGGTAACAGGGCATTTAGAAAATCATAATATGATTAGGCAGGGTCAACACAGTTTTATGAAAGTTCAGGAGAATTTTCTTGACCAGTACATTTCCAGCCCAATGAGGAAGGAGGCATTGTTGGACTTGGTTTTGGGGAATGAGGCGGGCTAAGTGGAGCAAGTGTCAGCGGGGGAGCATTTAGGGAACAGCAATCATAGTATCATAAGGTTTAGAATAGCTATGGAAAAAGACATGGACCACTCTAAAGAAAAAATACTCAATTGGAGGAGGGCCAATTTCAGTGGGATGAGAACAGATCTGGCCCGGGTAAATTGGAATCAAAGATTGGCAGGAAAAACTGTAATTGAACAATGGGCGGCCTTTAAGAAGGAGATGGTTCGGGTACAGTCTAGGTACATTCCCACGATAGAGAAAGGTAGGGCAACTAAAGCCAGAGCTCCCTGGATGACAAAAGAGATAGAGAGAAAGATGAAGCAGAAAAAAGGGGCGGATGACATATGTCAGGTTGATAACACAAGTGAGAACCAGGCTGAATATAGAAAGTTCCGAGGGGAAGTGAAAAAGGAAATAAGAGGGGCAAAGAGAAAGTATGAGAATAGACAGGCAGCAAACATAAAAGGGTATCCAAAAGTCATCGATAGGGATCCAGACAGTAAACAGGGGGGGTAAGAGGAGGGGTAAGAGGAGGGGTGGGGCCAATTAGGGACCAAAAAGGAGAACTACTCATGGAGGCAGAGGACATGTCCGAGGTGCTAAACGACTGCTTTGCATCTTTCTTTACCAAGGAAGAAGATGCTGACAGAGTCTCAGTAAAGGAAGATGTACCTGAGATACTGGATGGCCTAAAAATTGAAAAAGAGGTACTGGAAAGGCTAGCTGTACTTAAAGTAGATAAGTCACCCGGTTCAGATGGGATGCATCCTAGGTTGCTGAGGAAAGTAAGGGTGGAAATTGCAGAGGTACTGGCCATAATCTTCCAAACATCCTTAGATATGGGAGTGGTGCCAGAGGACTGGAGAATTGTGAATGTTACACCCTTGTTCAAAAAAGGGTGTAAGGATAAACCCAGCAACTACAGGCCAGTCAGTTTAACCTCGGTGGTGGGGAAACTTCAGAAACGATAATCTGGGACAGAATTAGCAGTCACTTGACAAGTGTGGATACATTAGGGAAAGCCAGCACGGATTTGTTAAAGGCAAATAATGTTTAACTAACTTGATAGAGTTTCTTTTTGATGAGGTCAGAGAGGGTAGATGAGGCAAAGCAGTTGATGTGGAGTGTATGGACTTTCAAAAGGCATTTGATAAAGTGTCACATAATAGGCTTGTCATCAAGATTAAAACCCATGGGTTAGAAGCCCATGGAATCGAGGGAAAAGTACGGACTTGGTTAGGAAGTTGGGTGAGCGAAAGGCGACAGAGAGTAGGGATAATGGGTAGGTACTCACATTGGCAGGATGTGACTAGTGGAGTCCCGCAGGGATCTGTCTTGGGGCCTCAATTATTCACAATATTTATTAACGACTTAAATGAAGGCATAGAAAGTCTCATATCTAAGTTTGCCGATGATACAAAGATTGGTGGCATTGTAAGCAGTGTAGATGAAAACATAAAATTACAAAGCGATATTGATAGATTAGGTGAATGGGCAAAACTGTGGCAAATGGAATTCAATGTAGACAAATGTGAGGTCATCCACTTTGGATCAAAAAAGGATAGAACAGGGTACTTTCTAAATGGTAAAAAGTTAAAAACAGTGGATGTCCAAAGGGACTTAGGGGTTCAAGTACATAGATCATTGAAGTGTCATGAACAAGTGCAGAAAATAATCAATAAGGCAAATGGAATGCAGGCCTTTATATCTAGAGGACTAGAGTACAAGGGGGCAGAAGTTATGCTGCAGCTATACAAAACCCTGGTTAGATAGCACCTGGAGTACTGTGAGCAGTTCTGGGCACTGCACCTTCGGAAGGACATATTGGCCTTGGAGGGAGTGCAGCGTAGGTTTACTAGAATGATACCCGGACGTCAAGAGTTAAGTTTATAAGATATTAAGGGGAACAGATAGGGTGGATAGAGAGAAACTATTTCCGCTGGTTGGGGATTTTAGGAGTAGGGGGCACAGTCTAAAAATTAGAGCCAGACCTTTCAGGAGCGAGATTGGAAAACATTTCTACACACAAAGGATGGTAGAAATTTGGATCTCTCTTCCGCAAACGGCAATTGATACTAGCTCAATTGCTAAATTTAAATCTGAGATAGATAGCTTTTTGGCAACCAAAGGTATTAAGGGATATGGGCCAAAGGCAGGTATATGGAGTTAGATCACAGATCAGCCATGATCTTATCAAATGGCGAAGCAGGCACGAGGGGCTGAATGGCCTACTCCTGTTCCTATGTTCCTAAAAGGGGCAGTAGCAGCATGGATACAGAATTGGCGAACTGACAGGAAACAGAGAGTAGTGGTGAACGGTTGTTTTACAGACTGGAGGGAAGTGTACAGTGGTATTCCCAGGGAGTCAGTACTAGGACCACTGCTTTTCTTGATATATATTAAGGACTTGGACTTGGGTGTACAGGGCACAATTTCCAAATTTGCAGATGATACAAAACTTGGAAGTGTAGTGAACAGTGAGGAGTAGTGATAGACTTCAAGAGGACATAGACAGGCTGTTGGCATGGGCGGACACGTGGCAGATGAAATTTAATGCAGCAAAATGCGAGGTGATACATTTCGGTTGGAAGAATGAGGAGAGGCAATATAAACTAGAGGGCCCAATTCTAAAATGGGTACAGGAACAGAGAGATCTGGGGGTATATGTACACAAATTGTTGAAGGTGACAGGGCAGGTTGAGAAAGCAGTTAAAAAAGCATACGGGATCCTGGGCTTTAGAAATACAGAGTACAAAAACAAGGAAGTCATGATGAACCTTTATAAAACACTGGTTCAGCAACACTGGAGTATTGTGTCCAGTTCTGGGCACCGCACTTTAGGAAAGATGTGAAGGCCTTAGAGAGAGTGCAGAAGAGATTTACTAGAATTGATTCCAGGGATGAGGGACTTTAGTTACGTGGATGGAGTGGAGAAGCTGGGGTTGTTTTCCTTGAAACAGAGAAGGTTGAGAGGAGATTTGATAGAGGTATTCAAAATCATGAGGGTCTGGACAGAGTCGATAGAGAGAAACAGTTCCCATTGGCAGAAGGATCAAGAACCAGAGGACAAAGATTTAAGGTGATTGGCAAAAGAACCAAAGGTGATAAGAGGAAAAACCATTTTACACAACGAGTGGTTAGGATCTGGTATGCACTGCCAGAGAGATGGTGGAGGCAGATTCAATCATGGCTTTGAAAGGGAAATGTATAAGTACTTGAAAGGAAAAAAAATTGCAGGGTTACGGGGATAGGGCGGGGGAGTGGAACTTGCTAGATTGCTCTTGCATTGAACCGGCACGGACTTGATGAGCCAAATGGCCTCCTTCCATGCTGTAACCTTTCTATGATTCTATAAAAGGGAAATCATGTTTGACAAATTTATTGGAGTTTTTTGAGGGGAACCAGTGGATGTCGTATATTTGGATTTCCAAAAGGCATTCGATAAGGTGCCACATAAAAGGCTGTTACACAAGATAAGGGCTCATGGCGTTGGGGGTAATATAGTCACATGGATAGAGGATTGGTTAACGGACAGAAAACAGAGAGTACAGATAAACGGGTCATTTTCAGGTTGGCAGGCTGTAACTAGTGGGGTGACTCAAGGATCAGTGCTTGGGACTCAGCTATTTACAATCTATATTAATGACTTGGATGAAGGGACCGAGTGCAATGTATCCAAATTTGCTGACGATACAAAGCTAGGTTGGAAAGTAAGCTATGAGGAGGACACAAAGAGTCTGCAAAGGGATATAGACAGGTTAAGTGAGTGGGCAAAAAGGTGGCAGATGGAGTATAATGTGGGGAAATATGAGGTTATTCACTTTGGTAGGAAGAATAGAAAAGCAGAATATTTTTTAAAATGGTGAGAAACTATTAAATGTTGGTGTTCAGAGAGATCTGGGTGTCCTTGTACATGAAACACAGAAAGTTAGCATGCAGGCACCGCAAGCAATTAGGGAAGCAAATGGAATGGTGGCCTTTGTTACAAGGGGGTTGGCGTAAAAGAGTAAGGAAATCTTGCTACAGTTGTACAGGGCTTTAGTTAGACCCCACCTGGAGTACTGTGCACAGTTTTGGTCTCCTTATCTAAGGAAGGGTATACTTGACTTAGAGACGGTACAATGAAGGTTCGCTAGATTGATTCCTGGGACGAGAGGGTTGTCCCATGATGAGAGATTGAGTAAAATGGGCCTTTATTCTCTGGAGTTTAGAAGAATGAGAGGTGATCTCATTGAAACATAAAAGATTCTGAGGGTGCTTGACAGGGTAGATACTGAGAAATTGTCTCACCTGGCTGGAGAGTCTACAACTAGGGAGCACAGTCTCAGGATAAGGGGCCATTTAAGACTGAGATGAGGAGGAATTTCTTTACTCAGAGGGTTGTGAATCTCTACCCCAAAGGGCTGTGGATGCTGAGTGGTTGAGTACTGGTCAGAAAAGAAAAAGCCCATGGGATAAATGTGAAGTTATCCACTTCGGAAGGAAAAACAGAAAGGCAGAATATTATTTAAATGGTGATAGATTGGGAAACGTTGATGCACAAAGGGACCTGGGTGTCCTTGTACAACAGTCACTGAAAGCAAACATGCAGGTACAGCAAGCAATTAGGAAGGCAAATGGTGTGTTGGCCTTCATTGCAAGAGGATTTGAGTACAGGAGCAAGGATGTCTTACTGCAGTTATACAGGGCCTTGGTGAGACCACACCCGGAGTATTGTGTGCAGTTTTGGTCTCCTTACCTAAGAAAGGATATACTTGCCTTAGAGGGAGTGCAGCGAAGGTTCACCAGACTGATTTCCAGGATGGCAGGACTGTTGTATGAGGGGAGATTGGGTCGACTCGGCCTGTATTCACTCAAGTTTAGAAGAATGAGAGGGGATCTCATTGAAACATATAAAATTCTGACAGGGCTAGACATACTGAATGCAGGGAGGATGTTTCCCCTGGCTGGGGGGTCCAGAACTAGGGGTCACAGTTTCAGGATACGGGGTAGAACATTTAGGACTGAGATGAGGAGAAATTTCTTCACTCAGAGGGTGGTGAACCTGTGGAATTCTCTACCACAGAAGGCTGTGGAGGCCAAATCACTGAACATATTTAAGAAGGAGCTAGATAGATTTATAGACACAAAAGGCATCAAGGGGTACGGGGAGAGAACAGGAATATGGTATTAAGATAGAGGATCAGCCATGATCATATTGAATGGCGGAGCAGACTCGAAGGGTCAAATGGCCTATTCCTACTCCTATTTTCTATGTTTCTATGGGATTACTGGCCAAGGGAAAGTGACAAGTTGGATCCAGAATTGGTTCAGTGGCAGGAAGCAAAGGGCAATGGTTGACGGGTGTTTTTGCGACTGGATGGCTGTTTCCAGTGGGGTTCCGCAGGGCTCAGTACTAGGTCCATTCCTTTTTCTAGGATAAATCAATGATTTAGACTCAAATGTAGGGGCATGATTAAGAAGTTTGCAGATGATACAAAAGTTGGCAGTGTGGTTGATAGTGAGGAAGAAAGCAGTAGAGTGCAGGAAGATATCAATGGACTGGTCAGGTGGGTAGAAAAGTGGCAAATAGAATTCAATCCGGAGAAGTGTGAGGAAATGCATTTGGGGAAGGCAAACAAGGCAAGGGAATACACAATAAATGGGAGGATACTGAGAAGTGTAGAGGAACAGAGGGACCATGTCCACAGATCCCTGAAGGTAGCAGGACAGGTAGATAAGGTGGTTAAGAAGGCATACGGGATACTTTCCTTTGTTAGCTGAGGTGTAAAATATAAGAGCAGGGAGGTTATGCTAAAACTGTATAAAACACTCGTTAGGCTACAGCTAGAGTACTACTTACAGATCTGGTCACCACATTACAGGAAAGATGTGATTGCACTAGAGAGGGTACAGAGGAGATTTACGAGAATGTTGCCAGGACTGGAGGATTTCAGCTGTGGGGAAAGATTGGATAGGCTGGGGTTGTTTTCTTTGGAACAGAGGAGGCTGAGGAGAGATTTAATTGAGGTGTATAAAATTATGAGGGGCCTAGACAGAATGGATAGGAAGGACCTACTTCCCTTAGTAGCGAGGTCAATAACCAGGGGGCATAGATTTAAAATGATTGGTAGAAGAATTAGACATTACTGGACTAAGAACATCAGAACATAAGAAATAGGAGCAGGAGTAGGCCATACGGCCCCTTGAGCCTGCTCTGCCATTCAATAAGATCATGGCTAATCTTCGACCTCAACAATACTTCCCCGTCTGATCCCCGTATCCCTTGCTTCCCTTCGAGCTCAAAATTTTATCGATCTCAGGCTTGAATACACTCAATGACTGAGCAGCCACAGCCCTCTGGGGTAGAGAATTCCAAAGATTCACAACCCTGAGTGAAGAAATTTCTCCTCATCTCAGACCCAAATGGCCTGCCCCTTATCCTGAGACTATGCCCCCTAGTTCTAGACTCTCCAGCCAGGGGAAACAGTCTCACAGTATCTATCCTGCCAAGCCCTCTCAAAATCTTATTTATTTCAATGAGATCACCTCTCATTCTTATAAATTCCAGAGAGTATAGGCCCATTCTACTCAATCTCTCCTCGTGGGACAACCCTCTCATCCCAGGAATCAATCTAGTGAATCAATCTTCCATGCACCACCTCTAAGGCAATTATAACCTTCCTTTGACCAAGACTGTACACACACGGAGACTATAAGGTGCATCATGGCAACACATCGCTACAGTAAAGGAACATAATGAGGCCACAGGGTGCATCATGGCAACACATTATTACATTTAGAAACATGCTGAGGTAATAGGTTGCGTCATGGCAACACATTACTAAAGTAACTAAACCTACTGAGGCTACAGGATGTCTCATGGCAACTCATTACTACAGTAAAGGAACATACTGAGGTCATTGGATGCATCATGGCAACACATTACTACAGTAAGAAAACAAAGTGATGCTATTGGATGCATCATTGCAACACATTACTAAACTAATCGAACATAGTGAGCCTACAGTGTGCATTGTGGCAACACATTATTTCAGCTAGCAAAAATGCTGAGGCTATAGGGAGCATCATAGCAACACATTACTGCAGCAAGTAAACCTACTGAGGTAAGAGGGTGCATCCTGACAACGCATCACTACAGTAAGAAAACATACTGACACTATTGGGTGCATCATGACAACGGATTACTAAAGTAACTAAACATATTGAGGCTATAGGGTGCATCATGGCAACAAAATACTACAATAAAGGCATATACTGAATCTATAGGGTGCAGCATAGCAACACATTACAACAGTAAAATACTGATGCTATTGGGTGCATCACAGCAATGCATTACTAAAGAGACTAAACGTACTGAGGCTATAGGGTGCATCATGGCAACACATTACTACAATGAGTAAACAAAATGAGGCTATAGGGTGCATCATGGAAACACATTACTACAATAAGTAAACGTACTGAGGCTATAAGGTACATCATGGAAACACATTACTACAATACAGAAACATACTGAGGCTATACAAACATATGAATAATGAAGGACATGAAAAGACCCTATGGTCCATTCAGCCTGTCCCACACAATCGTGACACCTTGTGTATCACAATATATACAGTCCCCATCCCACACCATGTGATCTCCTGGGAGAGGCTAAAAAACAGATAAAACCCCAGGCCAATTTGGGGGGATAAAATCTGAGAAATTTCTCTCCGACCCCTTTGGCGATTGAAACTAGTCCAGGAGATCACTCTGGCCCTGATAATTCTAGCATTGCATTACCTACCTTTTGTAAGAGGTGATCTCCGCCCCAGCCAGGAACAGGTCCATCTCTCGCTTGAAGGAATTCAGCGATTTGGCGTCCACCGCATGAGTCGACAGACTGTTCCAGAGGTCCACTATTCTCTGGGAAAAGAACCACCTCCTGATATGCAACCTAGATCTGATCTTGTAGAAATTAAAATTGTGACCCCTGGTCCTCCCTAACACATTTAATTGGAATTAACAGTCAACCAAAACACAATCTATTCCTTTCATCATCTTATATACCTCAATCAGATCGCCCCAAGTCTACGCTTCTTTAAAGTGTGGAGTCCCAGCTCTTTTAGCCTATATTGATAACTAAAATGCTTTAAGCTTGGAATAGGTCTAGTGGCCCACCTCTGCACTCTTTTTAAAGCCTCAATATCATCCACCATGTGAGGAGACCAAAACTGAACACAGTACTCCAAATGAAGCCTGACCAAGGTCTTGTACAAGGATAAAATAGTATACTTTGTCTTATAGTCAATTGTCATATAAATGCACCCCAACACCCTATTTGCTCCAGCTATCACTTCACGGCATTGCTCATGAACCTTTAAAGAACTATGCACTAGAACGCCCAGATCTCTTTCTTTACCCACCTTCTTTAATGGAGGTGCATCATGGCAAAACACAGTACTAAAGTAAGTAAACATACTGAGGTGGTAGGGTGCATCATGGCAAAGCATTATTAGAGTAAAGGAACATACTGAGGCTATAATGTGCTTCATGGCAACACATTACTAGAGTAAGTATACAAATTGAGGCGATTGGCTGCATCAGGGCAACACATTACTGTAGTAAAGAAACATTGACGCTATAGGGTGCATTACGGCAACACATTAATATAGTAAAGGAACATACTGAGGCTGTAGGGAGCATCATGGCAACATGTTATCAAAGTAAGTAAAAATACTGAGACTAAAAGGTACATCATAGCAAGACATTACTACCGTTAGCAAAAATGCTGAGGGTATAGAGAGCGTCAAAGCAACACGTTATATAGTAAAGGAGCATACTGAGGCTGTAGGGTGTACCATGACAACGCATTATTACATTAAGAAACATATTGAGGATACGGGGTGCATCATGACAACACGTTACTATAGTAAAGGAACATACTGAGGCTATAGGGTGCATCATGGCAACACCTTACTACAATTAAGGAATATATTGAGGCTGTAGGGTGCATTATGGCAACACATTACTATAATAAAGGAACATACTGAGGCTATAAGATGCATCATGACAGCACATTATTACAATAAGTAAACATATTGAATCTCTATGTTGCATAATGGCAACACATTACCACGATGCAGGAACATAATGAGTCCATAGGATGCATCATGGCGAAAAGATTATTACAGTAATCTAACATATTGAGGTTACACGGTGCATCATGGCAACATATTACCACGGTAAATGAATATACTGAAGCTATAAGGTGCATCATGGCAACCCATTACTATGAACAAACATACTGAGGTTATAGAGTGCTTCATGGCGACACATTACGACAGTAAGGACACATATATAAGAACATAAGAAATAGGAGCAGGAGTAGGCCAATCGGCCCCTCAAGCCTGCTCCGCCATTCAATAAGATCATGGCTGATCTGATCCTAATCTCAAATCTAAATTCATGTCCAATTTCCTGCCCGCTCCCCGTAACCCCTAATTCCCTTTACTTCTAGGAAACTGTCGATTTCTGTTTTAAATTTATTTAATGATGCAGCTTCCACAGCTTCCTGGGGCAGCAAATTCCACAGACCTACCACCCTCTGCGTGAAGGAGTTTCTCCTCATCTCAGTTTTGAAAGAGCAGCCCCTTATTCTAAGATTATGCCCCCTAGTTCTAGTTTCACCCATCCTTGGGAACATCCTTACCGCATCCACCCTATCAAGCCCCTTCACAATCTTATATGTTTCAATAAGATCGCCTCTCATTCTTCTGAACTCCAATGAGTGGAGTCCCAATCTACTCAACCTCTCCTCATATGTCCGCCCCCTCATCCCCGGGATTAACCGGGTGAACCTTCTTTGTACTGCCTCGAGAGCAAGTATGTCTTTTCTTAAGTATGGAGACCAAAACTGTATGCAGTATTCCAGGTGCGGTCTCACCAATACCTTATATAACTGCAGCAATACCTCCCTGTTTTTATATTCTATCCCCCGAGCAATAAAAGCCAACATTCCGTTGGCCTTCTTGATCACCTGCTGCACCTGCAAACTAACTTTTTGATCTTCTTGCACGAGGACCCCCAGATCCCTTTGTACTGCAGTACTTTCCAGTTTCTCGCCTTTAAGATAATAACTTGCTCTCTGATTTTTCCTGCCAAAGTGCATAACCTCACATTTTCCAATATTGTATTGCATCTGCCAAATCTCCGCCCACTCACCCAGCCTGTCTATATCCCCTTGTAGGTTTTTTATGTCCTCCTCACTCTCCACTTTCCCTCCCATCTTTGTATCATCTGCAAACTTTGATACGTTACACTCGGTCCCCTCCTCCAAATCGTTAATATAGATTGTAAAGAGTTGGGGACCCAGCACCGACCCCTGAGGAACACCACTGGCTACTGGTTGCCAGTCCGAGAATGAACCATTTATCCCAACTCTCCGCTTCCTGTTAGATAACCAATCCTCCACCCATGCCAGAATATTACCCCCAATCCAGTGATTCTTTATCTTGAGCAATAATCTTTTATGTGGCACCTTGTCGAATGCCTTCTGGAAGTCTAAATACACTACGTCCACTGGTTCCCCTTTATCCACCCTGTACGTTATGTCCTCAAAGAACTCAAGCAAATTTGTCAGACATGACTTCCCCTTCGTAAAGCCATGCTGACTTTGTCCTATTAAATTATGTTTATCCAAATGTTCTGCTACTGTCTCCTTAATAATAGATTCCAAAATTTTACCCACCACAGATGTTAGGCTAACTGGTCTATAATTTCCAGCCTTCTGCCTACTACCCTTTTTAAATAAGGGTGTTACATTAGCAGTTTTCCAATCTGCCGGGACCTTTGCCGAGTCCAGAGAATTTTGGAAAATTGTTACCAAAGCATCCACAATCCCCACTGCCACTTCCCTCAAGACCCTCGGATGTAAGCCATCAGGTCCAGGGGATTTATCCGCCTTGAGTCCCATTATTTTACTGAGTACCAATTCCTTAGTGATTTTAATCGTATTTAGCTCCTCCCCCCCTAGAGCCCCCTGTTTGTCCAGTGTTGGGATATTCTTAGTGTCCTCTACCGTAAAGACTGAAACAAAATATTTGTTCAGCATTTTTGCCATCTCCATGTTTCCCACCATTAATTTCCCGGTCTCATCCTCCAAGGGACCTACGTTTGCCTTAGCCACCCTTTTTCTTTTTATATAACTATAGAAACTCTTGCTATCTGTTTTTATATTTTTTGCTAATTTATTTTCATAATCTATCTTCCCTTTCTTAATCAATCCTTTAGTTACTTTTTGCTGTCTTTTGAAGACTTCCCAATCTTCTATCCTCCCACTAAGTTTGGCTACCTTATATGTCCTTGTTTTTAGTCGGATACTGTCCTTAATTTCTTTACTTAGCCACGGATGGCTGTCATTTCTTTTACACTCTTTTTTCCTCAGTGGAATATATTTTTTTTGAAAGTTGTAAAATAACTCCTTGAATGAACACCACTGCTCATGTACCGTCTTACCCTTTAATCTATTTTCCCAGTCCACTTTAATCAATTCCGCTCTCATACCATCATAGTCTCCTTTATTCAAGCTCAGTATGCTTGTTTGAGAACCAACCTTCTCACCCTCTAATTGAATATGGAATTTAACCATGTTATGGTCACTCATTCCAAGGGGATCCTTAACTAGGACATTATTAATTAATCCTGGCTCATTACACAGGACCAGGTCCAAGGTTGCTTGCCCCCTTGTAGGATCAGTTACATACTGCTCAAGAAATCCATCCCTAATACACTCAATAAACTCTTCCTCAAGGCTGCCCTGCCCAATTTGATTTGTCCAGTTAATATGATAGTTAAAATCCCCCATAATTATGGCTGTTCCCTTATTACATGCCCCGACTATTTCCTGATTAATACTTCTTCCAGCAGAGTTGCAACTATTAGGAGGCCTATATACTACGCCCAGTAGTGTTTTTTTCCCCTTATTATTCCTTATCTCTACCCAAACTGTTTCATTATCCTGATCCTTTGTCCCAATATCATTTCTCTGTATTACAGTGATTCCTTTGTTTATTAACATAGCCACCCGACCTCCCCTTCCTTCCTGCCTGTCCTTCCTGATTGTTAAATACCCTGGCATATTTAATTCCCAGTCGTTGTCACCCTGCAGCCATGTTTCTGTAATGGCCACAAGATCATATCCATACGTAGTTATTTGTGACGTTAACTCGTCCATTTTGTTACGAATGCTACGTGCATTCAGATAAAGAATTTTCAAATATGTTTTGTGACACTTAGTTCCTGCTTTGTCCTTTTTTAATACTTTACCTTTTACTCCATACCTTCTGTCCCTTCCTGACACACTTTCCTCTGTCTCCCTGCTCAGGTTCCCAAACCCCTGCCACAGCTTTGATGCTGGGTTAATCGCCTTACGCCTTCTAGTTTTTATTTTTTCTGTCGTGCCTAAAGTACACTTTCTTTCCGCTGCTCTACGCTTTTCCCTTTCACTTGTTTTTGAACAACTGTTTGTACTATTTGTATTGTAGATTTCCCCTGGGTCTTCCCCTCTCTTGCTGCTCTCAATTTTATTCTCTTCTGACTCCCCGCTCGGGTTCCCATCCCCCTGCCGCTCTAGTTTAAACCTTCCCCAACAGCACTTGCAAACACCCCCGCGAGGACATTGGTCCCGGTCCTGCTCGGGTGTAACCCGTCACGCTTGTACAGGTCCCACCTTCCCCAGAACCGGTCCCAATGTCCCAGGAATCTAAATCCCTCCCTCCTACACCATCCCTGCAGCTATGCATTCATCCTGTCTATTCTCCTGTTCCTATACTCACTAGCACCTGGCACCAGTAGTAATCCTGAGATCACTACCTTTGAAGTCCTGCTTTTTAATTTATCTCCTAACTCCTTAAATTCGCCTTGCAGGACCTCATCCCTTTTTTTACCTATGTCGTTGGTACCAATATGGACCACGACTACTGGCTGTTCACCCTCCCCCTCCAGAATGCCCTGCAGCCGCTCCGTGACAACCTTGACCCTAGCACCAGGGAGGCAACATACCATCCTGGAGTCACGTTTGCGGCCGCAGAAACGCCTATCTGTTCCCCTTACAATTGAATCCCCTATCACTATAGCCCTGCCACTCTTCTTCCTCCCCTCCTGTGCAGCAGAGCCACCCTTGGTGCCCCGAACCTGGCTCTTGCTGCATTCCCCTGATAAGCCATCTCCCGCAACAGTATCTAAAGCAGAATATCTGTTTGAGAGGGAGATGGCCCCAGGGGACTCCTGCTCGACCTGCCTCGTCCTTTTACTCTGCCTGGCGGTCACCCATTTCCTTTCTGCCTGCGTAATCTTTACCTGCGGCGTGACCACCTCACTGAACGTGCTATCCACGATAGTCTCAGCATCGCGGATGCTCCACAGTGAGTCCACCCGCAGCTCCAGCTCCGAAAGACGGTTAGCCAGTAGCTGCAGCTGGACACACTTCCTGCACACATGGTAGATCGAATCAGACCAGGACCTACTCCGTTAATGGTAGGGCGTTGGGGAGAGTTATAGAACAAAGAGATCTAGGAGTACAGGTTCATAGCTCCTTGAAAGTGGAGTCACAGGTGGATTGGGTGGTGAAGAAGGCATTCGGCATGCTTGGTTTCATTGGTCAGAACATTGAATGCAGGAGTTGGGATGTCTTGTTGAAGTTGTACAAGACATTAGTAAGGCCACACTTGGAATACTGTGTACAGTTCTGGTCACCTATTATAGAAAGGATATTATTAAACTAGAAAGAGTGCAGAAAAGATTTACTGGGATGCTACCGGGACTTGATGGTTTGACTTATAGGGAGAGGTTAGATAGACTGGGACTTTTTTCCCTGGAGAGTAGGAGGTTGAGGGGTGATCTTCTAGAAGTCTATAAAATAATGAGGGGCATAGATAAGGTAGATAGTCAAAATCTTTTCCCAAAGGTAGGGGAGTCTATAACGAGGGGACATAGATTTAAGGTGAGAGGGGAGAGATACAAAAGGGTCCAGAGGGGCAATTTTTTCACTCAAAGGGTGGTGAGTGTCTGGAACGAGCTGCCAGAGGCAGTAGTAGAGGCAGGTACAATTTTGTCTTTTAATAAGCATTTGGACAGTTACATGGGTAAGATGGGTATGGAGGGATATGGGCCAAGTGCAGGCAATTGGGACTAGCTTAGTGGTATAAACTGGGTGACATGGACATGTTGGGCCGAAGGGCCTGTTTCCATGTTGTAAACTTCTATGATTCTATGGTCGCCAGGGACACTGGTAGTGTCCATGACTTCCCACATAGTGCAGGAGGAGCATATCACGGGTGCGAGGTCTGCTGCCATGACTTGCCTTAGACTCTCAGACTCTCCTCCCGCTCTAGGTCTCTCCTTTTATACTGTGCTCACCTCTCGGACTCTCCTGCCTCACCTGTGACGTCGCACAGTAGTTGTCTCTTGTTGCAGGTCTGCTGCTGCTTTTTATTCCCTAATCTCAGTCTTCTACTCTCAGGTTCACTGCTGCTCTGGGGAAAAAGTTAGGAAAAGCAAAGCAGCACCTCCTTCCCCCACTTCACCAAACTCCCACACGTACCAAACTCTCAGTTCACACTGTGTATCCGCACACCGTGCTGTTCGCACTGACAGGCCCCTGTATTTCTACAGTTTGAGACTCAGATGAGTCAGGCCTGCCCCACCTTCAAGTACCAGTTTAATCTAGCTAACCAATTAACTTGCTACAGCAGCTCTCTCTGCTGAAGCCTGACAGAAACTTAAAAATTTAAACTTTAAAATTGAACTTAAACAGTTAATAGCAATTGAACGTAAACAGTTGAAAGCAATATGCACTAGATTTTAAAGAGATTAACCCTTAAACTCCCACAAGAGATTAACCCTTAAACTCCCACACGTACCAAACTCTCAGTTCACACTGTGTATCCGCACACCGTACTGTTCGCACTCATACTGAGGCTCATTTTCGGCCAGTGCGGACACGATGGGCTGAATGGCCTCCTTCTGTGCTGTAAATTTTCTATGATTCCATGATTCTCAAGGAATATACTGAGGCTATATAGTGTATCATGGCAACATATTACTGCAATGAGTAAACATACCGAGCTGATAGGGTGCATCATGGCAGCACATTACTACGGTAAGTAAACATACTGAGGCTATAAGGTGCATCTTAGCAACATGTTACTACAGTAAAGGAACATACTGAGACTATAGGATGCATCATGGCGAACACATTACTACAGCTAGCAAAAATATTGAGGCTATAGGGAGCATCATAGCAACACATTACTGCGGTAAGTAGACAGACTGAGGCGGCAAGGTGTACCATGACAACACATTATTACAGTAAAGGAACATACTGAGGCTATAGAGTACATCATGTAACAGATTATTACAGTAAGTAAAATGGCAACACATTATTAAACAAATGGAAAATATTGAGGCTATAGGGAGCATCATAGCAAGATATTAGTAGATTAAAGGAACATACTGAGGCTATATGGTGATCATCGCAACAGATTACTACAATAGATAAACATAATGAGGCTATAGGATGCATAATGTCAACACATTACTAAAGTAAGTAAATATACTTAGGCTATAGAGTGAATCATTGCAAGACATTATTACCGTACAGGATCGTACTAAGGCTCTAGAGTGCATCATGGCAACAGGATGTATTATCTCAACTCATTACTACAATAAGTAAACATACTGAGGCAATAGCATGCATCACAGCAACGGATTACTAGAATAAGTTAGAAAACATACTGAGGTTATAGGGTGCACCATGACAGCACATTACTACAATACAGAGACATGATGAGCTATAGAGTGCACCGTGGCAACACATTACTAAAGTGAAGCAATATTGGGTGCATCATGGCCACACCTTACTACAGTAAGTAAACATGCTGAGGCTAAAGGGTGCATTACGTCAACACATTACCAAAGTAAGTAACTATATTGCAGCTATAGGGTAAATCATTGCAAGACATTACTACCATACAGGATCTTACTAAGGCTATGGGGTGCATCATGGCAACGCATTGCTACAATTAGTAAACATACTAAGGCTACAGGGTGCATCATGTCAGCACATTACCAAAGTAAGTACATATACTGAGGCTATAGGGTGCATCGTGGCAACACAGAACTACGGTAAAGGAACATATTGAGGCTATAGGGTATATTATCTCAACACATTACTACAATAATTAAACATACTGAGGCCATAGGGTGCGTCATGGCAACACACTACAACAGGAAAGGAAACATACTGAGGCTATAGGGTGCATCTTGGCAACACATTACTGCAATTCATGATCGTACTGAGGCTATATACATCACCACGGCAACAAAATGCTACAATAAGTAAACATACCAAACTATAGGGGGCATCGTGGCAATACATTACCACAGAAAGTAAACTTACTGAGGCTATAGGGTGCATCATTGCAACACATTACTAAAGTAAAGGAACATACTGAGGTTATAGGGGGCATCATTGTAACAAATTACTACAATAAGTAAACATACTGAGACTATAGGATGCATCATGGCAACACCTTATTACAGGAAAGGAACGTATTCAGTCTTTAAGGTGCATCATAGCAACACATTACTACGGTAACTAAACATACTGAGGCCACACGGTGCAACATGGCAACAAATTACTAAAGTAAACATACTGAGGCTATAGGATGCACCATGGCATAACTACTACAAAACAGGAACTTACTGAGGCTATGGTATGCATCATGGCAATCTTATTACTACAATAAATAAACGTACTGTGGCTTTAGTATGCATCATGGTAATACGTTACTACTGTACATAAATATACTGAGGTTATAGAGTGCATCATGGCAACATATTACTAAAGAAAGTGAAGATACTGAAGGCCTAGGATGCATCACGGCAACGCTTCACTACAATAAAGAAAACATTCTGAGGCTATAGGATGCACCATGGCAACAAATTTCTATAATACAGGTACAAACTGACACTACAGGGTGCTTCATGGTAACACATTTCTATAGTGAAAGAACATACTGAGGCCATAGCTGAAACATGGCAATACATTATTACAATAAGTAAACCTAATTAGGCTGGTTCCATGATTATCCACAATTTTGTGCCCTTTAAGTAAGAGCCATAGTATTTTGTGACATCTGGGCTGTCACACTGGCTAAGCTCTGTAACCTCTTGTTGGATGTTCTCGCTATCAACCTCTGCCTCCTTTAGGTCAATAATTTTAATTGCCACAACTACCTTAGGATGCATCATGATGACACATTATTACAATACTAAACATACTGAGGTCATAGGGTGCATCATTTATAACTTTAAATCTGAGATCGAAAGATTTTTGCTAGCCAAGGGTGTAAAGGGATATGGAGCCGAGGGGGATGGATGGAGTTAGGAATACAGATGAGACATGATCTCATTGAATGGCAGAACAGCCTCAAGGGGTTGAATGGCCTACTCCTGTTCCTATGATCCTCTGTTCTTATATAACAGATTACTACATTAAGTAAGCATATTGAGGCTATAGAGTGCATCATGACAACACATTAATAAAATAAGTAAAGGTACTGATGGCAACAATTACTATGGTAAGTAAACATACTGAGGCTGTAGGGTGCATCATGATTACACTACTGCAAAACAGGAACATACTGAGGCTATAGGGTGCATCATGGCAATCTTATTACTACAATAAGTGAACAAATTGAGGCTGTAGTGTGCATCATGGCAACACTTAACTATACGTAAAGATACTGAGGCTATAGGGTGCTTTGTGTAACGCATTACTACAATACTAGATATATTGAAGCTATAGGGTTCATCATGGCAACACATTACTACTTTAAGTAAACATACTGAGGCTACACGGTGCATCATGGCAACACATTATTACTTTAAGTGAACATACTGAGGCTAAACAGTGCAACATGGAAGTACATTACTAAAGTAAGTAAACATACTGAGGCTATAGGGTGCATCATGGTAACATATTACTACAATAAGTAAACATATTGAGGCTTTAGTGTGCATCATGGTAGTACATTACTATGGCACGTAAACATACCGAGGCTATAGAGTGCAATGTGGCAACATATCACTAAAGAAAGTAAAGATACTAAGCCTATTGAGTGCATCATGGCAACATGTTACTAAAGTAAGTAAACTTACAGGGTCTATAGGGTGCATCATGGGGACACATTACAAAGAATACAGGATCATATTGAGGCTATAGGGTGCATTATGGCAACACTTTACTGCAGGAAAGGAAAATACTGATGCTATAAGATGCACCATTGCAGCACATTGCAAAAATGTGTAAAGATACTTAGGCTATAGGGTGCATCAAGGCAACACATTATGACAGGAAAGGAACACTCTGATGCCATAGGGTGCATCATGGCAAAACATTACTACAGTACAGGAATACACTTAGGCTATGGGGTACATCATGGCAGCACTACTAGAAAACAGGAGCATACTGAGGCTATAGGGTACATCATGGCAACACTTCTACAAGACAGGAACATACGGAGGCTATAGATTGCATCATGGCAACATATTTCTAAAGTAAGTAAATATGTTGAGGCTATAGGATGCATCATAGCAGCACATTACTATGGTAAGTAAACCTACTGAGGCTATAGTGTGCATCATGGCAACACATTACTACAAAACAGGAATATACTGAGGCTATAGGGTTAAACCTGGCAACACATTACTGCAGTAAAGGAACATACTGAGGCTATAACATGCATCATGGCAACACAATATGAAAATAGGTATAAATATTGAGAATAAAGGGGGCATCATGGCAACACAGTACTACACTAAGTAACAAACTGAGGTTGTAGGCTGTATCATATCAACAAATTACTTGATTAAGTAAACATGCTGAGGCTACAAAGTGCATCATGGTAACACATTACTCCAATAAGTAAACATACTGGAGCAAATGGTTTCATCATGACTACACGTTATTATGGTAAGTTAACATATTGAGCATTTAGGGTGCATCATGGCAACATATTACTACATTATGTAAACACGCTGAGGCTGTACAGTGCATCATGGCAGCACATTACTACAATACAGGAACATACTAAGGCTGTAGCGTGCATCATGGCAACATATTTCAAAATTAATTAAAGATACCGAGGCTATAGGGTGTAGCATGGCAACACATTGCTACAGTATGCAATCATACCAAGGGTGCAACATGGTAACATCTTACTACGAAATAGGAACATACTGAGAGAATAGTCTGCATCATGGCGACATATTACTTTGGTAAGTAAACATACTGAGGCTACAGGGTGCATCATGGCAGCACTGCTACAAATCAGGAACATACTGAGGCAAAGTGTGCAACCTAGCAACACACTACTATGGTAAATAAACATACTGAAGCTATGGGGTGCATCATGGCAACATTACTACAATCCAGGATCCTCCTGCGGCTATATGGTGCGTCATGGGAAAAAGTTACTAAGGTGTGTTAACATGCTGAGTCTATAGGGTGCATCACAAAACATTATTACAATACAGGATCATTGTGAGGCTATAGGGTGAGTCATGACAACACATCACTACAGTAAAGGAACACACTGAGGCTATAAGGTGTATCATTGGAACATATTACTACATTAAGTAAACATGTTGAAGCTATATGGTGCAACATGGCAACACATTACTACAGTAAATAGTCATACTAAGGCTAAAGGGTGCATTATGGCAACACATTATTGAAATAGTATTCGGTACTGACCCTATACAGTGCCTCTTGGCAACATATTACAACAATAAGTAAACATACTGAGACTATAGGGTGTGTCAAGTCAAAACATTACTGAAGTAAGTAAAGATATTGTGGCTATAAGGTGCATCGTGGCAACATATTACTATGGTAAGTAAACATACTGAGCCTCTACGGTGCATCACTAAAATACATATAGATACTGAGGCTATAGGATTTATCATGGCAAAACATTACTGTGATAAGTAAACATATTGAGGTTATAGGGTGCATCCTGGCAACACAGTACTAAGATAAGCAAATATACTGAGGCTACAGGGTGCATCATGTCAACACATTACTACAATGCAGGAATACACTGTATAGTGTACATCATGGCAACAGGTTACTATGGTAAGTAAACAAACTGGGCACAATTTTAAAAGCAAAGTGCCGGTGCGTTGGAGGCGGGGAAGCAAACAAAATCGGGATTTTCCTGAGCGGGTAGAAATGCCAGCTCCAACCCGCCGAAAAACACGCACGACCCACAGCCACCTGGGTGCACGCACCGTTCCCGAACCCAGAAGTCCCGCCGGCAATTAAAGCTGGCAGGACGATATTAAAACCAACAATTCAAGTACTTAAAGTACTTGAAATGTGCAAGAATGTAATTAACAATGATGGCAAATGATTTCAATGCTGCCTCAATGTGTTTCCCGTGCTGTGAGAAGCATGCCATGGAAAACTAGGCAGCCGGCAGCCATTTGGACATTTAAATCCCTGTTTGACAGATGGGGATAAAAGGTGAGTTATTGCAGGCGGGCACTCACTTCTCTCAGACAAACTTTTGGCTGGGAGATCTTTGTGTTTAGACTGAAATAGTGCCTACGGAGGCTAAGAGTGAGTCGCCAGGTGGTCGCAGACATCTGCAGCCCCCTTCATGCCGAGCTGCTCCCGGCTGGGCCTGGTGGCATTGCATTGCCCGTCGCAGTTAAAGTGAACATTGCCCTCAACTTCTTCGCCTCCGGATCATTCCAGGGTGCCATTGGGGACATCGCCAGGGTCTCTCAGTGCATATGACAGGTCGCCGATAGTTTGTTTCGCAGGGCGGCCCACTACGTCAAATTCCCTATGGACGACTTCAGCCAGGCGGAGAGGGCAGTGGGTTTCCACTCTGTGGGTGGCTTCCCATGGGTACAGGGTGCAATTGATTGCACGCATATAGCAATCCGAGCGCCTCCACACGAGCCTGGACTATCCATCATCAGAAAGGGATGTGACTTGATCAACGCGCAGCTCGTTTGTGACCATCTCAAAAGATTTCTTCATGTGTGTGCCAGATTCCCTGGCAGCTGCCATGATTCATTCATTCTGAGGGAATCCAACATCTTGGCCCTGTTCCACACACCAAACAGCCTTAAGGGCTGGCTCTTTGGAGACAAGGGATATCCCCTGTGTATGTGGCTCATGACATATCTAAGGAACCCCATCAGCGAGGAACAGCGTCAATACAACGACAGCCACATCGCCACCAGGTCTGTAATTGAACATGCAATAGGACTGCTAAAGATGCAATTTCAGTGCCTGGATCGGTCTGGGGGAGCGCTTCAATACGCACCAGCGAGAGTGGGTTGAATTATAGTCGTCTGTTGTGTTCTGCACAACATCGCACAACAGAGAGGGTTACCAGTTGATGAGAACCCATGCCCTCATCCAGCATCCACATCTGCCATCAACATTGTGGAGGAGGAAGACAAGGAGGAGGAAGAGGAGGAGGAGGAGGGGGAGGAACCCATCGGCAGAGCAGTGGCTCACCTGGCTGCTCGTGAGGCCAGGGAGTCACTAATATTTGAATGATCCTCATAAGGACATATGCAAAGTGAAGGTAGTTCAGTCCTCAGACCACCTGGAAAGAACAGCGCCAACATCAGCACCCTCCCCCAACACCCCGCACAAAACAGTCCTACCACTACACATACACCACTGTAAACGCACCCATTGGATAGCATCAAGTCTCATCGGTCATGATGAAGGACAGGAAAGGGCGCTATCACAAAAGGCAGTTGAGAATGGGCAAGACATGGCAGTAGTGGTGAGAATGCTAACATTTAATGTGAATTTAACAAAAAACAAATATAAATGAAAAACATGACAGTCTGTCAAACACCCTTCTGCATACCCTTCATGATCACAAAACCTCAGCCTTTCTCTTCCTACTACTTCTACGTGGTGCATCCCCTGTGGCTGCAGCAGAGGTAGTGGCAGGTTGCTCATGTTCATGCCCTGACTGCTTAGATGTTTTCGGCCCTCTGGGTTTTGGAGCCCGTGAGGGCCCCGCCAAAGACTGCTCCACCTGCACCTGTGCAGGGGCAGACTCGGCCACCTGGAGAGGAGGTAGCATTGCATGTACTGGTTGAGAGGGGGGCAACAGGTGAGACGTGGGAGCGCTTTGAGTGGCATCCCTACTTCCATGTCCCCTTTCACCATCATCCCTCTCCTGGGCCAGGCCCACATCACTCCTACCACCCTGCTGGAGAACAGTTTGGAGAACATGGGTGATACCTTGCAAGTCTTGTTGTAAAGTTTCTGTCAGCCTGTTTAAGCCGGCAGAATGTTGTTCAACGTCAGTCCGAACGGCCGTTGTCAGGGCCTGAATGGACTCATTTGTGAGCCGTGCTTAAAGCTCAATGGAGGCTAGCCTTCTCACCATCGCAGACACTCTCGCACATACCCGTGCCACTCATGCAGGTGGTGGACTCCTCCATCCTCTCCGCTATTGTGAAGAGTGTGCGTGGTACCTGTTCCAGTACCTCACAAATGTGCAGCTGCCCCTTGATCATTCTCCTTTTAAAGGTTAGCCCCCGAGGTACAGCATCTGCGTCCAGTTAAGCAGAGCCTGGTGAGGAGTGCACCCACCGACGCAGACTCTCCACAGCTGCCCCTGCTACCAGTGTCTGCTCGTGCTCACTTGTGTGTGGTGACTCATCAGGTGCCAACCCAACTAACTGACTACTAGGACCCACCGTGGTGTGAGTATCTGCACTGGTGGATGGCTCACTAAGATGTGACGGTGCGCCCTCAGAGACCGGGAGCTCCTCTGAGGAATCATCCTCTCCCGTCTCCGTGGTCATTGAAGGGCCTGGAAGAGAACAGAAAACAATATTGAGCATCATCACAGATGTGTAGTGTTGTGACGAGCATACTGAGGTGTTCAACATGCCAATCATTGTTAGCATCAATTTATGTTGTTTATGATGAATGTTAAAGTTGTGACACCAGACCTTAAGTCACGATCGCATGGAAAAGGTAAGATTTTATTATTCGGTTTACCCGTGCATCCATTGAACCCCCCCCACTGCCATCCTGCCAGCATTTTAAAATTGTGTCCACTGAGTCTATAGGGTGCCTCATGGCAACACATTACTAAAGTAAGTAAACATACCGAGGCAATAGGGTGCATCATTGCAACTCATTACTGCAATAAATAAACATACTGAAGCTATTGCACACATTACGGCAACACATTACTATAATAAGTAAACATACCAAGCCATATGGTGCATCACGGCAACACATTACTACAATAAGTAAACATACTAAGGTTATAGGGTGCATCATGACACATTACTCCAAGAATTGAACATACTGAGGCTACAGCGTGCATCACGGCAACGCTACTACAATATGTATAATTACATGCTGCGCTGTAAGGTGCATCATGGTAACACATTACTGAATTATGTAAAAATACTGAGGCTTTTGGGTGCATTATGACAAACATTACTGCAATAAATAAATATACTGAGGCAATAGGGTGCATCAAGGTAACATGTTACTACAATAAGTAAACATACTGAGATTATAGGATGCATCATGGCAACACATTACTAAAGTAAGTACACATACGGAGGCTATAGAGTGCATCATGACAACACATTACTGCAGAAGCTAAACATACCAAGCTATTGGATGCATCATGGCAACACATTACTACAATCAGTAAACATACTGATGCTGTGGGATGCATCATTGAACCATTTTACTAAAGTAAGTAAACATACTGGTGCTAGAGGACGCATCATGGTAACACATTACAAGAATGCAGGATTAGACTGCGTTACTTCAAGTCTACTGCACAGAAACAGGCCATTCAGCCAAACTGATCGATGCCGGTGTATATGCTCCACACGAGTCTCCTCCCAAAATTCTACATTACTAAAGTAAGTTAACATACCAAGCTATAGAGTGCATCATTGCAACACATTACTATAATAATTAAACATACTGAGACTATATGATGCACCATGGCAACACATTACTACAATAAGTAAACATACTGAGGCTATCAGGTGCATCATGGCAACCTATCACTAAAGTAAATAAACATACCGAGGCTATACAGTGCATCATGGCAACACATTAGGCCGGATTTTGCTGTAAAAATAACCGTGAGGCTAACAGCGCTCACCGTTATTCATGTGCAAATCGGACAGTAACTCCCAGTGACCGCACCTACGCAGTTAAATGCGCAAATCCAAAAATTGATGTACGAAATGCGATGCTCCTCCAAAAGCTGTGTGATAATGGCATCTTGCTGCCTGGCTCCCCGTTCAAATCGGCATGAAGTTCCTGTTCTTACCTGATAGGTACGAACTAAACTTACCAAAAAAGTTAAGTCAAGTCATTTCAAGTCTAAGTACCCTTATAACGTGGTAAGTCTTGATTACTGCCAAGCAACCTCTCTGGCACTAAAAATTAACTTTATACAAGTGTGGAGTCTCATTCCTTCAGATTTTAATTGTTGTTGGACATTAAAAAAATGTAAATACATTTTGTTTACTTTTTCTTTCTGTCTCTTGATTCAATCTTTCTTACCTTCTCTTTTTTTCGCTTTCACTTCCTGATTTGACATTGAATTCACTATTCTAACTTACATTCCAGGTTCTGACTCTGCGCTGTTATGCGATGCTTCAATCTGATTGATTAAGGAGATACACAACTGCTTGCCCTGTTCACCACAGGTCCCAGTTGCTCTGTAGAGAATGCCATGCTTTTTGGCTCTCCAATTTTCAGGAACTTGCCATGCAAAAGTTCATAGAAATCTATGGGCAAGTGGAAGTCTAACGAATGGTTCGCTGCTCATGGCAAAACTTGGCCAATTACTACAATGAGTAAACACGCTGAGGATATAGGGTGCATCATTGCAACACATTACTGAAGTAAGTAAACATACCAAGCTACAGGGTGCATCATGGCAACACATTACTCCAATAATTAAACATACTGAGGCTATAGGTTGCATCATAGTAACACAATACTACAATATGTAAACATACTGAGGCTATAAGGTGCATCATGAAAACACATTACTTAATTATGTAAAAATACATATACTGGCAACATATTACTAAAGTAAGTAAACATATCGAGGCTATACAGTGCCTCATAGCAACACATTACTAAAATAAATAAACACAACAAGCTATAGGATGCATTATGGCAACACATTAATAAAGTAAGTAAACATACCGAGGCTATAGGGTGCATCATGGCAACACATTTCTAAGTAAGTAAACATATTGAGGTTATGGGGTGCATCATGGCAACACATTACTACAATAAGTAAACATACCAAGGCTATAGGGTGCATCATAGCAAAATATTGGGCTGGATTTTGCTGCAAAAATAACGGAAAGGCTATCACGCTCACCGTTATTCATGTGCAAATCGGACAGTAATTCCCAGTGATCGCACATAAGCAGTTAAATGCCGAAATCCAGAAGTTGCTGTGCGAAATGCAGTGCTCCTCCAAAAGCCGCGCGATAATGGCATCTTGCAGTCTGGCTCTGTTTTGAACGGCATGAAGTTCCTGTATCCTGATAGATACGAACTAAACTCGCCAAAAAAGTTAAGTCAAGTCATTTCAAGTCTAAGTACCCTTTTAATGGCATGTTAAGTTTTAATAACTGCCATGCAACCTCTCAGGCACTGAAAATTAACTTTTACAAGTGGAGTCTCATTCTTTCAAATTTCAATTATTGTTGGACATTTACTTTTTCTTTCTGTCTTTTTTATCTCGGTCTCCTAATTCAATCTTTCTCACCCTCTCTTTATTTCTGTACCTGGTTTGACATTGAATTCACTATTCTAACTTACACTTCTAGGTTCTGACTCTGCGCTGTTATTAACAATGCTTCAATCTGATTGATTAAGGAGATACACAGCTGCTTGCCCTGTTCACACAGGTCCCAGTTGCTCTGTAGAGAATGTCATGCTTTTTGAATCTCTAATTTTCAGGAACTTGCCATGCAAAAGTACATAGAAATCTACGGGCAAGTGCAAGTCCAACGAATGGTTCGCCTCTCACGGTAAAATCCGGCCAATTACTACAATGAGTAAACACACTGAGGATATAGGGTGCAGCATTGCAACACCTTACTGAAGTAAGTAAACATACTGAGGCTATAGGATGCATCATGGCAACACACTACGAAAGTAAGTAAACATACCAAGCTATAGGATGTATCATGGCAACACATTACCACAATAAGTAAACATACTGAGGCTATAGGGTGCATAATAGCAACACATTACTGCAGTAAGTAAACATACTGAGGCTATAGGATAGAATGTACAGCACAGAAACAGGCCATTCTGCCCAATTGGTCCATGCAGCTGTTTATGGTCCACATAAGCCTCCTCCCACCTTACTTCATCTAACCCTATCAACATATTCTACTATTCCTTTCTCCCTCATGTGTTTATCCAGCTCCACCTCGCACTTACCTATATTGAAATTCATTTGCCAATTACAGGCCCATTCTGCAAGTTTATTAATGTCTTCTTGTATTTTGTCGCAGTCTTCCTCGGTATTAACTATACCCCTCAATTTGGTGTCATCAGCAAATTTTGAAATTGTACTTCCAATTCCCGAGTCCAACTCATTTATGTAAATGGTGAGTAACAGTGATCCCAGCACCGATCCTTGTGGAACACCACTTCCCACCTTTTGCCAATCTGAGAACTACCTTTTACCCCTACTCTCTGTTTTCTGTTTTGTAGCCAGCTTGCTACCATTCTGCTACTTGTCCCCTGACTCCAAATGCTCTGACCTTAGTCTAGAGTCTACCATGTGGTACCTTATCAAAGGCCTTTTGAAAATCCAAATATATTACATCTACTGCATTATCCTTGTCGCCTCTTTCTGTTACTTCTTCAAGAAATTCAATTAGGTTGGTCAAGCATGACCTTCCCTTTTGAAATCCATGCTGAATATTTTTTATTATAGTTTTGGTTTCTAGATGTTTTTCTGTTACATCTTTGAGTAAAGATTCCTTTATCATTCATGCCACTGATGTTAAGCTAACTGGTCTATAGTTCCCTGGACCTTTTCTATCTCCCTTTTTAAATGTAGGAATCACAGTAGCTGTCCGCCAGTCCTCAGGCACTATTCCCTTTTCTAATGATTTTTTATATGTATGTAATAGTGTCTCTGCTATCTCTTGCCTAACTTCTTTTAATATGCGTAGATGCAATCCACCCAGACCAGGGATTTTATCCTCTCCACGTTTGATTAGTTTATCAATTATCTCCCCTCTTTTTATCTTAAATGTCATTACATCTTTTTTGATCTTTTCTTCTAATGTCATGCCCATCATGTTAGTCTCCCAGGTAAATACTATGGCAAAGTAATTATTTAGCATTTCTGCTTTTTTGCTGTCATTACCTGTGAGTTTATCGTTTGTATCGCTTAGTGGCCATATCTCTATCCTGATTTTTCTTTTGTTATTTACGTATGGATGTATCATAGCAGCACGTTACTACAGTAAAGGAACATATTGAGGCTATAGGTCGCATCATGTCAACACTTACTACGTTAAAGGAACATACTGAGGCAATGGGGTGCATCATAGCAACACATTACTATAGTTAAGGTCCATACTGCGGCTATAGGGTGCGTTAAGGCAACACATTGCTATAAGAAACGATCATACTGAAATTATAGGGTGCAAGATAGCAACATATTATTACAGTAAAGCAACATACAGAGGCTATAGGTTGCATCCTGGCAACTCATTATTACAGTAAATGAACATACTGTGGCTATAGGGTGCATCATAGCAACACATTACTATAGTTAACGTCCATACTGAGGCTATGCGTTGAATCACGGTAACACATTGCTACAGTAAAGGTACATACCGAGGCTATAGGTTGCATCATGTCAACACTTACTATAGTAAAGGAACATACTGGGTTAATAGGGTGCATCATGGCACCACCTTACTACAGTAAACGAACATACTGAGGCTAAGGGGTACAACATAGCAACATGTTACTACAGTAAAGGAACATGTTGAGGTTATGGGGTGCAACATGGAACATATAATTGCAGTAAAGGAACATACTGAGGTTATAAGGTGCACCATAGCAACATATTACTGTAGTAAAGGAACATATCGAGGCTATAGGATGCATCGTGGCAACACATAACTACAATAAGTAAACATATTGTGGCTATAGGGTTCATCATAGCGACATATTACTACAGTGAAGGAACATACTGAGGCTATAGGTTGCATCAGGCCAAATCTTCCAGGAAGAATACCAGTGTGTTAACGACGCACACGGTTATTAAAGTGCAAATCGGCCAGCAAGTTCAGAGAAAGAAGAGATATATTTGAATATTTGAGTTGCAAATCTCCAGATCATGCTGCTCAATTTACGCCACTCTGCCTTTTGCTTTGCACAAACGGCATCTCGCCCTTAGCCACTCACCGCCACCACCACCGCCCCCCCCCCCCCACCCCGCATTAGTTTTAAGAACTTGCTGGATTTGCACATTAATTGCCCATTAAAGTCGCCGCAGAAAGTTAGGGCTGGAACTTAACAGTGTACCTTTTTAACGATGTGATCATTGTTAATGAAATACCAATCAACCTCTCTGGCCCAGAAAGGGAACAGTTTAAACTGTTCAATCTCATTCCTGCATGCAGTCAATTGTAGAGATTAAGAAAACTAAAAATTTAAAATTTTAAAATTATCTTCTTACTTTTCCTTTCTTTTTTTTCTCTCTCTCTTAATCCAATCTTTCTTTCCCTCTCTTTAATTCTCTTTCTGTACCTGATTTGACTCAAATTCACCCTCCTTCTCCATCATTCCTCTGTTTCTTTCTCAATCCTCAAATCTTATTGGTTAAGGAGACTGTTGGTCCGTCATTCACTAAAGTCCCAGATGCCCTGTTGCCCTCGCCATGCTGTTATCAGCTCACACTTTCAGCAAGTTACAGCGCAAAAAATTTTCAAGCTGAAGCGTGCTGATAAACGTCTAACTAATGGTGCGCACTGCAAGGTTCCACACTCCAGCAAGATCCGGCCCGTTCTAGCAAAGGAACTTACTGAGGCTATGGGGAGCATCATAGCAATATAAGGAACATATAATGATTATAGGATGCACCCTGGCAACAATTACTACAGTAAGTAAACATACTAAAGCTATACGATGCATCATGGTAACACATTACTACAGTAAAGGAACATACTGAGACTATAGGGTGCATCATGGCAACACATTATTACAGTAAAGGAAGATATAGAGGTTATAAGGTGCATCCTGTCAACACATTACTACAGTAAGTAAACATACTGAGGCTATAGGGTACATCATGGCAATACATTATTACTGTAAAGAAACATATAGAGGTTATAGGGTGCATCGTGGCGCAGGGTTTTTTACTCTCTCTGAGATCTAACTGAGATCTTATCAAAGTTTTTTTTATAGCGTCTGTGGGTTTTTTTCACTCTAGGGCACGAGAGATAAGAATCAATTGAGACAGAAATACGTTTCTAAATAATTGCTTTTATTTACATTATGACACGTCAGTTTCACAGATAACGATTCTTACAAGCTTATTCGACAGTACAACTCGAAGACTGAGAGGTTAATTCCTCTTTGACATCGTTGAACTGCTTCTTCTATCTCCTAGAAATCGTTATAAAATGTGTGCTTTTATATCTGTTTGCTGCTGCAAAACAGTCTGCCAGTAGTTGTTCTGTCTCTCTCTTTCTCACGGTCTTTGTTATGCTTTCCTTATCTCTAACCTTGTCCTTTGAAAGTACGGCAAGTCTCTTGAAAATAGCAGTTAGTAGCAACGCTTTCTCTCTTGAACAGTCTGAAGCAATAATAATACCCATGATACCTTTCGAACAAGGTCAAGCATCCCAGCATGCCTTTTGATTTTGGTCAAGTTTAACAGTTCTCTGTTCTTTCCTTTGTTGATAACCAAATTCTGCTCTTTTACAAGTCCATTCCTTTATTCATTTCACAGTTCCCGGGCGAGTGTCGCCCTGACAGTTACCGCTCCATAGGCCTTACTTAGCTTTGCTTAAGAGCAGATACCAAAAAGGTCCATATCCAGGATTTCTAGTCCATTCTTTCAGTCTTCCTTAAAAACCGGTATTAAAAGTCCATATTGAAAAGTCTGAAATCCTTCGGTTCCCCCTCAAGTGAGTGCGAGGGATCGAACAACTCACTTTAAATTTGATCATTCTTTGAATCTGAATTGCATTCGCCATAGACAAGGTTAAGCGTTGTTGTTAAAAGAAGCTCAAGTCACAGGCATTTACAGAAATGTTCTTTCGAATACTACAAATGAGAATAAAAAACAGTGTTACAATCATAAGAAGCTGTGAAAGAACAAAGAGCATAGAAATGACTCTCACCAAAGGATGCTGTCCCACATTATAGACTACCTCTCACCATTCATGATTCCCCAAGGGTAGATAACCCCTTTTCCATGTCAGCATTACGTTGTTTCATATGTGCTGTCAGTCTTTCAATATTAGTGTTTTTAAAATATAGTAGTAATCCTTACTACTTCTCAACCTCAATCTCTAACAGCCCCCCTGCTTTGTACGAACTTGAGAGTCTTAGCTAAGATTCACACCTCATCTTGTTAGCATCACATACCTATCTCAAGCCATTTGCTCTTCTAGTCTAAGTTTCATTTGGTTAATATTACACATCATGTACAGACAGACACAGAAAATACAGAAAACTACAGTGAAATCTAAGCTCACCCCAAATACTACCATATTATCAAGAAATTATCTCCAGGACTTAAAAGATCCTCCAGCACGAATTTTACCATTACCAATCTTGTTGGTAATTCTGAATTCTGAACTCAATTATCCCAATTTCAATTCCCAACCGTGAATTTTAGAATTCCAAATTCTATGTCCCTCTTTAATTTCAATCACTCTGATAGGTATCGGTGTGGTTAACTCTGTCCTGATTGTTTCATTGATATGTGTTTCTCTCTCTGGAGCATGTGTCAGTGCATTGATTAAAAGTTCAAATCAGTAGGGTTACAGTATATGTTCTCACTCTCCTGAGCCACATTAACCATTTCATGTCATGGTGTTGTCAACATGACTGAGCATGTCTGAGACCCATTCTTCAGTGCATTTTCATCATGCATGCCGCAAACTAGTTGCCTCACACACAACATTTGCACATACAGCAGTATCTCAAGATCATGCCACACGTAACATCAAATACAAGCCACTCCTGCGCCTTCAGGCGATCTTATCAAAAGATCGGGGCGGGGGGTGCTGGAGGTCTTTGCTTATCTCTCCCTCAATGGGCTACTCAGGCTATAAATTATATCTTCTCATTGTTCATTATAAACAAGGACACAACCATCTCCAAGAGAAAACTATCAATTAACTATTCTTAACTACTCTTTCCTGACTTTCACTAGATTGTGCATTGATTCCAGATTGTAATCCTTTGGTGGTTGTTTCCAGGTGATTTATGTTTCTCATGGATGCAATCACACATCCTTTCCTGACCCTGGTTCTAGTTATCACAAAATTTACCATGATCACCTGGGGCACCGATTTTAAACCCCAGTTAGTAGTGCAATTTTCCTCTTTGTGCCTCATACACTCAGTCATTTCCTCTTGTCCAATTCAGTTACCTATCTCATAATATTGCCATTTCATCTTGGTTGTGAGCCCTGGAGGAACCTTTCTGTCCAATAAACTGTAAATCATTACCTCTTAAAATATACATTAAAAGTTCCCAGTTTTTACAAAGAATCAAAAAAATTTGCTTAGTTTATTAAACTCTTCTTCGTTGAAATATCACATTACTACAGTAAAGGAACATACTGAGGCTGTAGGGAGCATCATTACAACACATTACTACAGTAACGAAACATACCGAGGCTATAGGGTGTATGTGCAGAGTCAGAGAGTTGTATCTAAGATAGGATACCACTTTGAGAAGTTGTGGGCCTTAATTACCTTTAACAACACCCAGCCTGTAAGTATAAAAGGGCTGGGAATGATTCAGTTGGAGAGGAAGGGTCTCTGGATGAGTTGGGGGGGGAGAAAAGAGAGCAACTATGAGAAACAAGTGGTATGCTGGAAAGTACACCCCCCACTGCCCTCCTCTCTGAATGTGGGTAACTAGTCCACATGGAGAAGTGTGAAACAGAAGGTCCTAAGATAATACAGGTAACTGTTTGGTTTGATGATGCAAGTAAAGACCCATTGGGAACTAAACTGGTTTCGATACCACAGTCTGCATGTCGAATTCACTCCTGGGTCAGTAACAGCCTGTTACACATGGTGTCAAGTGGGATTGTGTCTCTAAAAGGAAGAGATCAAACTCAATATGGAAATGCTAGAGGAAATATTTAGAGCTGAAGAGTGGGACTCTTGTTTCCTGAGTCTTGACGCCCGGTAGGAGGAACTCGGAGGTGAAGCGTAAACTGAGCTGAGTGATAAGGAGCCATGGGCAGCGTACAATGAGATGAGGAGGGAGGCTGCTGGAAATTTTCAGGAGACCTCCAGCTGGTACGAGGAGATGCAGAAGCCCAGAAATAGTCACAGAGGAAGATCTAGGATGTCCGTTTGTAACCGTCCAGAGGAAAATGGCATCAATCGGGTTCTCAAATTGCAGGTTGAGGGGTTAACCACGCCCAGAGCTCTGGAGAGGACCAAGTCCTGAGCTAGCCAAGGTGGCAGCCCTGAAGCCCATTCCTTGGGTTTTTCAGAGATTGGAACTAGTCTCGCTTCTCCTCACACACATGTCCAGACAGCCTTCCTCTCCCCAACTAAATCATTCCCATCCCTTTTATACTCCCAGTTGTTTAAGAGGTTGTGAACCTTAATTACCTTTAAGTGGTACAATGTATTATAGCAACACATTACTAATGTAAGGAAACATAATGAGGTTATAGGGTGCATCATGGTTACTACTATAATGAAAATTGTAAACAATTTTACAACACCAAGTTATAGTCCAGCAATTTTATTTTAAATTCACAAGCTTTCGGAGGCTACCTCCTTCCTCAGGTGAACGATATGGAAATGAAATCCTTGAAATGAAATCGCATTTATAATTCACAGAACAATGCTTGGTGATTACAGACAGTTTTTTCAACTGCCCGTTGCCAAGGCAATCAGTGTGCAGACAGACAGGTGTTACCTGCAAGGTCTCAGAATATACAAATCACCAAAAAAAACAACAAACAAAAAAAAACAGAGATAGAGAGGTAGAAACATAGAAAAGACAGCAACTGACCCGTTATATTAAAAACAGATAACATTTGTTCGCTGGTGGGGTAACGTGTAGCGTGACATGAACCCAAGATCCCGGTTGAGGCCGTCCTCATGGGTGCGGAACTTGGCTATCAATTTCTGCTCGACGATTTTGCCTTGTCGTGTGTCTCGAAGGCCGCCTTGGAGTACGCTTACCCGAAGGTCGGTGGATGAATGTCCATGACTGCTGAAGTGTTCCCCGACTGGGAGGGAACCCTCCTGTTTGGCGATTGTTGCGCGGTGTCCGTTCATCCGTTGTCGCAGCGTCTGCATGGTCTCGCCAATGTACCATGCTCTGGGGCATTCTTTCCTGCAACGTATGAGGTAGACAACGTTGGCCGAGTCACAGGAGTATGAACCATGCACCTGGTGGGTGGTGTCCTCTCGTGTGATGGTGGTATCTGTGTCGATGATCTGGCATGTCTTGCAGAGGTTACCGTGGCAGGGTTGTGTGGTGTCGTGGACGCTGTTCTCTTGTAATTTGCTGCAAACGATGGTCTGTTTGAGGTTGGGTGGCTGTTTAAAGGCGAGTAGTGGAGGTGTGGGGATGGCCATAGCGAGGTGTTCGTCGTCATTGATGACATGTTGAAGGCTGCGGAGAACATGGCGTAGTTTCTCCGCTCCGGGGAAGTACTGGACGACAAAGGGTACTCTGTTGGTTGCGTCCCGTGTTAGTCTCCTGAGGAGGTCTATGCGATTTTTTGCTGTGGCCCGTCGGAACTGTCGATCGATGAGTCGAGCGTCATATCCCGTTCTTACTAGGGCATCTTTCAGCGTCTGTAGGTGTCCATCGCGTTCCTCCTCGTCTGAGCAGACCCTGTGTATTCGCAGGGCCTGTCCATAGGGGATGGACAGGCCCTGCGAATAAGGATGCCCCAGAGCATGGTACATTGGCGAGACCATGCAGACGCTGCGACAACGGATGAACGGACACCGCGCAACAATCGCCAAACAGGAGGGTTCCCTCCCAGTCGGGGAACACTTCAGCAGTCATGGACATTCATCCACCGACCTTCGGGTAAGCGTACTCCAAGGCGGCCTTCGAGACACACGACAAGGCAAAATCGTCGAGCAGAAATTGATAGCCAAGTTCCGCACCCATGAGGACGGCCTCAACCGGGATCTTGGGTTCATGTCACGCTACACGTTACCCCACCAGCGAACAAATGTTATCTGTTTTTAATATAACGGGTCAGTTGCTGTCTTTTCTATGTTTCTACCTCTCTATCTCTGTTTTTTTTTTGTTTGTTGTTTTTTTTGGTGATTTGTATATTCTGAGACCTTGCAGGTAACACCTGTCTGTCTGCACACTGATTGCCTTGGCAACGGGCAGTTGAAAAAACTGTCTGTAATCACCAAGCATTGTTCTGTGAATTATAAATGCGATTTCATTTCGAGGATTTCATTTCCACATCGTTCACCTGAGGAAGGAGGTAGCCTCCGAAAGCTTGTGAATTTAAAATAAAATTGCTGGACTATAACTTGGTGTTGTAAAATTGTTTACAATTGTCAACCCCAGTCCATCACCGGCCTCTCCACATCATCACTATAATGAAACACATTGATGCCATAGGGTGCATCATGGCAACACATTACTATAATAATGGAAGATACTGAGGCTATAGGGTGCATCATAGCTACACATTACTATAGTAAAGGAACATACTTAGGCTATAGGATTATCATGCCAATACATTATCACAGTAAAGAAACAAACAGATGCTTTTCGGCTGCATCACAGCAACACATGACTACAGCAAAGGAACATATCACAGCAATTGGATACATCATAGTAACACTACTACAGTAACGGAACATAATGAGGGCATAGGGTGCATCATGCCAACTCATTAACATAGTAAATGAATGCACTGGGGCTATAGGTGTACCATGCCAACATTAGTATCGTAAAGGAACAAATTGATGCTATAGGGTGCATCGTGCCAACATATTACTACAGTAATTAAACAAACTGACGCTATAGGGTGCTTCACCACCAACCGCTCCACCATTGGCAGCCGTGCCTTCATCTGCCTAGGCCCTAAGCTCTGGAATTCCCTCCCTAAATCTCTCTCTCCTCCTTTAAGACACTCCTTAAAACCCACCTCTTTGACCAAGCTTTTGGTCATCTGTCCTAATACCTCATTACGTGGCTCGGTGTGAAATTTTGTCTGATAATACTCCTATGAAGCGCCTTAGGACGTGTTACTACATTAAAGGCGCTATATAAATGCAAGCTGTTGTTTTTATTATTCATAGCTACCCATTACTACAGTAATTAAATGTACTGATGCTATAGGGTGTTAATGGCTACCCATTACTACAGTAAAGGAACATACTGAGGAAATAGGCATACAATACCAACACATTACTACAGTAAAGAAAAAAACTGATGCTACAAGCTGCAACATTCTAACACATTACTACAGTAAAGGAACACACTGAAGCTATAGAGAGCATCATGGCAAAATATTACCACAATACAGAAACAGACTGAGGTTATAGGGTGCATCATGCAAACACATTGCTACAGTAAAGGGACATACTGATGTTATAGGGTGCATCACGGCAACACATTAGTATAGTAATGGAAGATACTGGGGCTGTAGAGTGCATCATGGCAACACATTACCATAGTAAAGGAATGTACTGGGGCTATACGAGTATCATGCCAACACATTATGATAGTAAAGGAACTTACTGAGGCTACAGGCTGCATCATAGCAAAATATTACTACACTGAAGGAACATACTGATGCTATAGGGTGCATCATGTCAACATATTACCATAGTAAAGGAACATGCTGAGGATCTAGGGTGCATCATAGCAGCATATTACAATACAAGAACATACCGAGATTATAGAGTGCATAATGGCAACACATGTCCATCCGTAAAGGAACGTACTGGGGCTATAGATGTACCTTGCCAACGTATTACGATAGTAATGGAACATACTAATGCTATAGGGATGCATCATGGCCACCCAGTGCTACAGTAAAGGAACATACAGAGGTTATTAAAGTGCATCATAGACACTGTAAGGCAACATACTGGGGGGCTATAGGTTTCGTCATAGCAATGCATTACAACAATACAGGAATATACTGAGGCTGTAGGGCGCATCATAGCAACATTACTACGGTGAAGGAACGTACTGAGGCTATAGTGTGCATCATAGCAACATATTATTATCATAAAGGATACGGTGCATCACAGCAACACATTACTATCATAAAGGAACATACTGAGGCTATAGGGTGTATCATAGGCTACAGGGTGCATCATGGTAATACATTATTGCAGTAAAGGAACATACTGAGGTTACAGGGTGTATCATGGTAAGGCATTACAATAAAAAAGGATCCTACTGATGCTATAGAGTGCATCATTGCAATGCTCTACTGCAGTAAAAGTACATACTGAAGCTATAGGTTGCATCAATGCAGCACATTACTACAGTAAAGGAACATACTGAGGCTAAAGGTATGCATCATGGCAACTCATTACTACAATAAAGGAACATATAGGATATAGAGTGCATCATAGCAACAAATTACTACTGTTAGGAAAAATACTGAGGCTATAGGGTGCATCGTAGCAATGCATTACAACAATACTGGAATATCCTGAGGCTATTGGGTGCATTATAGCTACACTACTACAGTATAGGAATAAATTGAGGCTACTGGGTGCATTACAGCAACACATTACTATCGTAAGGGAACATACAGAAGCGATAGGCTGCATTACAGCAACACTGCTACTGTAAGTAAACATACTGATGCTGTAAGGTGCATCATAGCAAGGTATTACTACAATACAGGAACAAACTGAGACTATAGGATGCATCATAGAAATATATTACTAAAGTTAAGAACATCACAAGGCTATAGGGTGCAACATGACATCATGTTGCTATAGTAAAGGAATATACTGACTGTAGGATGTATCATGGCAACACATTACTGTAGTACAAAAACGTATGAAGTTTGTTGGTTGCATCACGCCAATGCACTACCAGAGTAAAATAGCATACTGTGGCTATAGGTATATCATGTCAACTTATTATTACAGGAAAGGAACATACTGAGGCTAAAGGGATGCAGCATGGCAACTCGTTTCAACAGTAAAGGAACAAACGGAGGATATAGCGTGCATCATGGCAATACATTATTACAGTAAAAGAACAAGAGGATATCAGGTGCATCATAGCAACACATTATTACTGTAAGGAAACAAACTGAGGCTGTAGGGTGCATCATTGCAACAAATTATTATAGTAAAGGGACATACTGAGGCTATAGGGTGCATCATGACAACACATTACTATAGTAAAGGAACCTACTGATGCTATGGAGTGCATCATTGCAATGCTCCACTGCAGTAAATGTACATACTAAGGCTATAGGTTACATCATGGCAACACATTATTACAGTAAAGGAACATACTGAGGTATAGGGTTCATCATGGCAACATACTATTGCGGTAAAGGAACATACTAAGGCTATAGGATGTATCATAGCAACGCACTACTACAGTAAAGGAACATACTGAGATTAAAGGGTACAACCTGGCAATGCATTACTATAATAAAGGAACCTACTGATGTTATAGAGTGCATCATTGCAATGCTCTACTGCAGTAAAGGTACATTCTGGGGCTATAGGTTGCATCACAGCAACCTATAGCCTCAGTATGCAATGTTATTACAGTAAAGGAATATATTGAGTCTATACAGTGCATCATGGCAACAAATTACTACCGTTAGGAAATATACTGAGGCTACAGGGTGTAACGTCGCAATGCATTTCAACAATACAGGAATATCCTGAGGCTATAGGGTGCATCAAAGCTATACCAGTACAGTATAGGAACAAATCAAGGCTATAGGGTGCATTACAGCAACACGTTACTATTGTAAAGAACATACAGAGGCGATAGGCTGCATCACAGCAACATTGTTACTGTAGGTAAACATACTGAGGTTGTAGGGTGCATCATAGCAAGGTATTACTACAATACAGGAACAAACAGGCTATAGGATGCATCATAGAAACATATTACTACAGTAAAGAACATCACGAGGCTATAGGATGCATTGCTATAGTAAAGGAATATACTGACTATAGGGTGTATCATGGCAACACTTTACTGTAGTACAAAAACGTACGAAGCCTGTTGGTTGCATCAGGCCAACGCATTACCAAAGTAAAAGAGCGTACTGTGGCTATAGGTGCATCATGTCAAATTATTACTACAGGAACGGAACATATGGAGGATATAGGGTGCATTATGCCAACACATTATTACAGTAAAGGAATATATTGAGTCTATACAGTGCATCATAGCAACAAATTACTACTGTTAGGAATCATACTAAGGCAAAAGGGTGCAATTTAGCAATGCATTACAACAATACAGGAGATACATATTGAAGCTATAGGGTGCATCAGTACTGCATTACTACAGTAAAGGATCATACTGAGACTAAAGGGTGCCACATCGCAACGCATTACTATAGTAAAGGAACGTACTGAGGCAACAGGGTGCATCACAGTAACAAATTGCTACTGTAAGTAAACATACTGAGGCTGTAGGATGCATCATAGGTATTACTACAATACAGGTACAAACAGTGTATGTGATGCATCATAGAAACATATAACTACAGTAAAAAACATCACAAGGCTTTGGGTACATTGCGATAATAAAGGAATATACTGACTGTGGGGTGTTTCATTGCAACATTTTATTGTAGTACAAGAATGTATGAAGTCTGTAGGTTGCATCACGCCAATGCATTACCAGAGTAAAAGAGTGTTCTGTAGCTATAGGTGTATCATGTCAACTTATTACTACAGGAAAGTAACATACTGAGGCTATAGGGATGTAACATGGCAACTCGTTTCAACAGAAAAGCAACAAACGGAGGATACAGGGTGCATCATGGCAATACATTATTACAATACCGGAAAATACCGAAGCTAGAGGGTTGACGAGATGCAACTCATAATTACAGGTGAGGAACAGACAGATGCTATCGGGTGCATCAGAGCCACACATTATTACTGTAAGGAAACATACTGAAGCTGCAGGGTGCATCATAGCAATGCATTATAATAAATATACTGAGGCTGTGGAGTGCATTACAGCAACATTACTACAGTATAGGAACAAATTGAGGCTATAGGGTGTGTCATCACAACACATTACTACAGTAAAGGAACATACTAAGGCTATAGGCTGCATCATGGCAATGCATTACTATAGTAAAGGAACATACTGAGACTATAGGGTGTATCATGGCAACGCATTACTATAGTAAAGGAACATACTGAGACTATAGGCTGCATCATGGCAATGCATTACTGTAGTAAAGGAACATACTGAGACTATAGGGTGTATCATGGCAACGCATTACTATAGTAAAGGAACATACTGAGGCTATAGGCTGCATCATGGCAATGCATTACTATAGTAAAGGAACATACTGAGGCTATAGGCTGCATCATGGCAATGCATTACTATAGTAAAGGAACATACTGAGACTATAGGCTGCATCATGGCAATGCATTACTATTGTAAAGGAACATACTGAGACTATAGGGTGTATCATGGCAACGCATTACCATAGTAACGGAACATACTGAGACAATAGGCTGCATCATGCTAACACATAATTACAGTACAGGAACATACTGAGGCTATAGGGTTCATCATGGCAACACATTATTGCAGTAAAGGAAAGTACTGAGAGACTATAGGATGTATCATAGCAAAGCAACACTTCAGTAAAGGAGCATACTGAGACCATAGAGTGCATCATGGCAACGTATTACAATAGTCAAGGAACCTACTGATGCTATAATGTGCATCATTGCAAAGCTCTACTGCAGTAAAGGTACATACTGAGGCTATAGGGATGCATCATGGCAACTCATTACTACAGTAAAGGAACATATGGAGGATATAGGGTGCATCATGCCAACACATTATTACAGTAAAGGAATATACTGAGTCTATATAATGCATCATGGCAACAAATTACTACTGCTAGGAAACATACTGAGGCTATAGGGTGCATCATTGCAGCACATTACTACAGAAATGAACATACTGAGACCAAAGGGTGCCAATATTGCAACACATTATTATAGTAAAGGAACCTACTGAGGCAACAGGGTGCATCACAGCAACAAATTGCTACTGTAAGTAAACATACTGAGGCTGTTGGGTACATCATAGCAATGCACTACTACAAACAGCAACAGAGGCTACAGAGTGCATCATAGCAACACTTTACTACAGGAAAGGAACATATAAAGGCTATCGGGTGCATCACAGCAACACACTACTACTGAAAAAGAACATGCTGAGGCTATAGCTTACATCAAGCCAACGTGTTACCATAGTAAAGGAACCTGCTGGGGCTATAGGTGCAGCATGCCAACATATTATGATAGTAAGGGAACATAATACGGCTATAGCGTACATCATAGCAACATATTATTAAGAGAAAGGAACATACTTATAGGGTGCATCACAGCAACACATTACTAATGTAAGGGAATAAGATGAGCCCATAGTATGCACCATGGCAATGCATTACTGCAGTAAAGGTAAATACTGAAGCTATAGGGGGCATTATAGCAAGACATTACTACAATAAAGGAACATGCTGAGGCTTTAAGGTGTATCATAGCAACATATCGCTACAATACAGGAACGTACTGATGTTATAGGGTGCATCATGGCATCACATTGCTATAGTAAAGGAACATACTGAGACTATAGGGTGGATTACAGAAACATATTACTAATGTAAGGCAACAAACTGAGCCTATAGTGTGCATTATCGCAATACATTACTATAGTAATGGCACATATTCAAACTTTAGGTGTAGCATGCCAACATGGTACTACAGGAAAGGAACATACTGAGGTGATAGGGTGCATTATAGCAACATATTACTAGAACATAAGAACATAAGTGTGTATCATAGAGTAAGTAAATATACTGAGGCTACAGGGTGCATCGTACTAACACATTCCTACAATACAAGAACATATTGAGACTATAAGGTTTATCATGCCAACACGTTACTATAGTAAAGGAACATGCTGAGGCTATAGGGTGGATCATGGCAACACATTACTATTGTAAAAGAATATACTGATGCTACACAGTGCATCACAGCAACGCATTATTAATGTAAGGCAACATACTGAGGCTGTAGATTGCACCATCGCAATGGATTACAAAATACAGGAACAAAATGAAGCTATAAGGTGCATCATTCCAATGGATTACAACAATACATGAACATACTGAGGGTATAGCTTGCATCATGCCAACACATTACCATAACATAGGAACGTGCTGAGGCTTTAGGTGTATCATGCCAACACATTATGGAAGTAAAGAAACATAATGAGGCTACATCATAGCAACACATTATTACAGGAAAGGAACATATGTATATAGGGTGCATCACAGCAACACATTACTAATGTAAGGGAATAAACGGGGGCTATAGTGAGCATCATGGCAATACATTGCTACAGAAAAGGTAAATACTGAGGCTATAGGGTGCATCATGACAATACATTACTACAGTGAGTGAACATACTGAGGCTATAGGTTGCATCACAGCAGCACATTACTAATGTAAGGGAACATACAGAGGCTATAGGGTGCACCATGGCAACACATTACCATAGTTAAGGAACTTTGCTAAGAAAACAGAGCTGTGGAGTGAAGAGATTTGAAGGACGTCTCAAAGCATAGAAAGGCCAGGGTTACTAAGGATAAGTAGCAGGGCCAGCAAGCATGTAGGTCTGTCATCAGTAAGGTCAGACGTCAGTGGTTTCCCATATCCTTATGCATGGGAATCAATCACTGCAAGACTCTAACGTTGTCCTTGCACCTGCTATATATGGAAGTCAAACTATACCACGGTCAACGCGATGCCTTGCATCTACTGTATATGGAAGTCCATCAGTATGAAGGTCAACA